>NC_142772.1:37542598-38142598 GCF_988280905.1 Pimephales promelas | reverse complement strand
TCTGGATTCTGATAGAGGGCCATGAGACTTAGACCTGAGTGCAAAAATGGAGGCTGTAGACCCTTCCAGAGCTGAGATATCGAAACTCAAAATTTCGACGAGAAAAAAAAACGACAGTGGTACCCCTTTCGTTTTTTTTTTTTGGGCGAAAAATTAAGTTTCCCCAATCTTCTCAAAACTCTGGATTCTGATAGAGGGCCATGAGACTTAGACCTGAGTGCAACAATGGAGGCTCTAGACCCTTCCAGAGCTGAGATATCGAAACTCAAAATTTAGACTAGAAAAAAAAACGACAGTGGTACCCCTTACGTTTTTTTTGGGGGGGTGAAAAATTAAGTTTCCTCAATCTTCTCAAAACTCTGGATTCTGATAGAGGGCCATGAGACTTAGACCTGAGTGCAACAATGGAGGCTCTAGACCCTTCCAGAGCTGAGATATCGAAACTCAAAATTTCGACCAGAAAAAAAAACGACAGTGGTACCCCTTACGTTTTTTTGGGGGGGGGCGAAAAAATAAGTATCCCCAATCTTCTCAAAACTCTGGATTCTGATAGAGGGCCATGAGACTTAGACCTGAGTGCAAAAATGGAGGCTCTAGACCCTTCAAGAGCTGAGATATCGAAACTCAAAATTTCGACCAGAAAAAAAAAAACGACAGTGGTACCCCTTACGTTTTTTTTGGGGGGGGGGCGAATAAATAAGTATCCCCAATCTTCTCAAAACTCTGGATTCTGATAGAGGGCCATGAGACTTAGACCTGAGTGCAAAAATGGAGGCTCTAGACCCTTCCAGAGCTGAGATATCGAAACTCAAAATTTCGACCAGAAAAAAAAACGACAGTGGTACCCCTTTCGTTTTTTTTTTTTGGGCGAAAAATTAAGTATCCCCAATCTTCTCAAAACTGTGGATTCTGATAGAGGGCCATGAGACTTAGACCTGAGTGCAACAATGCAGGCTCCAGAGCTGAGATATCGAAACTTAAAATTTCGACCAGAAAAAAAAAAACGACAGTGGTACCCCTTACGTTTTTTTGGGGGGGGGGCGAAAAATTAAGTTTCCTCAATCTTCTCAAAACTCTGGATTCTGATAGAGAGCCATGAGACTTAGACCTGAGTGCAAAAATGGAGGCTCTAGACCCTTCCAGAGCTGAGATATCGAAACTCAAAATTTCGACCAGAAAAAAAAACGACAGTGGTACCCCTTACGTTTTTTTTGGGGGGGGGGGGGGGGGGGGGGGGGGGCGAAAAAATAAGTATCCCCAATCTTCTCAAAACTCTGGATTCTGATAGAGGGCCACGAGACTTAGACCTGAGTGCAAAAATGGAGGCTCTAGACCCTTCCAGAGCTGAGATATCGAAACTCAAAATTTCGACCAGAAAAAAAAACGACAGTGGTACCCCTTTCGTTTTTTTTTTTTGGGCGAAAAATTAAGTATCCCCAATCTTCTCAAAACTGTGGATTCTGATAGAGGGCCATGAGACTTAGACCTGAGTGCAACAATGCAGGCTCCAGAGCTGAGATATCGAAACTTAAAATTTCGACCAGAAAAAAAAAAACGACAGTGGTACCCCTTACGTTTTTTTGGGGGGGGGGCGAAAAATTAAGTTTCCTCAATCTTCTCAAAACTCTGGATTCTGATAGAGAGCCATGAGACTTAGACCTGAGTGCAAAAATGGAGGCTCTAGACCCTTCCAGAGCTGAGATATCGAAACTCAAAATTTCGACCAGAAAAAAAAACGACAGTGGTACCCCTTACGTTTTTTTTGGGGGGGGGCGAAAAAATAAGTATCCCCAATCTTCTCAAAACTCTGGATTCTGATAGAGGGCCACGAGACTTAGACCTGAGTGCAAAAATGGAGGCTCTAGACCCTTCAAGAGCTGAGATATCGAAACTCAAAATTTTGACCAGAAAAAAAAACGACAGTGGTACCCCTTACGTTTTTTTTTTTCGGGCGAAAAATTAAGTTTCCCCAATCTTCTCAAAACTCTGGATTCTGATAGAGGGCCATGAGACTTAGACCTGAGTGCAAAAATGGAGGCTCTAGACCCTTCAAGAGCTGAGATATCAAAACTCAAAATTTCGACCAGAAAAAAAAAACGACAGTGGTACCCCTTACGTTTTTTTTGGGGGGGCGAAAAATTAAGTTTCCTCAATCTTCTCAAAACTCTGGATTCTGATAGAGGGCCATGAGACTTAGACTTGAGTGCAACAATGGAGGCTCTAGACCCTTCCAGAGCTGAGATATCGAAACTCAAAATTTCGACCAGAAAAAAAACGACAGTGTTACCCCTTACGTTTTTTTTTGGGGGGGCGAAAAAATAAGTATCCCCAATCTTCTCAAAACTCTGGATTCTGATAGAGGGCCATGTGACTTAGATCTTAGTGCAAAAATGGAGGCTCTAGACCCTTCCAGAGCTGAGATATCGAAACTCAAAATTTCGACCAGAAAAAAAAACGACAGTGGTACCCCTTACGTTTTTTTGGGGGGGGGGCGAAAAATTAAGTTTCCTCAATCTTCTCAAAACTCTGGATTCTGATAGAGGGCCATGAGACTTAGACCTGAGTGCAAAAATGGAGGCTCTAGACCCTTCCAGAGCTGAGATATCGAAACTCAAAATTTCGACCAGAAAAAAAAACGACAGTGTTACCCCTTACGGGTTTTTTTTGGGCGAAAAATTAAGTTTCCCCAATCTTCTCAAAACTCTGGATTCTGATAGAGGGCCATGAGACTTAGACCTGAGTGCAAAAATGGAGTCTCTAGACCCTTCCAGACCTGAGATATTGAGATCCCACTTAGCATTTATGCCAATGAAAGCTTTAGCTTAAGTTCTGTCAGGAAGACTCAATTAGCGCGTCATATTACCTCATTCCTATCCAATCAGGTGTTAACAGTCACAGTATAAAAGACTGGTACTTACACTCGTCTGAATTTGCAGATGCTGACACTGCCATTTACCTCCATCCACCCCAACCACCACCAAGATGGTACCTTCCCCTCCATCCTCCCCATCACCACCACCAGGGTGGTCCCTTCCTTACCTCCAGGGGGTCGGCTTCGCCCCCGCCTTCATCTCAGGCGGGACATGCAGATTTGGCTAACCTCGCTTTGCTCGCTAAGGACGGGGCCTACGCCAAAGAACTCATAAATGTATGCTTGCTGAGCTGTCAATAAATGTATTCTGCTTTTCAACTTATCTCCTGAGTCTTTCTGGTAGAATTATAAATATCTCAGCTCTGGAAGGGTCTAGAGGCTCCATTTTTGCACTCAGGTCTAAGTCTCATGGCCCTCTATCAGAATCCAGAGTTTCAAGAAGATCAGAGAAACTCAAAATTTCGACCCCCCCCCCCCCAGTGTTACCCCTTTCGTTTTTTTTTTTTGGGGGGGGGCAAAAAAATAAGTTTCTCCAATCTTCTTGAAACTCTGGATTATGATAGAGGGCCATGGGACTTAGACCTGAGTGCAAAAATCGAGGCTCTATGGCAACCAAACGTCACTGGTGAGACAAACGTGCAATGGACAGACGGTCAGATTACGTTTTGGCAGGGGAAAAACTGATCAGAAAATGTAATGAAAATGTAACAGAAGTTGTAGAAATGTAGTGGAGTAGAAAGTATAATAATTGCTGCAAAATGTAACGAAGTAAAAGTAAAAAGTATGCGCTATTTATTCTACTTAAGTAAAGTAAAGATACGTGAAAAATGCACTTAAGTAAAGTAACAAAGTATTTGTACTTCGTTACATTCCACCACTGGTTACACGACAGATACCCGTCCTAACTGTACATGTGCATCAGATACCTGTGTGTGTGTTTACAGGGGTTTCACGTCAGATACCTGTCCTAACTGTACATCTGCATCAGATACCTGTGTGTGTGTTTACAGGGGTTTCACGTCAGATACCTGTCCTAACTGTACATGTGCATCAGATACCTGTGTGTGTGTTTACAGGGGTTTCACGTCAGATACCTGTCCTAACTGTAGGCCTATATGTGTATCAGATACCTGTGTGTGTGTTTACAGGGGTTTCATACGAGATACCTGTCCTAACTGTACTGAAACATTCTCTTTATTTACACACTCACAGTCATGTCAAAGATGTTTCTTTTGAAGTTATCTGTGAAGGGGGTTTTAATTATTATTTAAATGTAAAGGTACTTTAAAAGAGGACTGTAAACTAATCATTAGTAAAGGACCAATTTTTTTTCAATTTCTATAGATGAAAAAATCTAATTTAAAACGTACCTGCAAATAAGACACAGTCACCAAAATCAAAACACCACAGCACACTGATATATACAACCTGTATTTATGAAGTAGTGCAGATATCAGTACATAAATGATTTAATGTCTCATTTCAGCTATACAAGTGATCTGCTCATTCCACTCATTTCTCCATCTCCATCATCATCATCCAAACCCAGTGCTTTGCTGAAGATTGAAACCCTTTTGATAAACATGCACAGCTGTTGCATAGAAATCACCTCTATATTCTCTTTCATGCAACTTAATAGTTTTTCTTTAATTTAATGTGTGAAACAACTGACTTTGAATAAAGAAGGGCAAACCACAATCTGTCTATTTTAGGGCTTGATTTTCTTTTCTTTTTTTCATTTGTTCAGAAATGATTTAAAATATAGACTTGCTGGTGAGGTCAAGCTGGGGAGAGAAGTGAGTGGCACTGCCAAAGAAACAAAGAAAGGCTTGGCAAACCAAAAACTGACTACATGGTCTAAAAAAATCACAGATAAATATGCAGTGTAGTGACCCTGTCTGTCAACATTTCTGGGTTAAAAAAAAAAAAACCCTGAAGAGTTCAAATAAGATATTTTAGCACAGCAATGACTTTGCAACACTGACCTCATGTGGCAACTTTAGGAAAGGAAAGGGTCATGGTGTAGGACAGAATCCAGTGTCTTTTAATACTCCAGATTGTTGTTTGGGGAGAAATTGTGCTTTTTGCAGGTAGACCATAGTCAAGGTCACTCTGAAACAAATGTTGGATATGTAGAAGAGTCCGAAAGTGAAGTCAGATGATTTTAAATAGTTTTTGGCTATGCTTTGGGAGGGGGAGTTGGTTGACTGGTTGTCAGGAGAGAGTTTGCTTCAGCAAAGACAAGACAGAGACATACAGACATTCATTCAATCCCATTTATCAGTCACAGATACATAGTGCAAAACATGTGTAGTCCCAATTTATGTAGTTTCTGTGACATTTATAATCAAAGAAGAATCCAATCAGAACCAGATTTGACTCCATCACACTAAGTCTAAGCCAGTCTGGAGGAGGGTGCGTGACTGTTTTCTGCTGCCATAAGGGGCTGTTTTGTGTCATGTGACAACAATGTTGCATGTTTAACTAGATCTGAACAGGGGGCAAGTGTCTGTAAGCAATGCTTTCTGTGATCAACACATAATAATGCATGTTTTATCTGGAACATAATACTGGAGGAAGTGCCTGCATCTGCTTATTACATGCATTCATAAGGCACCCACAGTGAGAACAAAAACGTCACAAAAATCCATCAGATGAGTCCTAATGTTGTTGACCTTCCAAGCAGAGGTTTGTTGACCGTGTTGGATTACGAATGTGATTGTTCACAGATTTAGATTCACTAAAAGAACTAGTTTGTTGCATAGACAGTAAGGTCAGTTAGAGTTTAAACTGTTTGCTGAAAACAGAGCCAGAGAGGAAAAGCTTGACCTCACCAAAATGATTTGTTTACTTTGATATTTTTTGTTTGTATCATATCTGTGTAAATATAATTTTCACAAACATATTTGAACTATTTTAGGGGGAATATCATTGTCTTTGTCAATATTAATTGCAACTGCTGTCAAGAGACAGTTCTCTTAACATCTAAATTAAACACAAAACAGTTTCGGATGAGTATTTTAATGGTGATTTCTTTTTACAAGAATCCTGATCTTTCGCCCTGGCCAAAAAAAAAACAAACAAACAAACCGTAAACAGTAAAAGTTGCGTTTCCATATGCAAGAGATCTCGGCTAACGCGCATGTTTGCCGTCTAAATTCAGCCAGGGGCACTTTAAAACAACTTTTAACTTGTTAGATTTTCATAAGTTGATAAAAATGATTTTTTTTTTTTTAATTAGACGCTGCAGTTCATAGAAGTAAATCTCGTTTACTAGTATATATACAAATATATATATATACAATCTTTTTCATTATAGCATGACAAAAATCACAGACACCCTATTTTATGTGTACTAATTTTACAATCAAAGAGTGATGTAGGGGGGCAGAGATGATAAAAAGCAGCATATTTGTACACGTACGGGGGGTGTTTGATCGTACTTCCTCTTAGTTCAGGGAAGAATAACTTTGCACTTTAAATTCGTATCACGATAACCTAATAAATACGATCAATGAGATTATACATAGTACATTTGAGCTCCTTCTGGATGGAGCTGTATTCACACACACACTGCCACATTATATTCACGTATTGTGACTGAGACTTCGTCGAGTGTAGTTTGGACTGAATCAAGCTCACCTCAGCACTGTGAAGCGTCTCACATGATTAAAACCATTACTACGAGCAGCAGGTGGAAGACGTGTGCGGCCTCAGGTGAGAGAATGGTGTTCCATACCGAACATTTTCCCATAATGCACAGTGCGTGCGCGTATGCATGTGTGGGGCTGTGTAAGGATGTCGATCCTAATACCGCACCAGATTTCTCTCTCGGAAAGTCCTCTCTGTCACTTTTTCTCTCTCTCACACTCACTTGGAAGAGCAGAGCAGCTAAAACAAGCGGCATCGGTTACTACATACAATATATTGCTTCAAGAAAACGCTTCTAAAATATTAAGGGCTATAATAGTCATCCTCAATAATCTAAAGTGCCTTTTCTGTGAGAGTCGAGCAGGGCGGCTGAACGGGCCCTCTGATGCTGGGATACGTTCATATACTGATTCTTTCACAGACGTTCTCTTCAACACATTGGCACACGCACACAGACACACATCGACACATTCGAGGGACATAATCAATTACATCTGTCCTGGAATCAGGCTGTCAGGACAAACAGAGCGACAGAGACAGAGAAATGCAAGTCCTGTCTTCTCTCTGGAAAGATGGAGGGATAGATGAGTAAATAAACGTGTCGAGAGATGAGTCATTTGCTTTTTCCCGAAGTGCTGGAACCCCTGGAACCCCGGGAACCCCGGGAACCCCGGTCTCCTCCTTCGCCCCTCTCTCTTTCCTCCCTTTCACCTCTATCTCCTCTCTCTTTCTCAGATGCGTCCCTCTTTTCTGAGCTTTTGTCCGATGCCTCGATTTTATCTGATCGGTCTGAACGCTCAGACTTCTCTGACCTCTCTGATCTCTCCGCCCCCTCCAATGGCTCCGCCCCTTCAGAACGCTCCTTGCGCTCTGATTTGTCAGGGTCAGTTGAGGAGTTTGTGGCTTTCTCCCACTTGGCAATGTCCGCGATCTCTTTCAGGCTTGCGTTGATACTGTTGACCCAACCTTTCAGATCCTCCTGCGAGACAGAATACACACACAATTTTAATAGGGCCACAATAGACAAAATACTCTGATCTTTTTCAATCAGATGGGGCTTTGTCGTTACCTCATCCTTAGCCAGGAAGATGTAGTCCCCTTCAGCAGTGGTCCTGAAAATAACAAACACATAAATTAGAAACACATAAATAGCCTATATATGAATAAGGTGTTAAAATGGGAAGATCATATGAAGTTAATATGTTGAGAAGGTTGCCTTTGTCATACGGTACTGTACGCTACCGTCCAAAAATTTGGAGTCAGTTAAATTTTTTAATGTTTTGCTGTAAGCTTCTTTTCTATTTTATTATATTTTAAAATGTAATTTATTCCTATAATTTCATCATCATTACTCTAGTCTTCAGTGTCACATGATAAAAATTTCTTCTTAGTATTGAAAACAATTACATTTTTGTGTAAACTGTGCTACATTTGACAATATTCTGTAGAATGAGTAAAAGGTTCAAAAGAACAGCATTTATTTGAAATAGAAATTATTGGTAAAAATATAAATGCAAGGAAGGTATTCATTTGTTTAAAAAAGATTGTTATTAACTTTTAAAAAGCATCTAAAAAATAAAACAATTAAACATTAAGTCAATCCTTCAGTATGTCCTAACCCATATCAACCGGGTTTCAATAGAAAATAAATCAACACAAAAACTTCAAAAAGCATCAGGTCTTGTTGGAATGTAGTTTGAAAGTGCATTTCCTGCATAGTTGTTTGCTATTGTTTTTTTGTAGATTAGCAGGCAAAGCAGTATTATTAAAGATCAGTTGTACCTGAGAATGAAGACATTCTTCTTCTTTTTGTATCCGTTGGTAGTGTCAAATTCGCAGATGGCCAGGTTGAGAAGTGGCTCATCGTTGAAGGGTGTGGTCTTGTGTCGTGCGTCCTTGTAGAAACCAATCTCCCCTTGTTTGAGCACGCAGAACATATTAACCCACGACTTGCTGCAGGAAGTGCAAAAGGTTAGGAAAAAAACTTTGTGAGTTATTAGGCCATACCAAGGCATTTGGTATTGCTATTATCAGACAAGCACACTCAGAACAGCATTACTACTATTCACAGGGCCATGACCACCAATGACCCCCAGTCCCCAATATTCAGAACAATGGTTGATCAATATGGGTTTTAAATGACATAAAAATAAATTTGGTCCCACAATCTTGAATATTACATCTTTGACTATTCATAATACATTTGAAATGAACCTCAGTGTGTCGTATATACACTTAACCCTATACTGCACAACGTATATTTTAAGTATGTAAAAAGGGTTAATATCACACTGAATTCATCATATTCAGTGACAGCTCATTCAATGTACATCATTTACTGTACCAGAATGTAATCTACCTCTAGCTTTTAAAGTTGCAGGTTGCAAGTCATGTTTGCAGCAACAATTTTATGTACATCAATTCATGTAATTTATCCTTGCAGACTGGGTTTGTTTACTATCTAACAATATGCATGCTATTCTGAACACAGTGTTAATTGTGGATGAAATTAACATAATTAGCTAATAGCTAGGTAACATGATTTCTAGTGTATTAGCAGTAGCAATGAAAAGCATTTAGATTATTCATAAGATTATAATGATCAGAAAAAAATCATGAATAGTCATTAGCAGCTAGTAAGACACAAACCTGTTTGGGCTTCTCTCTTTCCCTTCCTCTTCGTGTTTCCTGTACAAAAAGCCCTCATGTTGGACTGTGTGGGTAGGAGGCTGATGTGTGGATGGGCCACCCTGAGCGGGCGCAGAACGGGACCTCCGTGGCTCTTCGGGTTCTTTTGGACGAGGTCTTCGCCGTGGTTTGGGGCGGTCACGAGCTCGAGGGCGATCCAGGCGGCTCCCTGGTGCAGAGAGGCTACTGGATGGTCTGTACGCCTCTCCCTTCGCCTAAAAAAGAAGATATTCTTTGTGCATGTACGAACCGTTTGTTGATACTGAGTGTGTATATAAGTATAAATAAGGTGTGTTTTGCATGACATTCAAGTGCTTTCTTTGCTTAGAAAAAATATGCACATACAGTACTGTACCAAACTTTCACTTATATCTACATAGAGCTAAATCAAAGTTTGCATAAGATCAATCTAACCTAACTAAATAAATAATTTAAGAGTCTGAGCTGAGATCACCACTGTGCCCTTGAACAAGACCGGGACACTCCAGAGGCACTGTACCTGCAGTAGGTCTACTCTTATTTCGACTTTGAATGATACAAATGGCACAAAAATCCTAAACCTTTAAATCAGTGATGTGTGGACTGATTTAAAAGTAAAGAGAATCACCTGAACATACACTACCGATGAGTTTGGGGTCAGCAAGTTTTTTTTATAAAGCAATTAATACTTTTATTCAGCAAGGATCCAATAAATCGATTAAATGTAACTTTAACATGGCTACAATTTTCTTTTCCATACATCAAAGAATCCTGAATCAAACAATACATCACGGTTTGCACAAAAAATATTTAAGTCTTCGACATTGATAATATTGAGAATTGTTTCTTGAGCACCAAATCAGCCTATTCGAATTTATTATGTGACACGGAAGACGGTTGCTAATGGAATCAGATTTGCCATTAAAGAAATTGCATTTGAAAACATATTCAAAGGTGAGCCTCGGAAAGTTCTTACCAACCCCAAACTTTTGAAACCAAACGTGGTGTATTACTAATTGTTTAGAGGACGCATTAAAATGGTGATGGGGAATGTGATGTATGATGTGAATTAAATTTATGACAAATATTAAATTCAGTACAGACACATGACACATACATGGCAAGCTTCTCTCTCCTGCACTTGCTCAACAATCTCAGCCATAGTGGAACGCTTCTCCCTAAAAAAGATGAGAAAGCCAACTTAGAAGTTAGATACCCACATACAGATAAGAACACACACATACACAGATTTGTTATTTTTTCATGGTAGGGACTTTCTTTTGACTTCTATGCTTTTATTTTGAACTAATTATACTTTCTAAATCTTAACCATAGACATTATAGTTTCTAAATCTTAACCATAGACTTAGCCCTCACTACAAACTTTCAGCATTTTTATATAATCATTTACAGTATATTTCGTTATTCATTCAGTATAATTTTGTACACATTTTTATAGAAATTTTTTAGATTTGGTTTAGCATTTGTTTTTATTTTTCCATTTAAGGTTTTGTAATTTTGTTATGTGCTTTTGTCAGTTTTAATAGTTTTTTTTAATTATTTATTTCAGTTTTAGTAGTAATTTTTATTTTATTGCAGTTAATTGCCAAGGAAACATTTCTAATTTTAGTTTTCCATCTAATATTTATATACTTTACTTTATTGCAATTAACTTTTTTTGTTTGTTTTAGTTAACAATTACAGCACTGCTCATTACTTAGTACGTTTATTAAGCTTCATTGGCTGAGTTCAGGTTTTACTTTCCTTGTGGGGATCTTAAACATTAACCCAAACCCTAAACACATCTCTAAAAGCTAATGCATTTTAGTATTGAAAATAATACATTTCCTTTACTTCATTTATGAATTATTTTTATCTTTAAGGACATCACAGAAAGGAGGTTTTGGTCCAAACTATATATACACACACTCACCCAGATGGTTTCTTGTCGGACGGCTCTTTCCCAGATTCTGCATCGCTAGAGTCATGTTTCTGTACTCTCTGCCTACCACTGGCCTCCTGCTCACTGGACGACTGTCTCTCCAGTCTTCGACGGTAACGCTCCTGCCTAACAATCATCGGGAGCTCGTTAAGTCGCGCCTGTATCTCCTGCTCGCTGGAGGTCTGTCGGCCAAGCCGGTACTCTCTCTCCCGCCGCAGGTGATCCATCTGCGGGTCAGAGCGGCTTCCCCGGGGGTCTCTTTGTAAACGGCTGTGGATCATCTCCAGGGAGGGGTCCAGGCCCATGGTAGGAGCTGGGACGCCTGCCCCTCCACTGGCGAGCTGAGCTCGGTGAGCCTCCAGTAAAGGTGGAACAGCTTTGTGAATGTGGTTGATTTTAGGCTGAAAGCAGTCAGCTTTCAGGTGTTGCCAAGGATATCCTATTTTGGGCTCTACCACCCCCACAGCACCTAAATGGTTCAGGCTATGGTAGCTGGAGCCATCCTCTCCTAAACCACCCTGTTGGTTTAGTCCAGTGTAGCTGGAGCTGTTCACCCCCAAGACACCAACTTGTTGGTTTAACCCCTGATAGCTGGAATTATCCAACCCTGAAACACCCTGTTGTTTTAGCCCATGGTAGAAAGAACCCTCCACCACAAACCCTGATGGCTGGTTTAGCCCGTGGTAGGAGGAGCCATTCATAATGGGCGTGTAGTTGTTCAGGTTGGACAGGAGCCGCTGAGGGAGTGTGTGTGCCACCACCTGTTCTGTGGGGTGCATGAGGTCCGGCCCAGGCTTAGACTCCGGAAGAGAGTCCTGAAGAGGGTTACGGAAAAGAGAGGAGGACGAGGACGAGGAAGAGGAGCTGGGCACAAGGCAGGAGAGAGGGAACATCTGCCTGCTGAGGAGAGAGGAGGTAGAAGGTGGCCTGCTCGCTTCCTCCTTCATCTTCTCTGCCTGCAGATGGAGGAGAAAGAGAATGTTAAACAAAGAGTCAATGAGTTTTTAGTTCTTCATTTTATGTTATTTATAAGTCTTTGTTTCCATAATGACCTGTCGTAATGAGCTGAAATGGTCCTTCCATGTGGCTGCAGCCTTCCTGAACGCTTCATGCCGGCGAATCAGCTCCTCTACCTCGTCTGTCCCGCCCCCTGTATCACGAGTGTTTGGAGTGACTGGCTCTTTGATTGTGAGCCAGGACTGCTCTGCCAATCCTGGCTGGGTAGACTGCAGCCTCTGCTGGGCTGGAGGGCACAAATAGAGCTTATGGATCACTCTGAAGGAGGATTAAATTGGCAGACATTTGACATGATGTTACAATAAAGTTACCACTGACCTTGCTGAAGCTTCTCCCAGTGCTGTTCCCATCGCTCATTCAGGTCTTTCTGCTTTGCCATGACATATTCCAGCTTTTCCTTTACCTGGATCGAAGGGTATAAATATTGTAATCATTTATGAGCAGAACACGGATGGCAAATTATCCATGTTTTATGCAGGGGGACAAAATGGGTGTATTCAATGCAAAAGGCATTTTTTTCCTGCCAAAACGTTTTTAATGTGACTGTCACATAACAAAAAGAAGAAAGTTTCCATAAGAACATATAGCAGCAGAACAGTTTTTAACATTGATAATGATAAGAAATGTTCTTGTGCACCAAATCAGCATATAAGTTTTAAAATACATAGTGATTAAACACAGTAAAGTTTTTTGGTACTTCTTTGGTTTTCTATGATTGTATGTATACGTTTGCATGTTTTAAAGAGATGCAATCAAAAATGTAATGTATGTCATTGTTTCTTTGTTCTGCTTAACACAAATAAAGATATTTTGAAAAATGATTTGTTAGTTACAAACATTCTTCAAAATATCTTCATTCTCCACAAAGAAATTCATACAGGTTTGGAAAAACATGAGGGTGAGTAAATGATGACAGAATTTTCATTTTTGGGTGAACTGTCCCTTTAAGGTGTGCACACAAATTGTTCAGTGTTTGAGTATGTGTCTACCTCTTCAGCTGCAGGGTTGCGTGCAGCGAGCAGCATCTTTCCCATCTCCACGCAATGCACAAAGTTCTTGCTCTTGTTATCTATCTTACTCTTCAAAATCTGATGTTGGGACATCATGCCCTCCAGCACAGAGAGGTCCCTGACACGTACACAAGGACCCACCCAACACCGAAACCCACGCCCAGACACAAACAAGAAACATGCACACACATTATCCTGATGAACATTGTCTATCACGATTGGTTTAAAATTGAAATCCAACGGTATATTCAGGATGATTCCGATAGTTCTATAAATGATCTGGTACCTTGCATCGTCAGTCGAGCCAATCTGTCCCATGATTCCATCCATCCACATGCTCAGTTCTCGCACCACAGCAAAGAACTGGATCTTATCGGTTACTGTGGTAACCTGCACACGGCTGCCCTCACATGCAACGAGGAGCTCTTTCCAGGCCTGCATCACTTCCTGCTCACGGGAAAAAATGGCATCTGCCTTTTCCCCGGCGTAAATTGCACGCAGCTGAGCTGCATTTTCTTGTAGTTGGCGCACCTGAGGGAGCAAATGTAAAAACAAAGCTATTTTTTATTAAGCAAATGCTTTTATTATAAAGTATGGAAGCTTGTTTCCGCCATTGAATAAAAAATATAATAAAGAATTGTGACTTTTTATCTTACAATTCTGACTTTTTTTCTCACAATTCTGACTTTTTTTCTCACAATTGCGAGTTTATATCTCACAATTCTGACTTTATTTCTCAGAATTGCGTGATATAAAGTCGCAATTGCGAGTTATAAAGTCAGAATTGTGTGTTATAAAGTCAGAATTGCGAGATATAAAGTCAGAATTGCGAGATATAAAGTCAGAATTGTGTGATATAAAGTCGCAATTCTGAGAAAAAAAGACAGAAGTGTGACTTTTTTTCTCACAATTGCGAGTTTACATCTCGCAATTCTGACTTTATAACACATAATTGCGAGTTTATATGTCGAAATTCTGACATCTTTTCTCAGAATTGTGAGATATAAACTCGCAATTGCGACTTATTAGGCCAATTTTTTTTCCCCCATCAGAATAGTTTAAATCTCACAATTCTGACTTTATATCTCGCAATTGCGACTTTATATCACGCAATTCTGACTTTATAACTCGCTTTGCGACTTTATATCACGCAATTCTGACTTTATGTCTCGCAATTCTGACTTTATAACTCGCAATTGCGACTTTATATCACGCAATTCTGACTTTTTATCTCGCAATTCTGACTTTATAACTCGCAATTGTGACTTTATATCTCGCAATTCTGACTTTTTATCTCGCAATTGCGACTTTATATCACGCAATTCTGACTTTATATCTCGCAATTCTGACTTTATATCTCGCAATTCTGACTTTATAACTCGCAATTGCGACTTTATATCACGCAATTCGGACTTTTTATCTCGCAATTGTGAGAAAAAAAGTCAGAATTGTGAGATAAAAAGTCGCAATTATTTATTTTATTTTTTTATTCAGTGGCGGAAACAAGCTTCCATAATAAAGTCATAACTTGACTTAAAACTAAAACTAACCGTCATTTAAATTTAATTCAATTAAAAGCTACTTTCTTTTTTTGTATGTTTTAATGGAATTTGAATGGAATATACATGTAGCAATATACATTATTAAACACATATATATATATATTTTAAAGCATGTGCCCTCATAATCTTTCATCAAAATAACTTCCCTCTCCCTCTTCTCTCCTCTGTTGTTTACTTATTTACTGGCATGTGAGCAGGACAACCTGTCACTCCCAATATTTCCAATAGACAGTCCCATCCTACATTTTTTTCTTGTTCGAAAAGCTGGTTCACGCCGTTTAATGCCGACTTTTAAGTATTCAGTACTGTGTGATGGTTGTAACTGTGTTTCTGAGTGTTATTGTGCTCATCGGCTGAAATGGGAACCACCCCTTTCTCGGTCAGGAGGGCGAACCAGTCTAAACACTTATTTATCGTGGCGGCTGCACCTGTTCAGAACAGGTGTTGGTGTTTTGTGTGAGTGTGTGTTAGTGTGAGTCTTACCTGCGAGACCAGCAGCTGCAGGGAATGCTCGAAAGAGTGCAGAAGTCTCTGCAGTGTGCCAGGGTTGGCCGAGCTCACCTGACAGGACCTCACCTCTGGCAGCTGTCTCATCTTTCCCTCAATCTGGACCAGCACCTACAAAACACGAACACAGATACATTGATGATCCTTCAATATGTCAATTAACTGTGATTGTGTTTAAAAAACATGCTTTATGGTTGTATGTGTGCTTGTATACCTCCTGACAGTCAGTGAAGAACTTGTGCAACTGGTACGAAGCTGCGAGCATCTGCGCCCTGGTCTCCATGAGCTCCAGAAGATCCGCCCAGGACTCGTTCAGTCCGTCCTTCCACTCGGCGATGGTGGCAGCATCAGAGTGACTGCAGTCAATCATCTCATTGACCATCTTATTGACAGAATCCATCTGTTTCTGACCCACTGCACGCGTCTCAGAAGAGAACCGAGTAAAGTTGCACTGCAGAACCTGAGAAAATTAAAGTTGAGAGACATTTCTGAGTGAAAGAAAATATTCTTTTTTTTTTAATAGTAGCTTAAGACACTGCCTAAACAGCCATTTGTTTATTGGTTAATATTATTTCCTGTCTAAGGGACGTCAGCAGGAAAGGAACATTCTTTCAGTGGAAGAGCGAATTCATTTTGGGTTCATTTTTATTTCATCTTGACAGGTAGTCAGTATATTACATCCCTGAGTTTAGTGTGAGATGGTGATACCGTAACATGCTCCAGGTCCTGGCCTAACTCAGTGGAGCTGGCAACGGCCTCCCTCTCAGAGATCCATTTCTCCAGTGCCTCCACCTCTCGTTTCAACTGATACAACCAGTACTGCTGTTCCAGCTTCGTTTTCCTCTGTTCCACCAGGTCTTTCAGAGACACATACAGTCGGTCTATGTGAGCCTGCTGTTTGGTGATTTGCTCACTGATGTAGAAGCAAAAGAAAGATACAAGATAGACAGAGGTTAAATTCTAAGAGGGCCACACTCCATTTATTGCAAATCGATAAATCTACCATTTAAAACTATTCATGTTTTCAAAAGAACTATCTTATGCTCACCAAGGTTGCTTTTTTTTAATCAAAAACAGTAAAAACAGTAATATTGTAAAAAATTATTATAAAAATGTCAAACTGTTTTCTATTTGAATAATTTGAATTTATTCCTGTAATGGCAAAGATGAATTTTCAACAGCCATTCCTCCAGTCTTCAGTGTCACATGATCATTCAGAATTCATTCTAATATGCTGATTTGGTACTCAAGAAACGTTTCTTATTATCATCAGTGCTAAAAACAGCTGCGTTGTTTAATATTTTTGTGGAAACCATTATACATTCTTTTTCAGAATTCTTTAATGAACAGAAACATTTTAAATGTCTTTTCTGTCAAAGTTTGATCAAATTAATACATACTTATTTAAAGCTGCAGTCTGCAGTTTTTCTTTTGTCCCCATCTGTGTTCGAAATCTGCAATTGCAGTTTTTCGAGAAATTATCAACTTTGCGTGAGTTGTACTTTGACACGACACAGCGTGGATGAACACAATGTTTGAGGAGAGTGTGAGGCTGTCATATACTGGCATTCAGAATCCCAGATTACTCTTTTTGGAAGTATGACCAACATAAGAATTTTCACAGGAAAATGCCATTTGAACTAGTAAGTAACATCCACTTTTGTTCTGGTTCCGAAATTGCAGTAAATCACGCTGATTAAATCTAAAAATCGCTTTTCAAATCACGCAAAACTGTGCAAATTATACTTTGTTCTCAAATTGTTAATGTTAACAATGTCAGCATTGCGTGACTGCATGTAATGTTCTTCCGATATTATCCTCCTTGTTTTCGCATGGGTCCGGTTGCAGTCTCTTTTCTGTAGCCACTCCGAAGTCCGAGCAAAGTCTTTCGCATTTTATAGCGGTTGAATCTGTTGTCACTGGTGATTGTCATTTGAACCTTTCTGGATCCGCCATCAAATTGATAAGTTTAATTATATCAAGTGCTGTGAGAGAATCTAAAGTGCTATAAAACTCCCCCTCCAACATCCTCAAACGCAATATAGCTTATACTACAGATGTGACGTAATGACGCAAAGACATGCTCGAATCTCCCACGGAAATCCACCAGTACCACTGGAATTAAAAACAAATCGAGCGAAGGCAGGCAGATAGTTTTGAACACTCACTGGTTATCTATTTTCTCAAATATGTATTTTGGATCATGTTGGATCAAAAAAGCTACGGACTGCAGATTTAATAAAAGTTTTAATTTCTTAAAAAAAAAAATAAATACTGACCACAGACTGACTGTATTTATAGCATGCCTGATGGACAGCGCAATCAAATATTTGATTATGCAAATCAGAACAAGTGACTGACTGATATGTAAAATGCAGCTTTTGGCTATGCAATTTTGGACCAATTAGTTTTTCCTATGGGAAGGGCTACACAGAGCAATTCAGCAGAAATAGAAACCAAGAAACCGTCACAATATTTTGGCCAAAAACTCAGATTAACATTGAAGAGATTTGGTGAAAATGAGACATTTATATTTACCTGTCTGGATGTCCCAACTCAAGCATTCGACGGCACTGCTGGGACAGTGAGCCCACTGTCTCTGCATAATTCTCTACCGTTTGCTCTAAAGCCAACTGCTCTTTCAGTAACCTAAGAGTGCTGGTCTCATCCTAAAAGTGGAGAGAGAGAGAGAGAGAGAGAGAGAGAGAGAGAGAGAGAGAGAGAGAGAGAGAGAGAGAGAGAGAGAGAGAGAGAGAGAGAGAGAGAGAGAGAGAGAGAGAGAGAGAGAGAGAGAGAGAGAGAGAGAGAGAGAGAGAGGGAGGGAGGGAGGGAGGGAGGATGTCTTGGTTTACAAAGTGAAAGACAAACAGACCACACTGTATTAACTACAGTTTACAACACTGGTATAGTTTCTAATCTGAAAACACACATACACATGCCAGTGTATTAACACACTGTAATACATTAAATAATGCTGAGTAATGATGTTTTAAAAACAGCATAAATTATGTCATGGAATTTCAATCATTTAGATTCCATGGACCACCAAAATATTGATTATTGATAAGATTATTGTCATGCCCCCATTCTAAAATTGTAAAGGCATCTATTTAGTTTCTTGCATAAAGGCCCAATTTATATTGTGAAAAATGTATATGATAAATTTCTAAATATTATTTTAAAAACACATATTTTCTATTAGGTTAATTATTACTTTTTTACTCATAGCACTGTACTGTTAGATGCATTATTTTTTCATTATTTATTTACAGTAATCAAACTTTTATTCATTTTTAAATACAATTTATATTTTTAATTATTATTATAGATATATTTTTTATATCCTCAGACCCCCTAGCACTCCCTTGCGGCCCCCTGGGAGTTTCTGGACCCACTTTGAAAACCCCTGATTTACGTGACAGATGGATTGAGTTCGAGGTACATTACATACGTTTCCGTTTTCCTCATTGAGGACCTGAAGCTTCTGTCCACTGAGCCAAGACTCGGCCTTCGCTGCCTGGGTATAGTACTGCTGGGCGTGACTCACAGCATCCAGCATCACTGTGCGACGCTCCATCTCTACCTGAAGCACCTCCCAAAGCTGCTTCACATGCCCCGCCCCCTCCCGCACAAGCTCCACCTCTGGGGTCCTCAGGGCAGCAACGGCCTCTGCCCTGTCCAGCACCTCCTCGACTCGCCCTCTCCGTGCCTGCATCTCCATCTGCAGCGCCTACATGTCCAATTATTCACACAAGTGAAATATCAATCACAATTCATCACTGGAAGCCATGAGAACCAAACCATATCCTCAGTCTTAAACCTCAACAATATCCAGAAATCTGCAAAATGACTAATGATGTATATTAAAAAACAAGAAGATAACAATAAATTATTAATTTGGCTTTTAATGGAAGTTCACACCAAGAATGATTACTATAAAGATAGCCGGAATAACCATTTTAGCATCGATGCCAATGAAATATAACATTCTGTTTATTATAAGCACACGCTGCAGTTATCTTGTTTCCTGTGGGCATTCCTGTTCTCATAGAATTATAATGATTATTGAAACTCATAGTTATCAGTACAGTTATCCTCCTTGGTGTAAATGGCCCTTCCCAGCAAACAAATTTAGGTTCTGGGAACGTTAGTTTTTGGTTCCCAGAACGTTCCTAGAACTTTCCCTTAAGGTTAAGGGAATGTTCCCGGAACATTCTCCTTACGTTATAAAAATGGAACCTAAAAATAACCATAACGTTCTTGTTCCTATAACGTTCTTGTTTGGTTCTCCAAAAAATAACCTCATGGGACCATTCGGGAACATTAGGGGAACGTTCTGTGTTTGCTGGGTTTATAAATGTAGCTGATAATCGATCTAAATTGACTGACAGTCAAGCCATTTGTATATTATTTGGCTGTTGGCCTGCAACACAGCACAGAGATAAATAAATTCCCAGACCTCTTATTTATTTTATTTATCTATCTTCTTTATTCTGCTTCTAGTCTTATAGTTTTATAGTTATGGAAAGTTGGCAGGAAATATCCTCTACATCATTTTATGAATGTACAAATAACATACATGATTGTTCAATGTAGAAGTTAAAGAAGTTGGTATCCCAAAGCAAGGCAAAAAGTATCAAAGGAAAGAGCAGCATTGAGTGTTTAATTACTGTGATCAAAGCAAGTTTAGATTTTTTTTTTCCAAATTGTTTAAATGGACACTTTCTCCAACAAAAATGTGGGTAGGGGATTATATTTAAAGCTGTTAATTTAACACAATATTTCAGTGTGACTAATTGTAAAAACAGAGCATATCCCACAGTGATTGCCTTTATTCTTTATCAGAGAAACACAACTACCTGTCTGAGAATTGTGTCCAATATCAGAGTTCAGAAAAGGAGACAATAGTTTTACTGACAACAGGTTTGTAACTCCCACCTCATGGTTTTTGAATAAATGCTGGACACTCTGCAGATTGGTGCCATATTCTGTAGATGAGGCCAAATGTAACCGCTCCTGAATCCATACCTACAAAACACAAAATAGTGAAATCGATGGTGTTAGGTAAACGTAATAGCAAAAGTACTTTTTTTATGAATTTGTGAGTAGTTACCAAGGGATAGCTATGCAGTTGTTAAGGTTTTCTGATAGGGTTGCATGATAAAACTGTAATAAAAACCGATTTTTTACCAAAATAAAAGCTTGGGCGTTTTAACGTTTGAAAATTAATAAATGAAAACAGATATAATTTTAGTACTGTAATTTTACAGTTATATTGTAAAATAATATTATAATATTTTTCTTAAATAATCTATTTTTTCTTTCACAGTAAAATATATATTCACAGCCAAGGTAAAAAGAAGCACAGCATACACAGCATGCATTTTAGATCGCAATCACAATTTTTATCAGAAAAATCACAATTAGATTTTGCCCAAAATCGTGCATCCCTATGTTCTTAAGTTTGTTAGAATGTCCTTATGCAATTGCAAGGATTTCAGGGAGTAACATTTTTGGGAGTAACTAAGTGATTATTTAGCTGGAAATTATTTGACCTTTTTCTGACCTTCTATTGCTTAGAAAAGTAATAACTTCTCTCCTTAATAATTTAAGATTTGCATTATGTCCAATATGTGCAAATTTTAAGACTTAATTCAATTAACAATGAGCAAATAGTAACAGGAAGCACCACAAACTAAATAGAGAAAAGAAAGAAATACTCACAATCTCTTCCTCCAGGTCCTGGGTAACTTGGTGCATTTCTTTTGAGGCAAGAAGGATCCGCCTCCTTTCCTTCAGAGGCTCAATAAGACGCACAATTCGGGTCTCCACCACACCTCCTTGCTCTTCTACTTCTGGTCTCCGGGGATCAGCATTGCCCCTGACTTCGCCAACACCATGATAAAGCTGCATTTGGGCTTCCAACGACTAAGAGATTATAAAGTATAAAGTGAAATTTCAAATGGACATGCAATTTGCCAAATTTTAAGAAATATCGTTTCTGGTCTCACTTGTATCCTCTGAAGTTGCTGGCTGAAAGTGGGGCGGGGCTGAAGGAGGGTGGGTTGAGTGGTGTGGGCGGAGCTTAGTGTGGGTGGCTGCTCCTGTATGACGTTGAGATGCTGGTCCAGGTCGCTGAGGTTGTTGGTGGGCAGGTCGATAGTGCGGTGGTTCTGGGTTTCAAAGAGCTGGCGAGCCTTGACTTTGGTGGTGTTCTCCAGGTGAGACCAGCACTCTCTGATTTCCTTCAACTTTACCTCCACCACCGATCGCAACTCAGGCTGTTCCTGGATCAGTTCCTCGCCCTCCTACACACACAAATGTAACATAATCCATGGACTTGTTACTGCTCTGGCCCTCAACCATCATCCTTGCCTGAGTGTGTATGTGTACAATGGAAAGAGATCAAAGTAAAGAGAGTATCTGTCTCTTCAGGGCCATGGCTGAAGTCCAGCCTCTTAAAATAGGGTGGACACACACACACACACACACACACACATATATATATATATATGAAGAGTTCAGATGCAAAAGCCTCTAAGTGCCATTTGCGTAATTTCACATAAATGGCAATTCATAGGTAATCTTCATTGTCACTTAGTAAAATTACTGAACTTAAATATATAAGCTTGATAAAAATGATCATTCTAGAAGAAAATTTCAAATGGCACTTAGAGGCTTTTGCATCTGAACTCTTCATATATATACATACATACATAAACACTCACTCTCTCTCTCTCTCTTCCTCTCTCTCTCTCCCCGCATCAGTGTGTAAAGGTTAATTCTTCCCTGCAGAGACACATGAAATTAAATTCCCTCCTGAATCTCTTTTCAAAGCGATCTACATCCCTCTTTCCGTTACAGAGCCGTCACTGTGTGTGTGTGTGTACACGTGCGCTTGTCCATACGTGTGTGCATTTGTGTTTCATAATGCAGTGCAGCATTTTTCCTTTTGGCACAAGTCGCCTGCTCCCCGTACTGCAGAGTGTGTGAGAGAAGGAGAGAGAGAAGGCAAAGAAACAGATGGAGAAACACAAAGACAGATAGAAACGGGTAGAAACAAAAAGAAAGAGGGAGCGGAGAAAGAAGCAGGAAAAAGGGGATGTTTGGATGGAAAACAAAAGATGAAGGAGAAGGGACTGAGACTGAAGATGGAATGGAAAAACTAGATAGATGGTTCTAGCTGGATGCTAAGGTATTCTGACTGGTTGTTAAGTATTGCTAGGGTGTCTTAGCTGGCTGCTAGAATTTTCTGGCTGGTTGCTAAGTGTTGCTAAGGTGATCTGGCTGGTTGCTAAGGTGTTTGAGCTGGTTGTTGGGGAGTTATGACTATTGCTAAGCATTGCTAGATTGTTTTTGCTGGTTGCTGGGAGCTGCTAAGGTGTTCAGGCTGGTTGCTAGGGTATCTTAGCTGGCTGCTCGAATTTTCTGGCTGGTTGCTAAGTGTTGCTAAGGTGATCTGGCTGGTTGCTAAGGTGTTTGAGCTGGTTGCTGGGGAGTTATGACTATTGCTAAGCATTGCTAGATTGTTTTTGCTGGTTGCTGGGAGCTGCTAAGGTGTTTTTGCTGGTTGCTAGGTGTTGCTAGGGTATCTTAGCTGGCTGCTAGAATTTTCTAGCTGATTGCTAACCGTTGCAGGGGATCAGCACACTGGCTGATTTAGCTGGTTGCTGGCACGGGCAGACAGACAGACAAGCATAGAGAGCCGTCTGTTCTCTAAACACAGCATCGCTTTAAGTTGAACACACCTAATGTACTCTAAGGTAATTGGTCCAGCCGCCTGTCTGTCATTGAGGATGCTGAGCTGAGTGAGTCTGGAAGTGGGGGTGGGGGGAGGGGGAGGTAGCAGGATCTTTTCCAAAAAAAAGTTCTCCAATCACAGCGGGATGTGGTGTCATTGCTTCGACTGTTTCTCAGGTCTCGAGAGATTCTACATTCGAGAGATTGGATTTGAATAAATTCTGAGGCACCCAACAAAGAAAATAATTAAGGATAATATGAAACTTGTGCACTTACGAATTTGAGATAATTAAGCTTATAATAATAATCTTATGTTTCTTAAATTCTGTGGATTTAGCTCACAAGGCAATAGTAAAGAATAAAAACATTTGGTTTAGGTATGGACACAAGTACTTGAAAGTGACAGCAGTGATTGATCATTAAAAAAAATGAATGAAAATACAACAATGGCAAGCCGTGCCAGTCTGTCATATACATAATAGTATAATCAGAGCATTCTTGTAGAATTTTGTCGATTATTTGTGCCCAGTTGCCCTTTTTGTGCAGTTTACAATGGGAGTTACAAATTCTGACTTGCACAGTAAAGCTAATTTGTGCAAATGTAATTTGTAATATTGCGTTTATTATGTATACTCTATATATTAGGGGTGTAACGGTACATGTATTCATCCCGAACCGCCACAGTATGGACATAACGGTTCAGTGCATACAATCAGACGACGAATACAGTCAGTCACAACCCAAAACAGTTCAGATGGCACGCAAGAGCTTGCAACAGTAATAGCCTATAGGCCTTATTCACAGCAACGCCATCTTTGATTTTTAACGGGAATGAAAGAGAGGCTGTGAGGGATAGAAATATATTTCTTTAGTGGGTTGTACTGTTTTTTTAATGTGTTTTTGAGCACTGCACAAATATCTTTCCAAGCAGATGCCATTGAAATCAAGGTAGTCTATCCCTCAGAGCCTTGCTTTAAAGGGTTAGTTCACCCAAAAATGAAAATTAAGTCATTAATTACTCACCCCCATGCTGTACCAACCCCGTAAGACCTTTGTTCGTCTTCGGAACACAAATGAAGATATTTTTGATTAAATTTGAGAGCTGTATAACTACCACATTGGCTGCCTAAGGGACTGCCTCTTGACGGCCCAGAAAGTCAATGAAGAAAATGTTTAAATATCCCAAGTGACTACCGTGGCTCAACTATATGTTTATCAAGCGACGCGAAAAAACAAACAAAAATAACGAGTTTATTCGACTATTTCTTTTCTTCCTTGTAGGCCAGAAACGAGACTTCCTTAGATTTCCACGACGCATGCGCGAGAATTGCGATCTGCTTACACCAGCTTACACTACTTCAGATCGCAATTCTCGCGCATGCGTCGTGGAAATCTAAGGAAGTCTCGTTTCTGGCCTACAAGGAAGAAAAGAAATAGTCGAATAAACTCGTTATTTTTGTTTGTTTTTTCGCGTCGCTTGATAAACATATAGTTGAGCCACGGTAGTCACTTGGGATATTTAAACATTTTCTTCATTGACTTTCTGGGCCGTCAAGAGGCAGTCCCTTAGGCAGCCAATGTGGTAGTTATACAGCTCTCAAATTTAATCAAAAATATCTTCATTTGTGTTCCGAAGACGAACGAAGGTCTTACGGGGTTGGTACAGCATGGGGGTGAGTAATTAATGACTTAATTTTCATTTTTGGGTGAACTAACCCTTTAATACCTGTCATGGCGCTGCTCTGAGTAAGGTCTATATGCTTGCTAAGTTACGATTATTTTTCGTGATGCACTCCGCAAGCTTCACAAAAAGGAAAACGGGATGGCAGAAAGTGGCGTCCTGTTTGTTTTCTTTATTTTACAAAAGCACAAAGTGTGCACAAAGTAAAGAGTGTACACAAATAAAAACGTTCACAGTTTTGAATGATGTCTTGCGTTTATCTGTATGACAATAAACGACACAGTGTCTTAAGTTGTTTCTGGTGTTGTTTCTGCTAAACGAGGCAAAATCATTGTGCTGATTTATGTTGTGGAAGTCTCACTACAGTCCAGTAATGAAATATGCTTGTCCTGGAAATGGGAAGCGTAAATGTACAGAACTTGTATCAAACCATGATCCCGAAACTGAGGTACGTACCGAACCCTGACTTCTGTGTACCATTACACCCATATATACTGTATATATATATGTATGTGTGTGTGTATATATATATATATATACACACACACACACACACACACACACACACACACACACACACACAGAGTTAAACTTTGAAATGTACAAAATTTTCTTACGTGTAGGCATACCCTGGACCCCCTTAGAGGGGCCGAGATCAACCCACCACAGTTTCACAAAATCCTATGGGAAACACTGATATATATATATATATATATATATATATATATATATATATATATATATATATACAGCACTTAAATGTATGGTTGTTCATTCACTCTTCAGCTACAACTCACACAGCTTAAACAGCAATTGATTTGTTGATCATTAATGAAAAATTTCAACATCATCGAATGATTTTTTTAAATTTGAACCAATCAAATTCCTTTTATATATTTCAAAAACATTGGATAATTATTAAAATGAGACATCTAGAAATCTACAGAATAAAATGCCAGAATTCAAAATTCTAAAATGACCTGTATAACTGTAAAATAGATCCAAGAGTTCTGACACAGCTGAAGTCCTGAAACAAAATCCTGAAGAACAGAGAGAGAAAAGGAAGCATGTTCCAGATTGCACAGAAAGCAGAATTAGACTCTCCGTCTTCAAATTGAACAGAACAAGCAAACGTCTGACAATTCAAAGTCAAATAGACAATGTGTTCAGACAAAAACTTTGACTTGACTCAGTGAAGCAGAAAACTATTTTCTACACAGCAACACAGAATATTGAACATATATACTTATTCCCTTGCATTTGCTGGTGAATCTAATTCACTGCAGAATTCAGATTATAAAAAGCTATTTCACCCATGAGATAGGTTTGCATGTTTGTTATGGTCCACTGAAATCAGCCGAACAAAGCTTTGAAAGCGTTGGCAGTACCAGAACAATATTAATCACAAGTTTCACAAAAGGCCTTGAGACACATGAGAGTGACTCATACCCATATAGAGTAGCCAAGAAGCTACTGATTTCCACTGGCATTTACGGTTCAAGAGCAGAAAGAACCATGCAATTTATTATAATTGAAGATATTATGTCATACTATGACATTAGCTTTCGCAACCCATGATATGACACTGATCAAGATTACATTAGGGCAGGGTGACCCATTAAATAATGACAGTATATTCGCAATGACTTTGCTATTGACAACAATTTAAATGACATAGAAATATTGAATACAGTGAGGATTTTAATGTGCTTTTTAGTACATTTCTTACAGAAAGTGTCCTTAGACTAGTGTTAAGGACACATAGTGTCACAATCCTTTCTTGTGAGTAAGGAGAGATAAGACAAAAAAATTATTAGCAATGTTCACTTAAAGGGATAGTTCACCCAAAAATTAAAACTACCCCATGCATGATTTACTTGCCCTCAAGCCATCTTAGGTGTATATGACTTTCTTCTTTCAGACAAATACAATAGGAGTTATATTAAAAATATATCATTGCTCTTCCGAGCTTTAAAATGGCAGTGAATGGCCATCCTGAAGTCCAAAAAAGTGCATCCATCCATCCATCCATCAGAAAAGTACTCCACACGGCTTCGGGGGATTAATAAAGGCCTTTTGACGTGAAGCGATGCATGTAAGATAAATATCCATATTTTAAACTTTATAAATTAAAATAACTAGCTTTCGAAAGACGGCCATACACATCAATTTATGGAGGAAAAAGTTACCTCTGACCTGACCCATGACGTATTGAGGACAGAGCAAAACAAAACACCAGTCACAAATTATAAGTCTAAAATGAGAATTTTTAAAGAGAAATGTTGGAGGATTTCGGTTTAAGAGAAAAGGAGCTTGAGTTTGTTTACCAGCCCTAGTTGTTTGAACCCCAAGAAAAGCTTACGATACTCTACATCTTACATTGCATCAGTGGTTACTCTTTTGGTGTAAGTTGACTTGTATTGGCAATCTGCCGGAAGCTAGTTATTTTACTTGATAAAATTTAAAATATGGATATTTTTCTTACAAAAACCCATCTCTTTGCTTCAGAAGGCCTTTATTAAATCCATACAGTCGTATGGATTACTTTTATGATGGATGGATGCAATTTTTTGGACTTCAAAATCAGAACCACCATTTATAAAGCTTCAATGAGCCAGGATATTTTTAAATATATCCCTGATTGTGGATCCTGATTCTGAAAGAAGATGAGTAAATCATGGGTGAACTATCCCTTTAAGTCTGATTGCGTTGGATTAGAAAGTTGCAGTAAACATTTTCTTACAAATGTTAACATGTAATATTTATTATATGTAATATTATATTTGTGTTTTATAAGGTTATAGAGTAGTGCTATCAATTAGTGCTGTCAATTAAAAAATTAACTAATTAATCGCATATTTTTCTGTAATTCATCGTAATTAATTGCATCTAACGGCTTTAAAAAATACTATACATTAACTATAATAAAAAACTTTTATAAGTGAGCTTAAAACAGTCTTCACATAAATTGTACACCAATTTGTAATATAAGCGGCTTTCTGTGAACAAACAAACATATATACATGAGGGGTTTTCTACTCATTTGAGGCCGATACTCGACAAACAGAAATTTTGACATAAATTTGTGTGTTTTTGTCTGTTCGAGCACAAAAGAGAACTCAAAGTGGCACAGGCTATCTGAAGCAGCATTCAGTGTGCGTGTTTTGTTTGTTCACAGAAAGCCACTTCACAGTCTTATCACACTTGAATGGTTTAATAGCACAATGGTTTAATGAAAGATACTGTGATCATGTAGCCTATTAAGTATGACAGAAAAAAAAACAGATGCTACTTAAATTGCGTTGAATATTTTAATAAATTCATATTAAAATATATCATCATCAATATATTTTATATATTGTCATATTCGATGTCAAATTTTGGGCTATATGTCCTATTCATTAAAAAATAGCTCTATTAACAGAACAAGTTTTTCTTGCCACATGAAAAGATTTGTAAGGGCATAAACCAATCTGATTGCTGCCTGAAAACTGATTGTTGACTTTAATAATTCCTGTAAAAGGACTGCTCCTTTAGGCAAGCTCTGACAGAAGTATCAGAAAATAAACACAAGTGACATTTAAAATCAGCTTGAATAAAGATTAGCTTAATTATTACAAAGTAGTACAGTCAGCCTAAAGGCTACAGAGTTTAGCATCTTACATCATCTATTCCTTAGTGAACTGTAAATAGCAGCGAACTTCAATAGTAATAAATGGAAAGAAATACAAGAAGAGAAAACAAGGCCAAAACAGAAATATAGCAGGCCCACAACATCTAATAAACTATTCAGAGTACTGTAATTCAAACATGTGACACAAATTCACCACAAACACACAATAAAGAATCAACAAGGCATTTGAGTTATTATTCATCAAATCATCTATGCAGCAAAACGCATCTAAAATTTTGTGGCATAATTGGATGATTTACCACATACAAACACACAATTCAATCAAGACAAAAAAAACCTTTGTAGCAAAGCTTCTTCACTTATGTTTAGATCTTTTGGCCAACCTTGTTTTGACCAACACCACATGCTTGCATCTTTGTCCACACAGCATGTACATCTACCACAAAAACAAACACACACACGCAAAACCATGGACCTGAAATATCAGCATTTAATGGATTCATATTTTGGTAACTCTTGGTTTTATACATTATTTGAGACATTGGAACATTCAGCTCATGCCTGTACATCAGTTTTTCACCCACTGTCAGCATGAAAAAAGTAGCAGTAGCAGCATCTATGCCGTCATACAGCAACACACGATGCACCATGTCACATGGTTCCTTGCCATTTTCTGTGATCAGCAACACTAGGAGATATCTAACTAATACCCATTATACCTTTAGACTGATTTACATACTAATCATATTAAAGTCCCTGCCATGCCACAAGATGCCGTATGGTTTTAGACACTTCACAGTGCATTTAAAACCCAACCATGACACATCAGATGCACCAGGATGCACTGTTGTGTATCAGGTCATGATAAGCAATCTTTCAGGACAGCATGTACCAGATAAGAACAGGTCATCTAGGATAAAATATTGTGTTGCAGGGCATCATAGAGCACCACAGACTAACGGAAACAGAGTTGCGTGTAATTTAACATGCTATACAGCATTTAAATGGCAACTGATATTAAAAATAAGATGTGAATCTACATGTAGATGTAAAGACAGCCTGGTTGCATCATGATATTAAGGACAGCAGAGGACTACTACTGCTCTTCATTTCCACTGTCAAGCATTCAATGACCATTATCACCACCAATGTTTCTTCTCGTTTACACCACTGAGGTTTTTTGTGTGTGACAATATCAGCTTGAGCTTGACCCTAAAAGCTAAAATGAACATTCGGTTTCAATGTCAAATGCAAAGGGAATGTAGGAAACATCACAACATTAAAACTTACAGTATGAAATATGGATTTTTTTTAAAGAAATTTTAAGATCAAGACAATTTCTATAATAAAGGTGAGAAAATGCCCTTCAAGAAATTGTGCTGTCTTCAGCTCATCTTGAATCAAATAATCTTTTCTCAATACATCCTCAATCAGTACCAGATGCCCTCAACTAATCCACAACCAATGTTAAATCTGTCCTCGACCTATCCACAAACAATACTGAATCTTTCCTCAATTTATTCTCAACCACTCCTGAATATGTCCTTACCAGATCCTCAATCTGTCCTTAACCCAATCTTAGCAAATCCTGAATCTATCCTTAATAAATCTTCACTCATCATCCCTAATACAACCGAGTCTTATTTTTTCTGTCATACTTCTAATGAAATCTGCTTTTTACCCACAATCCCTCTTAGCTCTGTATTTATTTCCATACATCCCAGAGTAAAGGTAAGGTCTGGCAAGCATTTAAATTTATTATCTAAATATTGTAAGCCAGATTTTTTCCAGATCATATGCTCATCAAGTCTGCATTTATTTTATAAAAAATATATAGTGAAAACGAATATTGTGAAATAGTATTAACGGTACAACCTAAAATATTTTCTGTTTTAATATATTTTAAAATATAATTTATTCCTGTGATGGCAAATCTGAATTTTCAGCAGAAAATTCCTCCAGTTTTCAGTGTCACATGATCCTTTAGAAATCATTCTAATATGATGATTTGGTGCATGATAAACAATTCCATTATTATTGTTTTATCAGTGTTGAAAATAGTTGATATTGTGTTCTGCTTGATATTCTTGTGGAAAACGTGATGCTTTTTAAAAACAAATCTTTGATGAATAGAAAGTTTAAAAGAACAGAATTTATTTGAAAAGAAATATTTTGGGTCTTTACAGCTACTTTTGATGAATTTAATGCAACCTTGCTGTATAAAAGTTTTCTTTAAACCTTACTGACCCTAAACCTTTGAATGGTAGTGTATACATGTCCTTATATTTTTTTTATTCTTATATATTTATATAAATTTACAAAGAAACCGTGGTCATGTATAAACTAGCCAATGTGTTGAAAAGTATTGGAGCCTTGAAAAGCACCTCGTGTAAGTAGCATCTACCTGAATTTTTGATTTTTTATTCCTGCTCTCTTCATTTTTCTTTCATTTCAGCCCTTGTGACTCACCTGTTCAATCTTGGCAAGCCATTCTTTGTTGCGGGCCAGTTCAGCCATGAAGGCCTGGTGCTTCATCCATTTCCTGTGCAGCTTCTGAGCTTCATCTCGAGCTCCATCGCGAGCTGTCAGCATCCTATCGGCCTCTGGGAGCTCTGCTCAGCTATACCGTACACACATGCACAGAGCAGTCAGCAGACAGCTACGACACAGACACACTCTGTCACAATCTTTTAGCCATCATTTACACACACACACACACACACACACACAGCACTAGGCCCCATATATTCAATAGCAATGCAGCAGCACCACGAAAAACCTCTTCCCCTCCATCACCAACACACACACACACACTTCCCAAAAATCTCAGACCAGAGCAGAGGAGAGAGCAGCACCTCAGCAGAATGTGCAGCAGCAGTGGGTTCTGGTGCTCAGGGGTGGGGGATCCACTGGGTCTTCATGTCCTCCAGGTTAGCGTCCAGGCCCCTGCAGTTCTGCTGCAGTATCCGTGCGTCAGTCCAACGGCTCAGAAAAAAACAACCGGTATGCACGCACACGCAGGACAGACACCCACCGAAAGCGTTCAGTCTCCTAGAGAATCTTTAGTGGCAATGACTCCAGCAGTTTCCTGCAAAGAAAACACCGCATGATAATTCCTCAGGCGAGACAAGGACCAAATGCCGCGTCTTTGCCTGCCTGTATACGTCCGCGTCAGGGCGAAGCTCTGGTTTCAGCGCTGCGTCCAGAATCGCTACGCCGTCCTGCTGTCGACCTGGGTGGATGGGGGTTCGTCGTCGGAGTGGGAGGAGTTGCCGATGTGCGTGTATGTGGAGGGGGGGGGGGATAGCAGATTTAGACACGTAAAGACACAAGTTACCCTCTTTGAATGAGCTCACGCACTCACAAACATCGTGCTGCGGAGGATCCGACGGCTGAATGGATACACACGTGTGCTTTTGTGGGAAGATTCTCATGTGCTCTAGTGTGATTGCAATGCAGCATGCTGCAGTCTCTCTCTCTCTCTCTCTCTCTCTCTCTCTCTCAGCGCAGAGAAAACCACCTCAATCCTATCAACACACTTTACTGCAGTGCCTCAGAGTGAGGGAGGGAGTGAGAACAAGAAAGAGGGAGAGGCAGTGAGAACGAGAGAGAGAGACAGGGGAAAAAGGGAGGGGGTGGTAGATGATGAAGGCAAAGGGGGTGGTAGAGACGGAGGAGAGAGAGAGAGAAAGGAAAAGACGAGGCATGAGGATGGAATGTTGGCTACAAAGGGAGATAGAAATACTGTAGGAGAAACACCTCGTAAAAGGACAAGGAAAAAGAGAAAGGGAGAGACAGGTGGAAAGGAAAGGAAAGAAAAAGAGGCAACATTTTTCAGTGTCACTAGGGACGTTTAGCTGCACCGCGGGGGCAGGAGGGTGTGTGTGTGTGTGTGTGTGTGTGTGTGTGTGTTAGGGGACAGTAAGGAAAAGAGAACAGATTGGTTTAGAAAACAACCACAGGGAAGCTGAGGCATTGGAGGTCACAGTCTCAGCAGTAGTGTTGGGCAGATGCCACACAATGTGTGTGTCTGTGTGAGGACATTCAGAAAGAAAGATGTGTGTATGTTACATGTGCACTGAGAACGATACTGGCCAGATTAATTTGAGAGGTGGAATGTGTAATTACAAAGGTCAAAAGGGAAACCTGAAGGTTCAATGGGAGATATCTTGACTGTGTGTCTATAAGGTATCTGTCATCATTTCAAACAGCTGAGTGAGAGCAGAGGAAAGGACACACGTGTCACTGTAGCATAGCTGCTTCTAAATTAAAGGGACAGGCACAGTTTAGAAATGTACACACCCAGAAAATAGAGGTTTGGACTGGAATATTTCTGAAGAAACTGACAGATTTAGCTTTCAAAAACAAATGAAGAAATTAAGCCTTTAAATTAAATGCAGGATTTGGTTTAGGAGGAAACTAGAGGCAAGGATTGTACAATGTGAATAATAGAATCTGTATGATACCCTGGGTGCTTGTTATATTTTGGACCAATGTTTCAATATATATAAAAATTAAAGTTCATTTGATGAAATAAGTATTTGTAATTTTGTAGTGTATATGCATTCAAAAGTAAAACGTACAAACAAATACATAAAATATATTGACTTAATCATCTTATCAGGGATGTATAAAAAAATTGATCCAATAAAATTTTGTTCCAGTCCACTAAATTAGAATTACCACCTAACAATAATGTAATGCTATAACAGTTAGCAGACAGTAGATCAGAGATATAAAATCACAAGAAAATAATTTTGACCACCCACCATTCACATTAATCAGCACCGTCACCTTCAGATCTTGGTTTGAATATGGCCATACTCCAAAAATGAATCAGGTTCTTCACCAGCATCCCATTCTGACAGGTCTACAGACACAAAAAGGACAGTGGTGAGAAAAACGTTAAAACTGAAATGAAACATGTCCTCTGTCGAATTACAAATTTAAGAATCGGTTTAAGATCTGCGGATCCTACAAAACATCACATAAAAAATTAAGGGATATACATTGTATTTGTCATTTAAGGTGAAGATGATAACATCAGATGAATGATTATTAAGCAAAGGTTCTAGGTTTCTGACATTTCCTGATCTCCATATTGGTAGTTAAAGAAGCATCACCTTTTATCTGTGATGGCTTTTGGTTCCCCTGCCTCAATCTTGGTACAAATGTCCTGCCACATGATACAGTTATGCTGATTGGACTGGGGCTCATAAACTCCAAAGTCTGGCTGGGCTAACTGTTTAACGTTACATCTTTAGCAAACTTTGTTAAAGATTTCGACCTGAGTGCTTTGTCTTCACCTGTAAGGACTACCCTAAAATGTGTATAAAACTACAATGTGTAGCTTGTTAGACTTGACTGCAGCTAAGTTACCAAACAGCCGCTTTCTCAATAAAGAATTCTGCTGAAGATACACTGACTGAGTTGCCTGGTCTTCGCCTCAATAATTGCTTTTGTCATACTGTACACACTGTAGTTTTACTGGGCATAAAACTAAATGTTATCCTAGGCATTACTTACATAAACGTATTACTAATATTGTGCTCATTAGCAAGTGAAGCACGTCCGTTAGCCTTTTTTATTTGATTGTTTGTTGTTTTTCCATTTTTACCATTCTCTCCAACCCAGTATGCCTAGTCAAAGAGTACAGATTTGAACAATTACCACATTTAAAAGCAACATCTATGAGCATATAAAGAGGGTCACATCTTAAAATAATTCACCTTCGTTTTCGTATTTCGCTGGATGTCAGAAATGCATAAACTTGTCTCCTGTCCATGTTTAAATCGGCAAAGGCCTTCAGGCGTTTGGCGCCCCCGTGTGGACAACATGTTAGAAACACCAACAAGAGACAAATTATGGAACAGTACAAACAATAAACAAAATGCGAATAAAATATTCATGTGAAATGTTTGTGAGCATTTATATGAAAATAGTATAACACAGTTGTTTGTATAAATGCATATGAAAAATGATAACACGTCACACGTATATTCTATTTATATTTTAAATTGTCACAAATAAACTAGTCACCAATACAAGTGTAGGAGTTTGTTTGTTTAAAGGGATGCATGACATTACCACAAAACTTGAGTCACAATTTGCATTAGGCCAGATGAGGACCTACTGTATGTGGTCAAAATATTGCTTAATTTCGAATAAAACTTTCTTGTCAATTTCTTTTTTCTAGGTTTGCAAATCAGACACATTTTTCTCAATCACTGGCACTTTAAAAAAGAGCAACATCCCCACACACAACCAATGGGTTGTTCTTTGTCTTTTCAAATTATTTCAATTTAATTAACCTCGTTAATCTGCATGAAGGGAGCTAAAGACGAACAAGTAGGCTACTGTACAATCAGGTGTTATTAATCAAAGCTCCAGGACATGCAGTATGTTGTGTGTGTGTGTGTGTGTGTGTGTGTGTGTGTGTGTGTGTGTGTGTGTGTGTGTGTGTGTGTGTGTGTGTGTGTGTGTGTGTGTGTGTGTGTGTGTGTGTGTGTGTGTGTGTGTGTGTGTGTGTGTGTGTGTGTGTGTAGTTGAGGGTGGTTTTGTTTAGAAGTCATGTCAAGATAACCGTGAATGTGAGCAGGCGTGAATTTCCAGTAACATCAGTATAATGTGAAGTCAAAATGCATCTTGAAGTCATTGGGTCAGGCAGATATTATTACTGCTCATCGGTAATGACCTAGTCAGTGTCGCCATGGTGATACTGGCAACGAGCAGCATGCTGCATGTGCCAGTCTACATCAACATCTCAGAAGGCCAGTGGGCACACGAAGCACAAGCAGGTTTTTTTTTTTTTTTTTTTTTTTTTTTGTACTGGCCATAATTGTTTTCAATTATTTTCTGACAAACCAAAAATAACAAATGAGGAACATTAATAAAAAAGTTGATGTTTTTAAAATATTACAATATTTACCACTTAAATCAAGTCAACAGTGATAAAATATAAATTAACTCAACATAAATGATTCTATAAACTAAAAACTGAAATAAAAATATTGTACCACTGTAGACGATTTAGCTACAACGTATCCTACTTCCCCTGGCCCAGAAAGCAAATTGGTTTTTGGCCGGATCTGGCTTAATTTCGGCTATTTTTGCCCACATACCGCATGGAATTACGGCCCAAGGTTGGCCCAAGTGCTGTTTGCCGCAAGGCAACCAGATCAATACCGGAAGCAAACTCGCCCAGAGCTTTACAAAGTACCCAGATATTATCCAGAACTGGCCCAAAACGACGCCGTAATGCCCAACATTTTTGGGGAGTTCTTAGTTTGTATTGTGTATCAAATAAAACCAAAGAAGTGTCTTTTAAAATTGCTCACAGAATATATCCTGTGAAAGACACATTAGAGCGTTTTCATCTGGATATTGATTACAATTGCTGTTTTTGTAATTGTGAAAGAGAGTCTATTGTGCACTTATTCTTTGAATGTCCCTATTCTTCAATCTTTTGGAATGAGATGTCTCAATTTCTAGGTTTTAAAATGAATTGAAACCTTGTCTTAAATTTGTCTTCTGTCTTACTTCATACAAATGATTTTGAGTTTCCTATAAGAAAAATGTATGTTACCGATTTGTTTCTAGTAGGAAAATTTAATATTCATCAATCTAAGTGGAGTAACTCAAAACCCAACTTTGCTCATTTCAAAACAGCCTTTAAAATGTATTTTGAGTCTGTAAAATTTTTTAAAAATCGAAAAGCCCAAAGATCTGTATCCCTCCTAAAAGAATTTAATATATGTCTGTGATGCCCTCTATGTTTTGTTTTTTTTCGTTTTTTTCTTCTTTTTGTTGAATGTTTCAATGTTTTACTTATCAAATGTTATATTTATCAGAAAATGTGTAAAAGAAATGTCAAGAACTTGATTTCAAACTCTATGATTTTGAAAGTTGAATAAAAAAAAATAAAAAAAAGCTCCTCACTTCCTTATTATGAAAACAATCTTCTCCAATCGTGTGGTTTCAGCTCTAAAATTGTGCAAAAGTAACTTACTGTACACGCTTTTTTCATTTCATTTTGTTACGAAAACACAATATAAAAGCATTGTAGAACAATATTCTTTTAGAAACATTTTCACCGAGATTTTATTATGTGGTACTATGACTGAGTCACATTTTCGGTAATTTTATGATATTTTGATCATGTTTGTTTTGGTCACGGTTCGACAAAATATCGCGATAAGTAGAAATAAATACAGTCGAGTCTTTACAGATTATCTGAACACTATCAACTTCTACGTTGTCGGCGTGGTATCATTGACATTAGTCATTAAAATACTTACAATAATATTGGTTTTCATATTTGTGTTTGGTATCTCGATCTCGACCGTTAGGTGGTAGCATCGTGCAAGAGCAAACAGCGCGAGACCTCACTGGCGCGACCCGGTATTAATGCTGTGAGTGACGTCTTCACTTCCTCTTTGCTCCCGCACCGCGAGGGCAGCCATGGTGCGTATTGTTGTCCTGTGGACTTTCATCCAAAATCTGTTTTAATCCTAAGTTTTTGAACAATTTAGCCTTAAACAAAGTGCACAATGTGAATTTATACAGCATAGGCATTATTTAAAATGTTATATTGGGTTGTTTATATGACGAATAAGATGATTATTCTCTTTACTTGCCGACTTCACGAATAGTAATGTAGATGTTTTAACCGTGGCAGCATATGATTGGTATTTTAAATAAGTTTACTTAAACGCTTACGTTTTGTCTTTGCATATTCGAATGCATTATTCACACCATTTTAAGTTCCGGAATTGTATGTACATTTTAGTGAAAATATTGATTAGCTCGAGTGCTAGTTTGTCTCTTGGTAGTTGTCAGCGCCGCTGTAACGTTTTTGGACTTCGACTGCATGAGATTTCATTGACGAGGCGTGTTTTTCCGTAGGTAAACGTACCGAAGACCCGCAGGACTTACTGCAAAAAATGCAAGAAGCACCAGCCGCATAAAGTGACCCAGTACAAGAAGGGCAAAGACTCTCTTTACGCCCAGGGTAAGTCCTGAGAACTGGCTGGGACGTTGAACAGTGTAGATTTCACTGTCTGAAGAATTAATTGCATTTGTTTAATTGTTAATTTAGGGAAGAGGCGTTACGACAGAAAGCAGAGTGGTTATGGAGGACAAACGAAGCCTATTTTCCGAAAAAAGGTATGTTGGGTCTTGCAGATGGGTGCCATAGTATGGGAGTCAGAGTTGCCATGTTGCCTCAAATTCAAAAATGTCTTCAATATCGTTCCAACCCAGTACTGCTGGTGTTTATTTGACATTGATTTGATTTTAAATGGCTATTTCAAGTCATTTTCTATCATTGCAACTCATGGTATTTTTGCAACAATTATTAGATGTGTCAAATGATCAATGAGGACCTAGTGAAGTTCATTCAGTAAAGAGAGTAACTTCTCAGTATACAACAAAAATGTGGAATGTTATGAGAAGTGCTTTTGACCAAAATGAGGTCCATAGATTTGGTTTATGCACAAGTTTTCAAATGAATCCATGCGTATGCCAGAACCTGCATCTTTCCATAAAAATCATTGATGTGATTCTTCCGGGATAAATGATAAATATGATAAATAATTAAAAAGGCAAATCTTACAAGTCTTCGAATGCAATTGTATTTTGTTGGAGATCACCGTAGTTATCATTAGGATACTGTTTGCCGCCTACATATAAGATCAAAAACACACCTCATTATTTTCATCTGACCTTTTCAAACTGACCAAATGGACTGTTCTACCTCTGAACAGAAGTGCGCATCATTCTCCCGAAGGATATTCTCAGAACAGGAGTTCTGTGCTTCAGTTTGAGGAATTCTTGTGTATCTAGCACTCTAAGCTGACATTAAAACGAAGCATGCCACAGAAACGTTCTTCTAAGTTTCTTTAACTTCTGGATAATGAAGACTGCATAAATATTTAATCTAAATTTGTGCATCAAAATGATAGTCAAATCCTTCTGTTTACTTCGTTACTTAACTAACACCAGTAAAAGTGTAAGTAGTATAGAATGTGGAAGGTTCAAAGCTACATGTACAAATTACTATTCCTTAAGTGCCAAGTGTAAATGCAGCCTAAGTTGGGTTTATTTATATGTTGTTTGTGGAGAAACATAGCCCTCAATATTCATTGTTGATCATTGGATGTTTACATATCAGGTCTGATTGTCCCTATTTTTGCTGTAGGCTAAAACCACAAAGAAGATTGTGCTGAGGCTGGAGTGCGTGGAGCCCAACTGCCGCTCAAAGAGGATGTTGGCCATTAAGCGATGCAAACACTTTGAGCTGGGAGGAGACAAAAAGAGAAAGGTAATGAAATGCACATTAGCTGCTTAAAGAACAAGTAAAAAGGCAAATTGTAAACAATTTGTACTGACGATAAAACGTAGAAATGAGTGAAATGGTGGTTTGAAGGCGTTTAGTCATTAATTGTCTTAAATAGAAAATTGGAAATAATATTTGATTGATTTTTAGTGAAAGATTTGTGGTTACGTCTTCTAAAAGATTATCGGCTAGAAAATTCTCTTATTTGTGAGGCAGTCTTTCGAAAATAATTGCATGGATATAAGTGCAAACTAAAGCTGCAAAACTACTTGCTAAATCATTGGGTAAGAGATGTGGGAACCCTGATTTACTAAAATTAATCAGTGGGTGGATTATTATTATTTTTTTTTTATTTAAGTCGAACGTTTAAACTCTTTAATTAGAATGAAATCAAATGTGTGGGCTTTAAAATATGTATTTTTAGTACATAAAGTACTGTGAAGTCAAACTGTCCATGATCTGTATATTGGAAAAGGGGTGACTTAACAAATTGTACTTTGGCATCAAGACAGAACCATTGAAAAATGTAAAACTGTTTCTGACTGTTATAATATTTATGCATAATTTGTGTTTTCATCTTTCTTTCAGGGCCAGGTCATCCAGTTCTGAGCTGGGCCAAGTGCTTTTTTTGTGGTTTACCATCACTGTCAATAAAAGTTGTATACAGTTATGCTGACTTTGCCTTTCATTCAATGTCATTATCAAATTTCACTTTCAAATTAAGTTCCACACTAAGTGCACCATTGGGGACCAAAAAATACTCTAATGCTTTTGTAGTTAGAGGCAGAGGGAGGGGACATATGTTAGAAATTGTAACGCTTAAACTTGGCAGCTAAAGGAAAAGATGTTTTGAAAGCATTCATTGTCTGGTCTTTTTGCTCTAGTGAGTACAGCCATATTGTTAGTTCAACCTGAGAAAATAATATTTAAGCATGGGCAGTGAAAATGTACTATTACTTTTTTATCAGTTTTTAGATCCAATTTGATGCCTGTCAATAAAATGAAAGCTTGTATTGAGGTTTGATTGCTTTCCTATTTATGTTTATCTGTAAATGCATGACTAGAAAATATAATGCTAAACAAGTCTATCCTTGTGGGCCACCACCGCTTGATATGACCACAACCAAATTTATGCTTTCATATTCACTATAAATATGGTCTCCTGAATTAGGGCTTATTTGCCAATACAGTTATTTTTAATCCATGTAGCAGCATTAAGGTCTATTCAAAGTCTTCCTCAAACAGCCATGAGGAAGAATCCATTTATCACATTTATTTTTAACAGACAAACAAATGTGCTTAATGCAACAAAGGACTTTCACTGGAGTGATTCAGTCATTCTTCATATAAACTAAATGTTTATATGGTGTTTGTGTTCTTAGACGCGTGCACTGTAGCTCACTCATGCAGAGAAAACGTGTTCAATTTCAATGTCCTTGATACAGGATCTCATATTGTATTGGATTGTAACTGGCTCTCAAAATGGGATACTGGGAAGTTCATAAGTCGTAAAGGCTGTCAGGGTCGCAGTTCAGGGATAATGTCCTCATTTCTAAGCACTTTGTATGTGAACCAGTAGAGCACATTGAAAACAAGGAAGCTGAGCGGGAAGGCGGCTCGTGAGATGGTGTCGATCCGTTTAGCTCGTTCCACGAAGCGCCGGCGGATGTCAAACAGAATGTGGCCGGGCGGAAGGCCTGCAAACATGGCAGCAGCCTCAGAGAGAGGCCCGTCCCCAGACAGACAGGTGTCCATCTCGTATCCCGTGAAGTACAGGTCCTGGTTATGTGAGGCTAACTGCTCTTCCTTAAGAAAAACATAACAAAAAAAAAAAAAATAACAAAAAAATGCAATATACACTTGTAAAATTATGGTTTTCAAAAACTCTCCCAGGCTGTATTTTTTTTTTATCAAAATAAAAACTACAAATTTTACTATTTTAAATTGACAGTTATATGTTTTGATAAAAAAAAATTTAAATGTATTATATTTCTGAAATGGCAACGCTGTATTTTCAGCATCATTACTCCAGTCTTCAGTGTCACATGATCCTTCAGAAAGAAATATTTCTTATTATTATCAATATTGATTAACTGTACTGTTTAATATTTTTGTGGAAAACATTTGTTGTCAGGAATAGATAAAAAAATATATAAATCTTTTTGTAACATTATAAATGTATTTACTGTCTTTTGATCGATTTAATGCATTCTTGCTGAATAAAAGCATTCCTTTCCTTACTGTCACAAAACTTTTGAAATCCTCTTTGTTATTTCAGAACTTGCATTACATGAAACGGGAAGACAGCAGAGTAATATGGGAGACATGAAAGTAGCACCATTACGTTGCCATCAATCATGGTCATTACATAAAGATATTGGACGGCTCAATGTCACAACTGACCAATCAGAATCAAGTATTCATTAGAGAAGCATGTTTATAAGTAAATATATAGTTTGTGGGTGCATACCCGTGCGCAGGCACTGCATTTGCGTTGTGCGCTTTTGCTTGGTGTGCTCCCTGTGACGTTGTTGCTTTTGTTCTTCGTCTCTGCTCCTCCAGCCTGACCAGAGGCCTGAAGACAAAACAAAGACACATTTAAAAACGGATTCATCATTTATTCAAACAATAAAATATTCTCTTCCCATCTTCAACAGACCTCCCTGTCTGGCTTATCTGTAACCATGCATTAGAGATATGAAACAGGGTCACAATGTACCTTAAAAATCTCTGAGGGCATGAACATTTGTACAGATATATCTTTTATTTGTCAGCAGGTACCAGTCTGAATCATTTAGTGTTTTAAACAAGGCATTTATTTACTCTCCAAGATACATGCATTTTCTATTAGTTTTTCAGTCTAAATACGTTTTGTCAGTTGCAATAATTTTCCTTGGCCTTTTCTCTCTTTTTTGTGCCAGCTTTCTTTGGCTTTCCTCAAGTTTTCTCTTTTCTTTTCCATGGAGGTAATTTATTCTAAGTGATATCTTGTATTTATTTGTGTGTGTGAGAGAGAGATCAACAATGACAGTGTATTTGTTCCTTTGGGAAAGGATGCTTTATTAAGGATGAGATACAGTCAGTTTGGTGCGTTTGTGTTGAATCATATTGTGTTCAGTTCGCTGCCTTGGGCACACATAAGATCAGACAGCCTACTGAACCACACTGCTGGAACCAAACAGCCAGACAGAGTGTGTGTATGTGTGTTTTAGTATGTATGTGGCTAACACCACATTCACAATAATGTGTTTTTTATTTGTTCATTATGCCTAAAAGCTTGAGTGCAGTAGTATGTTAGCTTGTTTGCATGTTCTATACCTAACAGCATCCCTAAGGCAAATGAGGGGGCATAGCGCCACCAACTCACCCACTGGGCTACACACACACACACACACACACACACACACACACACGACCTGCCCTGCAGGGCGATAGAGGGGATATGGAGGAGGAATAGAAAAGGACAGGATAGTGTAATATTTATTCTCTCTGCTCTTTGTAGCAGGACAGAGTCTGCTGTGTCCAAAAGAAAGCCACGATGTTCTCTCAACTAGCTGGTTAAGAGCAGAGTAACAAAGAAAAGGAAATAACTGCAATCTTTGCAGACTAAAACTCCTGAGAGGAGTCTAGGAATAGCCTCCTATTCCAGGCAGACAAAGGGCATGTCTGGGTCATAATACACCTCAAAAAATCAAAAGACAAAACAAGTAATTATATGTAGCATAAAGAAAATGAATTTTCTTTTTAGGACCAATAAAAGTGCATTGTGAGATTTTCCATTAAAAGCACAATTACCCCCCACCCCATTCTCATTAGCGTAATCCATCTGGATGTTTTTCTTAAGGGTTTGTTTGTATGTTTTCACTCATTTCACATATTTCAAATTATATATTACTTTCACTTAAAAAAACATAAAACATGTTCGACATGATTCATGAGATTTACCTTTATAGCCATTGTCATTGAGTATTACACAAAATGCAATTTTGCAATGTTCAAAGTTAAAATACTGTCAAAATATATGTGACAGCTTAATATTTAGAATTTATGAGAAAGCCATTTGTATTTTAAAAAAAAAACTTTTAAAATGCTGCTTTGTTTATTTGAGCTTGACCCAACAACAATGGATCAACCAATGGCGTGAGCTTTGGGCGGGACTATCTGTCTCAACAAACAATAGATTAAAATTCAGAAAACCTGTTTGAATACAATGATTACTTTAGCTATTCTATTTGGTGGAGCTGATAGCCCAGAAATTACACATTTCAACTTTAAAAGAGAAATGATGTTGAACTTATCAGTTTCGTATTCAACATCACAGGGACATTCTCCATATTTAAAATCCTGCAGCTTTTTCGCTTTCTTCCCATTCATGTTGTCCCATATTTTTATGTGGAAATAATAGTATTACTCATGACATACTTTTTATGCCATCACTGACCTTCCCTCTCTGCTCTGGAGGGGGCCAGGCGGCTGCTCGTGAAACATCATTGGGACACAGTGGTTGTACAATCTAGAACACTCATGATTTCACTGAGAGCAAGTCATGTAGTGTAAACTGCACAGTTCAGCCCGACATTTTAAAATCATGTAGTGTGAACTAGGCTTAGGGCACTTAATGCATATCTCACGTGTACAACAGAGGAAAGTTTCTGACTGCCACTCACAGCTCTATAGCGTTGTTCCTCTCGTAGTTTTCTCCGCAGTTTGAAGAATTCTTTGTGTTGCCGAGATACAAAGTTAACAGCTGCATACTCCAGCAAAGCAGCAAAGACAAACAGCAAGCACACTGCCATCCAGATGTCAATAGCTTTCACATAGGATACCTGTACATATGCACACACAGCGTAGTTAATGCAAACACATATGTTAAAGGAACATTCTTGATTGAACACACATTAAGAATCTGTCAAATGCGGTTGATTGAGAGAAAAAAAAACTGTTTTAACAAGGGATGCACAGATAGGATTTTTTGGGAGGGGGGCTAACAACTAAACACTTGCTCTCATTGAAATAGATTAGTGTTTTGATTGTGTTTTAAATTTCACAAATGCATATTGCTACCTGGTTTATTTTTCATGCTATTTGCAGATGGTTTTAAATTGATCAAAAATCGGCAGATGAACATATGGGTGGCCGATACATCAATGTATCTCTATTCTCTAGTTTTAACAGGTCATACAGGTTTAGGAAAACATTAGGGTGAGTAAGTAATGACTGATAGTGGATGAATGTACAGATGGATAAAGTAGATTCTCTCCCACCTTAGGCAGTGATGCTCTCGATCCAGAGCTCTGTGTTGTCATGGTGAGAACTGTAGTGATGCCCAGCCCAACCCGGGCCGGGGCAGCATCCATGTTGATCCAGAAGGAGACCCACGACAGGATAACAGTTAAGAGGCTGGGAATGTACATCTGGATCAGGTAATAACCCATCTGCCTCTCCAGATGAAACTTCACCTCTATACAAGTGAACTTACCTGGGTGAAACACACACTCATGTTAGACAGCAAGAATAAACTAGCATCATTTATAGTTTCTTATACTAACCAAACACATTGCAAGCCCCTAGCAACCACCCCAAACAACCACTGAGAACACCTCAGCAAACGCAGAGCAACCCGCTGGAAACAACACATTTAGAAAACCTTAGCAACTGCATAGTGTGATGGATTTAAAAAAATAAATGAAATAGTAAACTGTTTATCAAACTAATCACAATTCTAACATCTAACCTTACTTCTTCTTTAGGCCTTGAACAAAATGTAGTGGAAAATTCTGAGATGCTGGCTAGACGATATGAAAAATATAACAGTCTAGAATAGTCTCATGACATATTGAGTAATCAACTGAACTTTTAACTTTTTCCATTTTTATAATGATTTGAGATCTAAGTTTGCTCCTACCTAGTAACAGAAGGGTTTGGAAATTATGTAATGCCCCATGTCATTTTTGCCATGCTCCTATAAAAACTGTTGCTGGTGGAACTCTCTCTGAGATTTGTCTGATTAAAGCATATTCAAAGGCATTGTCTGGAGTCTGTCTAAGTTAATGCTGCACAGCAAGTTAGTTAGTGGAACAAGTTATTTAGCGAAACACTAGAGATCTTACTTCTATTCCCAAGTGATAATGTGGAACGGGTTAAGAACACTAGTTACCTTATTCCCAAGTGATAGTGTTCGAAAGGTGGCGAGACGTAGTTTAACTCTTTGTGAGACTCTTAGGCGGGGTTAGATTGTGGTCAGGTAACTTTAATTCTTAGGCATTTTAGAATAGCTACACTTTGGCATCAACGAGCAGTCAGAGGTGAACTCAAGTATAATATTTTCAGGTGTCTGTCAGGTGTGCGTAGGGGAAAAAATCTACCACGATAGCAACCCCCTAGCAGTTTTGAACGGACAAGCATCAATTATTTTTACTTCTAAAAACCTATTTGTCATTATTATTCCCCATAACACGTATTATCGATCTTCTGAAATGTTTAACTATTTATATCAAAATGAAATGGTGGAATTGTGCTGTACATCACAGTGCTCAATATTTCAGTTGAAGCTTTACTGTGGTATTTAGTGCTGTACCAGTGTTGTAATGTTTTGTACAGTATCCCAGGTCTTTCTCCTCTTTTAGGACAAACTGGGGCAGCATAAGGTCATCAGCCACTTGCACTGGGCCTTCATCCAACCACTGAAATATCAGATCATTCATAGTGTAGCCAACTAGAGAGAGAGAGACAGAGAGAATAATGTGCATATAAAAGAGAAATGAGATAAAAAATGAAATTAGTTGATGATGCTGAGTCTTACAGCTCTCTAACTGCATAGTACAAATCTGTATGTCCATTGGAAAATTCTTCAGATCCATAGGACACGACAGAATTAGAGTGAGTCTGAGAGAGAGAAGAGACATTTCTGATTATATTTCGTGCAATAATTTGGAATTATTACCTATAGGGGATAATATCGCACCTGATGCTATACAGCACATTTCCATTCTGGAAAATCCTCAGCAGCTTGTTGTCCGTGGTGACCTCATGAAAGTTGGCGCCTTTCTCATTGGCGAAGAACAAGTCTGGCTTCCAGATGGAGTCTAGCATTGATGGATCCAGATCCAGGGAATCATCTGGATACTCTTTATAAGCCAGCCGTGGATCATTCCACTGTTGCCGCAGAAAAACGTTCAGCCGATAATCCTGACGAGTTACAGTAGTGTTGAGAAATGTATCAGATTGGCAAAGCAGCCGAGTAAAATATGTAAATATTGAAATTCTATCTATCTCTCTGTGTGTGTGTGCGTTTGTGTGTACATGTTTTTCTATCCTGGTGGGGACTGAAACCTGAATGCACACAGACTATGGGGACCTAAATTGAGGACCCCATGGGTAAACACGCTTATAAATCATACAGAAATATGTTAAAATGCAGAATGTTTCCTGTGATGGGATAGGGACAGTGTAAGGGGATAAAATATACAGGTTGTACAGTATAAAAACCATTACGTTTATGGAGAGTCCTCAAAAAGACAATAAACCAGACATGAGTGAGTGTGTGTGTCTGTACCATGGTGGTCTCTGTGATGGAACCAAAGCTGTTGATAAAAATGTTGCAGGTGACATTTACAGGAGGGCCTAAAAAGGAAAAAGAACATCGTAAGAAACAAAAGCACCCCTCTCGATACTTAAACCAGCCTAAAATGCTTCACTGGTCTTACCTGCTTTACAGTGGTCTAGCCCAGGGGTGCACAACCCTGCTCCTGCCGATCAACTGTCCTGCACAGTTCATCTCCAACCCTAATTAAACACACCTGCCTTTAATTTCCAAGTGACCCTGAAGACCTTAATTGGTTGCTTCAGGTGTGTTGGGCACCCCTGGTCTAGCCTGTTCAGCCTTGTGTTTTACTGGTCATCCAGATTGATTAAATCCAGCAAACCAGACCAAAATGAACAAATAATCTTTGGCCAGCCTATATAAGCTTTTTTTTTTCAGCAGGAATAACAGTCGACTAAAGGTGTGATCCATAGTGGCCGAAAAGAAAAATATTAAAAACTCAACATCTGTGTCAACCATTTTAACATGTTAGATTAGATAAATAATTCAAGCAGAATTGACCTGCTGTGTCAGCTTCAGTGTTTTGAATAAAAAAAAATTCTCAAGCAGCAAATAACAGATAGCAACAGAAAAATACTGAAGAGGTTGTCTGAGATTGTTAAATCAATTTACAAGTGATGAAGCATTTTCATGAACACGAAAAGCCCATAGCGAACCAGACAACTGTAAAATGCCTCATTCGCGAACTACACGGCTGGCTATGCTAATTTAGCCGATATGTTTAATTAGCACTCGGTTGCTCTGTAAATAATGCAGCATTTTATTTATTGATTTAATGTTCATGACATTAGCGATATATATAGCTTATCAGAGGGGACATTCCCCCCACATACGCTGACAGCCACATCTCTGAGATGTAGAACACATATGAAATATATACGAGCTCAGAGACACCCACAGAGAGAATTCAAGAGAGAGATTGTGAGAAAAAAAGAGGAGTGAGGAAAGAAAAAGAAAAATTCCAGTTTTAAAAACATAAGCAAGAGAAGGAATGGAAAAGACTTATTTAGGTCTGTGGGTTAACATGCACTCGAGTGGACAGCATGACAAACTAAATGGCCCTAATGCCAACGGAAAAAATCCTCACAGAAGCTGTTGTGACACTTTTTACGGAGAGAAAACTAGCGTGAGCTGACAGCCGTATCCTGCATGTTTCTGAAATCATTCTCATCGACTGGGACTGAAAGTCTCGTATTCTGTCGGTTTTCGCCTGTGGCTTTCTCTGGTTGAATGGTCACTGGGAATCTGTGTGAGGTGGGGAAGGGAAAAAATAGACTAGAGAACTCTTCGGGAGGGGATCTCATCTTTAATGAGATCTTATGTTTCTCTGTGTTTTCGGGCTGCAGCACTTTTTCACATGCAAGGCTCAGAGAGAATGTAAATATATTCTTTGCTGACCACATCAAATTTTCCTGCCAAAACCATCTATCTACAGGAGATTAAGCTGCAACAGCAGTTTTACTTACTTCTGTGTTCCCTTATGTGATGTTTAAAAATGACCAGACTATCATTGAAAGAGTTTGAAAGAAGAGAGAATGAGTGACAAGAGAAAGACCGTAGTAGACTGACTCCTAAAGTCTTCCAGGGGTGGTGATGACGCAGTGGACAAGACACATGCCTTTGGTGTGAGAGACCTGGGTTCAAATCCACTGCGAGACACCAATGTGACACATAACCCCTAGTCAAGTGTCACATTGGTGTGACACTTAACTAGGGGTTAGAGTTTGAGCAGTGGGCCGCCGGATGGTGTTGCGAAGAACTTGCGATGTGTAATTATTTTCAGACCAGCCCTCGCAACCTCAGAACACTACCGGACCACCGTATAGTTTATAACATTTAAACAATATACGTTATAAAACACCACTCACAAAACACAAACTTTTGAACGGTATAGTGTTGAACACTATACCGTTCAAAAGTTTGTGTTTTTTTTAAAGAAGTCTCTCATGGCTCGTTTCCACTGAGCAGTATGGTACAGTATGGTACACAATTATTTGTGTTTCCACTGTCAAAAGTTAAAACTTCAATGAGCTCACTGTTTCTGCCTTAAATTATAACATTGTTTAAATTAATACATCTATAGCTAATTGTGATTTGTATGTGCTTTTTTGAAATACATAACTTAGACAGCTACCTCTGATAACAGATCCCTCTAAATTGTAATGTGGGCTTGAAATGATGAGTATTGTGAAAAGTGCTACTTAAATAAATGTGATTTTTTTATCACACAGTAATTGACTGTTTTTGCCTCTCATTTGCATAAATTTTTTTGATGCACTCATTACTATCTAAATATTTTATCTAAATCATGCTACAGTAGATTGGAGTGGAATACCTTTAAAGTTGGGCCTGATCCGAGCATCATATCCGGACGTTTTCCCCATTAGTTTATCCAGAAAATCAGACGGTGACATGGGCTTCACCCTACTGCTGGGAGATTTTAGCTCCTTACTAAACACACACCTGAGAGAGATGAAATAATAATTATAAAATTACATCAGATCTACACCCATCTCCAACAGAATCATCAAATTAAATAGCAGTTTGTTTTTCAGTGGGGTCCAAATTCTGAAACCACTAATAAAATTGCTTTAGCATTTTACAAAATCCTCATGAATCTGATTTCCCTCAACCATTTATATAGAATAACTGATGTGCTTTGCATTCATCTCTCCCTCTTTGTCTTCAGAAACTTCAATTTATTCAGTCTAATTGGAAGTTAAATGACCAGAATCCCATTGTGGTGTCAGACTTTTGGACTGTATTTGTGTGTGGTTTAATAAGTATACTCTATGAGCTCTTTCTGTTGTTAATTTTAACATTCACTGGTGCCAAAAGGCTTTATTACCTTTCCATTATTAACTGAATGCTTTGGTAATAATGTTGGCCAATTTGAAAAGTGAATGGCGGAGGGAAATCTGCTTGCTAACTTAAAGCCTTTAGTAAGCCTTTAAATGAGCACATCAATACGTCATCTACCCCATGTTTTATTAAAAAAAATCCTCCACTGGACACATCCTGTCTGTTTCTCTGTGTGGCTGCAAAATTAAACAGCATTGGCATTTTTATTGCCTTGGCCCTAATTGCAGTTTGTATAAGGTGTTAATATTTTATTAAGAGTTAAGTGGAAGTCCAAGTAGGGGAAAAGTCAGTTCTTTCTCACACACACTTTGAATCTTATTCTATATTTAGAGAAATTTTCTGGTCCAGTTCCTCTTCAATTTCGCTGTCTGTTTGTAAGCAGAACTGTGGCAAATTCGATTTTTGAAAGCATAAAGTCCGTTTCAGACAGCGTACAGGGAATGGAAATAAACACACAACGAATGCATCATCAGGTGAGTGAAGAACAAGAAATGTCTTGTTCCAGATAAGACAATAATAGTTCAATCTCATTATGTGAACTTCAATAAATCTGTAATATCAGTAACAGTGAAAAATGACTTTGGACAGAGCTGTCTCTATGTGTCAGCCTCATACATCAGAGACCCAGATACATAAAGCCAACAAACACACACTCTGAAAACATAAGAGTGCTCCCCGGGATTAAAATAAACCTATCACCCATGAAGACTTCTGAACTGAACACACAAACAAAATACAGACGACTGAGCACACAAACACACACAAGTATGGAAAAAAAAATTTTAAGGAAGAAACTGATCATTTTAACCAATTACACAGATACACCTGAGTTCTTCTGAAGACATTTTAAAACTACATTTGTATCCTCACAAAAAGCCTCTACAAGTGTTTTAATGAATGACATGCTGAAACCAGTGAGGAATGATGGCACACCTGTGAAAAACTCACCTGATGACCCCTTCAAACATCCACCAAACCAGTAAGAGCTCCAACAGGATCCTCCAGATCACAGAAAACATCCTTTCACTATTCCGCTGCGCTCTTTTCCTCTCTGGTGTCCCGTGGCTAGAGCTCAATAAGCAGATGTGTTATGGAGGGGCAGGACGCCCATTCCGATGCACTCTGGTCTCTCCTCCACTGCCATCTGACTGAGCACCGCATCCCAAGACGGGCACACTAAGAGTGTGTGTGTGTGTGTACGGGGGGTCTTCTGCTCTTTCTTTCTCTCTCTATCCACATGTTAGCCTGAGGTGCAGTTCTTAGAGAAAAGAGAGGCAACAGGGCGTAAGATGCATTTATAGACTTTTATCAGAATAAACAAATGTGACACGACTCCACCTAAGGGGCTCCAGATCCACATCCCAAGACGCACTGCAGCAGAGGACAAACATCCATCCATCCATCTTTTCTGATATCTATATTCTTGACACATAACATGGGCTGTTGCTTAACAGTAAGATTTAGGTTCAAATGATGTATTAAAAACAGTTTAGATTGTAGGTTCTGTGACTGGTCACCATTTATTTTGAATTTCCTATCATTTTTAATCACCTTTATGCCTGGCAGTTTACTTCAAGTCTTTAACGTTACAAATACCGCATGTATAGTCTCTTAGTAAATATGAAACATAATATACACACTGCTGGTAAAAAAGGTTTGGGTATAAGATTGTGAAGTCTCATTATAAACAGTTTATTATTACCAACATTATTAAAAAAATATATATATATTATCATGAAAAAAAATTATTCTTTGAAGAAGTTCAAAAGAACAGCATGCATTTAAAATCTTTTTTAAATCATTTGTAATCCTGTAAATGCTCCACTCTATATATGTATTTGTGTGGAACATATAGGTTATATATATTTTCCATACTGAAAGCTGAAAATGTGTTTTTGAAAGCAGAATGTGCAGGAACACAGTTTCCGTCACCCCCCTTTTATACTGCTTTACATGAAACGGACACTCACTAGGACAAAGATGTGGAGTAAAAGAGAAAAAAAATAAGACAAGAAGAGTGGGTGTAAGAAAAACAACTGAAAAAAAAAAAAGAAATCCTACTGAGCTCTATGTGTTGAGTCACAGTGGATAACTAGGCCAGTGTTAATTTTAATGTATCTTCTCTCCAGAGTGAACCAAACTAAAGAAAAACAAGCCCAGTTTTTCTCTGAAATGACACACACTCAGCGTTCATGTCCATGATGTGTTAAAACATTGCCTTGACCTCTGGAGGAATTGGAGCACATGCTACAGTACGCACACACACTTATGCTCCCAGCCAACATAATTATCCAAGACCCACCAAATACACACACCACTGACTTCTAATCATTAACACATCTGAAAACAGTTATTAACCAATGAATCGTAAAATTTGAAACGCCACATAAACACACATTCACTTCAATTTTTCAGTTTCCACAGGGGTTAAAGGTACTCAGGCATTCTGAACTGAGAATTCATGGCTGACTCCAGATTAACTGGCGTGGAAGCAGAAACTTGTGTGTGTTCGGGTCAGCGACATCCACCCTGTTCATATGCTTTAGAGAATATTGTGGTCCTAAAGAACGATCTCAGAAACATCTGATCTTGTTTTTGTGGAGGCTGGAGGCTCAGATTTAATACAGAACTCAACTCAGTCATTGCAAACCACCAAAAATACACACACACAATGTTAAATGTGCTCCCCGCTGATAGGAAAACAAAGAGTAACTATTTTACCCAAATTGTGAATGTGATGCAACATAAAGACAGCGTATAGCGAAATAACAACCTTCCGTTAAGTGGTCTACAACGCAATGCTATGTTGTCCAATTCACAAATAAAAGATTTGTACAGCATTAATAGAGAGGATTTCACATTTAATCAATTTAGCTGAAATAATCTGAACCTGAAATCGCTACCCAATCTCATAGGTATAGTACAAGTATATCCTATTCAGTATACTGTAAAGCTAAATCTTAAAACTCTTAAATTCCACGGCATGTTTAATCCTGCTTTGAAAATAAAAAAAATCTGCAAAAATTAATTAGATAAAATATTGAATTAATATTAATCTGTAATCTGTACCAAGGTTACAAAACAACATCCAAATAGCATTTGGAGACGTCAAAATATTTCATTTAACATCAAAATTTCATTATTTCTCAAACTGTATTTTTCTCCTATGCCACATCACTCTGCAGAAAGAATGAGCATTTTCCTATTACTCGGACCTGTATATCAGAGCGCTGGTGCATAAGAAAATAGGTCAAGGCTATGTTAGGGAACATGTTTGCAGGCAATCACAGGTTTAATGAGCCTTACCATATTGCATCTTCTCCACACATCTCAAAACCCTCAGGGCCACACCCATATCGGAGACACGGGCGTTCAAATGCACAACCTTTCAATTTCTTGCACTTGCAGATGGTTGGTATGTTCCTGGAAAGACTTCTGGAAAGGCCGAACAATCACTGTATGGTGTTGATAAATGTTAACAAAAAATAAGTTAGAAAAAATTCAAATGAAACATGAGGCATAAATAAAAATAATTTACTTTTATTTAGTTTCATTTGTACCAGCTGCTTTGATCGTGCAGACAGAAAACTGTGCAACCAGGTGTCAGAGGAATGTCTTTCATCTGGTTTTGTTTGATTCAAAATGCAATTTTTATTGCAATATTCAACAAAAGTGGTTATCCCGTCAGGCTTTGGAGGAGGTGTTCAGAAGGGATGCATTCAAGAGGTGATATGAAAATTTACTGACCTCAACAGGAAAAAAAACACAGCACTTTTCAATACAAACAACAGGTATAGATTTCCCTCAGTAGAAAATTAAGTAAAACTGTTTGAACCAATCCATGAGCACATTGAAATCACAGCCCCAGAGGCAGCATTGCATGTGTCCTGATCTCAAAGAGTTCAAGGTCATAATGACAGATGACAGGCTGTTGTAAGCCTGTATGTGTTTGTTCTGTGAGTGTGTGTATGTCTTTTTCCAAGTTCACTCCACAGAGATATGGAAAGAGAACAGAGAAAACTAAAGATTATTCAGTCCTCATGGATGTTGAAAAGCTTGGCCACCTCATTCAGATCTGTATGTTCCTCTCCATCTTTGATGATCTACAAATAAAAACAAAACAACAAATTAACAATCTTTATCAGAGAGACATTGAAATGAAGATGAATGGAGAAAGGGAATGATATCTCTGCTCACCTTCCTTGCGACGGGCATTCTGTTGAAGACGTTCCACAGAATGATACCAACCACCACTTTGTCCCTCAGGTAAAATATCACTCCCTTCCCATAATCCTCCTTCTGCTGGATAGGAGGTGGAGGGGCCGCTGTTCCTGCCTCAAACGCCCCGGCAACCTCCTCCGTCTCACTCTCGGAACGGATTCCAGTGCCTGTAAACAAAGAAAACTGCTTTAGACACAGTTGCTCCATTGCGCTTAAAGAAGATTAAAAAAAAAAAAATAGTACCGTGGTACAACAAGCACACTCAGGCCCTTAAGAAAGCAGCCAGAAAAATGGAGCGAAACTGGAAGAAAACTAAACTAGAGGTATTTCATTTCATTTCGCATTTCATGGAAGGAGAGCTCGATTGCTTACAGAGAGGCCTTAAAAACTGCTAGATCTGCTTATTTCTCAACCCTATTAGAAGAAAATAAACAAAACCGTAAGTATTTATTTGAAACATTTGCTAAACTAACGGAAAAATAAAGCTTCAAGCCCAGGAGTTTCCAAGCAACACTGGAAGGACTTTATGACCTTGTTCACTTATAAGACTGATAATATCAAGGAGAAATGTATGACTATGCAACCATCATCTACTATAGCATCGCATCAGGGAGTGCATTGTAGTCTCCCCAAGTAAAAATTCGACCTCCAAGTTAATAAGTGAACCAATTAAAACTAACTTTAGCTGGAAAATAACTTTATATAATAACCAATCCCTGTTACTTTAATTTCCTATTATCACTGTAGAGCAGCTTTGAAACAATCTACATTGTTAAAAGCACAATATATTTGCTATTGAATGCAAATGATGATGATTGATACTTCATTAATCCCATTCAAGATACTCAAGCCATCCAGTACCACAAAAGATCACAATATACCACAAAAGGATACAATATCAAAATTTTAGCAAATGTTTGTGTACCTGATTGTACGGTTGCAGCTTTTGGTGTGTCCTTAGCCGTGGCTTTAGCAAACACTCCCACGGTGGGCAGACTGCTGTCCACTATACCGATGGCTTCATATCCAACATCTGGTCCTAGATCACTCCTGAAGACAGGACAAATTGTGAGTGCCCCATTCTGCTTCAGGCCAGGGTTCCCACTCTATCATAAACGCCAGATTCAAGGACTTTCAATGAATTTTAAAATCTCCTTTTATTTTAGATCAAGCACAACAAAGAAAATAAAGGTGGGCTTGTTACTGCCAATCTGGACAGTATCAAAGACCTACTGTACTTGTGTAGGTGTAGGTAAAAAAAACAACTAATTTTAGCATTTAAACCATTTTTTAAGAAAAGGGATGAGTCAAAATGCTAAAAGATTATACATATTAATTGAAAATATGATTATATACAAAATTCAAGAGACCTTATTATTTTACACTTTTAAAAGCAAATTATCTTCCTATCAATTACAACACTGCTCATAAGCTATGTAAGAATATGGGTTATGGGTTAAGAATATTCTTTGCAGATTGGTCTAAACAAAAACAGCAGAATTGAATCTGAATTTACTTTCAATCTGACAGTAGATGTCACTTATTGAACAGCAGAAATATATTTGTTTCCCCAGTTCCCTCTGTAATTGACAACACTAAGCATTTTTCATTGGAATTTTGATTAGCCAATTTTTATGTAGCTCAGTAATGAGCCAAGCAACATTTAATTTGCACTTCTCTGATATTGAACTAGTTAAACAGCTCTATGCCTCTCATGTGTTCATCACGCAGGGCTACCTGTGTGCGTAATTACGATCCATGTGCTCAAGCTGCTTATTTTTAGGTTTTTCCAATTTTCCCCCAATTTGGTAGTGATGTTTTGTTCTGGCTTTGGCAGTGAATAAAGACCAAATTTTATAAGAAGCAAATTTAGTTCATGTTTAATTCAAGCACTTTCACTTTCTTATGTTTCAAATACTTTCTAGTCCTTGAAATTGAAGTACTTTCAAGAAATCCTGATGCCATTAAAAACACATTAAAAAGGTGAGTTTGTTGAAGATGTGTGCTTACCAGAACATAGACTGATGCCAATAGGGTTTGTTGGCTCCAGTCATGTTCTCTCCAGCCAGTCTGCCGCTGACCACCGCGTGATCATGGTGCTCCACGCGCCGGCGGCCCAGTCTGATGTCATAAAAACATGCAGCATCCCCTGCCTAGAAAACAAACAAAGAGGAAACTTGATTATCGGATCAAAATTGAGATTCAGAACTAGAACAGTTCCTATGAAAACTGAGCCATTCATCTCCTTCATTCTTTAGGACACGAGTGTCTAAATACCCACACTTTAGTAGCATAAGATCCACCTCTCTGCCCTTTCGTAAGTTTTGCTGGAAAAAAACCTCAGTCCTACATACCACCCAGATATTGGAGCGAGCCTGGAGCTCAGCGTTAACCCGGTACCCTCCGAAATCAGAGTCCACCTCCAGCCCGCCTGATTTGGCAAGTTCCACATTGGGCTCCAAACCAACTGCTGCCACAATGTGGTCCGTCTTCACCTAAAACAACACAAAAAATCTCATTGTTTTTATTTTCCATAATAATACAAATACTGTATAACTATAAAACCGTGTAATTAGCAAATAGATGAGCAGGCCATGTTATGATTGACTGATGGAAAAGCAGACTCACCACTCGACCATCCTTCAGTTTGATCTCCAATTGGTCATTCTTGTAGCTCACATTTTTCACTAGAGCATCTGGGATAACGTTCACACCCTCTAAGAATGGTCAAAAGGTTAGCTGTGGTCAACTTTTCAAAATGCATATTTCTTGAATTTAAAGATTAAAGGAAGCAATTCCAGTGTCCTTTATTCATTCTCTTACCTTTCCGAACTTTCTCAGTGGTCCAGTTACTCAAGTATTCAGGCAGTACTTTTCCCATGTTACCCTTCTCTGGGAACATCTGGATCACCTCTAAACCAGGGTCCGTAGCTATAAGAGGGAGAGAGAAAGAAAGCGACGGCAAAAACAGAGGAAAGGGGAAAATTCAGTAGTTTGTTTCATTAATAATTTTTTTTTTAAACAAAATCCATATTTATATGAAAGCCAATCACAACCTTTATAACAAGTTACACAAACATAATTTCAGCCAGTTATTGATTTCAAATATGACCAAACTTGTAATTAATAATGTGCTCTATAATGTAATGTATTACATGACACATTCTAAATATGATAAAATCTTACTACTTTTTGATTACTTAGATTACTTTTGAACTGATTCATCATATTGATTTGAATAAGAAAGTCTTGTACCATATTTATATACAAAAATATATTCTATTTTTATCAACATGTTGATATACATTAAACATCACATTATGTCACGGTTTCCTGAACTGAGGGTTGTGAAGGAACTGGATGGGGGTTATAAGCTGATAAAGCAAATAATCAATTAAATCACAATTTTGCAATAAAAACAATCCATTTAAAACACTTTAACACAAAGATAAACCAAAGTGTGACCATGTGACTATTACCAACACAATAAAACTGCGGACATACAAATGTGTGGTTAAATGAATACAAAATGGCAATTGTGCATTTAATCAGTTTGAAAGAAAAAAGCCTTCTAAAGACATACAGTAGTAATACAATGTTAAATGACTCACTGAGTGATAATTCAAATAATAATTCAAAGGTGTTAGTCAGGAGTTGATTAGATATGCATGCAGTGTTGAGAAAATTCTATTTTTCATGTAATTATAGACTATAGACTGTTCTGTGTTTGCAAATCCACAACACATCCACATAATATGTGATCATGTAATTAAAAAAGTAACTAATCTGATTATGAGCATTTCAGAACACAATATAATGTAATTAGAACTACATCATTTTTGGAATCTTTTTTTTTATAATCAACACTTTTGGCCTGATTTTTTTCCACATCTAAATGACAGCTGAGGGTTTGGACTCACATCTGCGACCCATGGCACATGCAAGCTCGCTACCGAGGAAACCTCCGCCAATGATGGTAATGGACTTCACCTCTCTGCTGATCTTCTCTAGAGATCTAAAATCTTCAATCTACCAAACAAAACCAACACATTTCCATTAGTTTTCCAGTTATTACATATTTTTTAGGATTTGAAGTATAACGATAAAAACTTGTTTTACACTTGAACATAATAACTTTGTTTAATATAGAACTTTACATTAAATATTTTCCCACAATCTTAATTCCCTTGCTTTTTCCAGGACTGTAGGAACAAGATATAGAAAGTGAGCAACATAGAAGGAAAATGTATATCAAGGAAAATATTCACTCCAACAGTGATGTTTGTAAAACTGTACACAAGACTTAAAGTAAATTAGTCCTTTGATTAACAAGGGGGAAAAAACCTACTCTTGCAATTTATAGTGGTGTTGCAAAATGCTACAGCGACATTATTAACATAAGGGTGCCCTCCAGTGGTGTTCTGCACATTTACATTCATGAATTTGACATCTCATGAGATGATAAGCATCGGCACTTAGTAAAAGAGCTCATCTAAAGAAGCATGCTATTTTGGTTGTTACTGTACCGACATTGTATATTCAGGTATAATCTGATCATGAATCACGTGCATTTCAGTCAATTGACAAATATTAAAATCAAAATGAAACAGCATTCACATCACAACCCATTTAATATCCTTTGTTTGGGTGAAATAAGATAGTTAGTCAGCAAGGAAAGAAATGGGGCAAGACAGGATTATTCCATCGTCTGAAAAGAAAAGCTTTCAGTGTCTGAGTGATTTATTGCATGTTGATAAAGAAAACCCCTTTCCCTTTAGAATAACATGTACCAATGAATTGTGCACAATAAAACCAGGAACATGTATTCAGAACATAAATGGGATCAGTATTGATTTCATGTGGACAAACATATTAATTGGGGATTTAATTTGAACACTACTGCTCCACTCTGCCCAAAATATCTTCAGCAAGACATACTTTCCTAAAGAGGGTTGTCCTCTTCGTCACCTCCTCTCCTCCCCTTTCAATCACTTGAAGGTTCCTAGGCACCCCACCTAATACACATTCACAATATTCATTTACAGGACAGTCAGCAATAGATTATAAACCATATGTGTTCATGTGCATATTATGTGTTTTACCTGTGGCAATCAAGCACTTTTCATAGGAGATCTCTGCACCATCACTCAGTTTGACTTTGTTTTCTCTGACATCCATGTGTACCACCTACACCATAGGTACAAACACACAGAGGGTAATAATTCGGACAACTCATTCACACACATTTAGCAATCCATAAAACATGTCCTCCTCTGCTGCAACTTCAGCATTTTTCAGACTTGTTTAAGTGGACATAATTAAGAGGGCAACATGAGACGATGATGTCAGAGTTTCTCACCTTACGGCCCGTGAGCACAGCCACACCCCCATTCTCAACTTTAGCAAGATCCGCGGGACTGATGTAGAACGAGGGAGGTTGGAAGTAAATACTACAACAAATAGAAATAAATTAATATCACGATATATGCAAACAGACTGAACCAAAAATTCAGAAAAAGTATGCAATTATGACCCTTCAACAAATAAGTCAGTGTATCAGTGTTAGGTCTGGTTTAAGTAGTCTGGAACACTCGTCACACACCTCCTCTCTTTGCCGTTCCATTGTTTGAAGCGCAGTGTTTCAGTGACCTTGGGGTCATCCGAGAACCAGAGTTCTTTAGAGAGAGGGGGTCTCATGTAGGGATGTTCAGACTCCTCTGTTACAATCAAGACCTGTATATAAACACAGGACAAACACACTTTAATACATAGATATGTTTTGCAGATGGGATTTAGAATGGCCACATCTGTGGTTCATAATTATCATTTTTAAAATTGGAAGAAAACTAAAAGATTCCATGAAATGTATTTTTAAAATGTCTGCAAACTTGTGCACCGACGATATTAATTAAATACATTTAATGAAACTTGATGTTTATGTATTATTCACCAAATTTGATTATATTACTATTTCTGCTTTCCAAATACTGGTCAGATTAATGGATTCACTGTGATTATTCTACTGCTATCACTAATTTTTAACAGTGGAAAAAAACAAAACAGTCTGCTTAAGAGTTTTAGTTTAATAAAAGTTCATCTCAGAAACTTAAAAGCATAAAAAGTAAATATTTTCCAGATATTTTAACAGATTTCTTTAGTATATTGACAATATAAAAGCATTTTATTTTAAGTGACAATATGTGCATTACAAATATGAAAACCATCCCAACCTGCTGTTTATCTTTTTTTAACATCCATAGAAATGAATAAAGAAAAAATATACAGATATACAGAATAACTATACCTGTCCCAAATTATCCTACAAAAAATAAAAAAAGAAAAGAAAAAAGAAAAAGAAAAAAGGGGGAGAAAAAAAACCCTCAAATCTCCAAAGAAGGTACAGTCTCAACAAAGTAAAGGATAGTATTCCACATTTTATAAAATGACTGGAAGTAAATGGCTCCAGCTAGCATACTGCTCCCAATAAGTGACAAAATAACGCCAACATTTTCCTATTTATATGTTGTAACTTGTATAGTCAAAGTGTGTACAAATAACAAGGTCACATGAGACACAGCCATCTTCTAACCATGTACATGCTGGGAACTATATTCTCAGAAGGCGAAGCACTGCTATTTCTTCGGAGTGATTACCACAGCACCTGAGACGCACCATGGTGAGGAGCAGAGAGTTCACTCAGAGTATTGCGCTAATCACTCAAAAGTTGAATCCACAGTAGAGGGTATAAAAAGATGGTCACCGCAAATAGGCATTAAGGTGGACAATGTGTTTAATTTAAAATGATGATGAAACTGTTTCCAAATTTTAAGGGATGAAATCACAATCGGGTTAGTGGTGTATTTAGAGGGACATAGCAAATCGGGTTAAAAAACTAATGCCGATAACGAGGATGATAAGCAGGAGTTAAATGATGGTTTCATTGTGTTGTCTTTACAATATCATATATCCTGTATTATTTCCTATATTACTGCTATTAATACAGGAAAAGTGTGTCTTTATATTTAAAGGGTTAGTTCACCCAAAAATGAAAATTCTGTCAGTATTTACTCACCCTCATGTTGTTCCAACCCCGTAAGACCTTCGTTCATCTTCGGAACACAAATTAAGATATTTAAGATATTAAGATCGCTCCTGCATACAGTCCATAGGCTTCTTGAGGGACTGGCTCTTGCCGTCCCCGAAAAGTCATAAAAGACATCGTTAAAATAGTCCAAGTGACTACAGGGGCTCAATCTTAAGTTTATCAAACGACGAGAACACTTTTGTGCGCAAAAAAACAACAAAAATAACGACTTTATTTCAACTATTCGTTTATTTCTCCCTCTGCGCGAGTCAGGTTACTAGTTTAATAGCGTAAGCTTCTGTTATTGTACGTCACACGCATCACACACACATGACCAGCGTCGGCCAATAGTGAGCCTACGTGTGACGTAGCTCTACGCAATCACACTACGTTAACGGACTACAGGCTCATGGAGAAGGAAGTGAATAGTTGAAATAAAGTCGTTATTTTTGTTGTTTTTTTGCGCATAAAAGTGTTCTCGTCGTTTGATAAACTTAAGATTGAGCCCCTGTAGTCACTTGGACTATTTTAACGATGTCTTCAATTACTTTTCAGGGACAGCAAGAGCCAGTCCCTCAAGAAGCCTATGGACTGTATGCAGGAGCGATTTTAATATCCTAAATATCTTAATTTGTGTTCCGAAGATGAACGAAGGTCTTACGGGGTTGGAACAACATGAGGGTGAGTAAATACTGACAGAATTTTCATTTTTGGGTGAACTAACCCTTTAAGAAAGGATGCCTCACACAAGGTCCCTCATCCTCATATTTGGGGGTTCTTGGCAAACCTGTTTAAGTGATTGTATTGAAGTATTTATGATTACAATACTTGAGCGTTAATGCTGACAAACTACAAAACTGACAGACTCACCCTGGCACCAGGGTCACGTGCCCGAATGGACCGAGCTGCAGCGAATGAAGCTGTGCCTCCACCAATCAGCAGATAGGGAGCGTGTTCGGGGACATCTAAATGAGCAGCAGTGGGTTCAAGGGGCACTGAAGCTGGCTCAGGATCTACAGCTGGTTAAAGAAAGACAAATTTAGTACAAACACACATACAAGCGTTTATGAATAACTTGACATGAATCGTGAATTAGCCATGTGAGTGCGCTTAACATTATCTGTACAAGAATATGCGAGTGATCTCAGGAACACAGAGCTAGATGAGGGAAGAGATTAGCATTTTTATAGTAATATTAGTGCAAACAATACCTCGAATAATCTGGCAACACGGCTGCAAATTGGTCATAAGAGTGTGACCTTGTACAATTAGCATTAGTAATTAGCATTAAATCAGTCACACTTTGACACAACTAACGTTCAAAGCATGAAATGTGGGGGAAAAAAGATAAGACCTTGAAAAGAAGTGAGGACAATGTGGTTTATATAAACAAGAAAAACAAATGATCTTCATTGATAAATGAAATAACCAACCAATGACAGACCACACAATCTAGTCAAACAACTCAAAAAAGATCATATGTAGCCAAAAAGTGTAATAACAGGTTTTGAATAGGTGTCCATATGTGTCAATGAAGTAATTATCAGTATATTTTATCGGTAACATGTTTATACGGCAGAACTGATTCCCATCCAGTCAAAACTGGACTCTTACCACTCTCAGAAACAGATGAAGCCTCTGGAACATGCTCAGCGATGATTACAGGTGTGGGCTCGGTTTCTTAATCACGATGTTAGAGGAGAGGAAAGATGTTAACCTCAATATCCAAATAAAAGAATTTTCCTCCTTAAAAATCCTGGATTTCCATGCAGATGTGTCAATCTTACCACTCTCAACTACAGGAGCTAAGGGCTCTTCACTCTGTAGAACCACTGGAGCTTCTTCAACAGGTTCCGTTACAGGGACTTCAATGATTGATTCCGCTGGAGCTTCTTCAACAGGTTCCGTTACAGGGACTTCAATGTCTGATTCCGCTACAGAGGCTTCAACAGGTTCCGTTACTGGAGCTTCTACGATGGGTTCCGGAATAGAATCATCTACAATGGGTTCGGTTACAGGTTCTTCCACTACGGGTTCAGTTACGGGTTCTTCTGCAACAGGTTCAGCTTCAGGAGACTCCACAATAGCTTCTATTACTGGAGGTTCTTCAACTGAAGGTTCTGTTGGAATAGGTTCTTCAGCAACAGGCTCTAATGCCACAGACAAGCAAAACACAAGACTGTTTGACTGAGACAGAAGATGCCACAACCAAAACAATCTACTCCATCTTCCTCATCTCTAGACTTTTAGCACTTATAACTGGCTCTGGATATGGATTCCAGAGGTGCTGCAACATCTAAAGCAGGATTATGAGTAGACAACTGACTTAATACCAAGCATTTTTCATTGCTTTGAATCCTAACATTTTCGAGCTTTGATAGGTTGTACGAGTACGGTTCTTCTGGTGAAAAAGGAAAAATGAAGGATCCAGGATCAGGAATGAATTTGTAAGAAATGGGTAAAAACATAAGGAAAAGGACAATAGTTATGGGTGAATGTGAAGGTGTCAGAGTCTTCATCCACTTCCTTCCTTAGTTGGAAAATTTTCTGTGTGACATTCCATGACAGGATCCTCATGTTTTATAAAGGACTACCATGTTACCATGACATGCATCAATTCTCAGGAATCTTCTCTCAGGCTTCATTACCTTTACATTAAACTCATTCCAAGATTCTTATTAAAAAAAAAACTCAAAGCTCCTCTTTGCCATTTTTTATTTTAACACTCGTAGCTGAAAGTTGATTCTGAGGCTGGGTCAATGCCATTCAAGAAGTCCAACAGAAACTTTTTTTGAGGAATGAGGAATATGAGAATTTTTTTCTCAAAATTTCCAGAAGATGAGAGTTTCTCCAAAACTTCAGCTTCATTGTGCCAGCAGGCAGGACAGGACAGACAATCCAGACAAATGGCATCAAGCCATCTAAAAATCTTTCCAAATATTTTAACAGAAATAAAATAGTTAAAGCAAGACAAAACAGCTCTCTTAAAAATATCAAAGAGTTAGTAGGACGAACAGAAATAGGAGGACAAAAATAGGGGTGTTCTTGTGGTGGAAATGTTTGGTTGGTGACAGACAATGTGTGAAGCAAAATACACAACAGACAAGTGAAAGAAGAGGACATGAAGAAGAGCCTCAGGCATATCCATCAAGGATAAAAGTAAACAACTTCATAGATCATCACCTCAATCCAACCAATCTTGGCCCAACGGCAGAAAGAAAACAGATACAATTTGTACAATTTTAACCTCTCAATTCGAAAAAGCACAGTAAATGTGATTTATAATAAAAACAATGGATAGTCAATTGGTTGGGTGAGGAACGTCAATGGAGTTACCCACAAGGCAGTCACACAAAAACAAATGCTCAGAGTCAAACACTTGATATAGAGACCGACAGTTCACCATGTATGAGCAGAGGTGGAAAGTCATGGTGACAATTCTAAAGCTAGCTAACAATTTACAATTACCATTCCTGGAAGATGCTTATTTAGAGTTATTTAAAGTTTATTTGAGGTTATTTAGAGGCACATGGATATATGATGCAGAAATATTAGGGGAGTTAAAGATGACATTTACACAAGTAAAAAGACAGTTAATAGGAACATTAAACGGACAGTCACATGCAGTATATGCAGTGTACCAAGAAGCATGCATAACTGAAAGTGTCAATTCATGTACATTTTACCAGTCTTATGTTCACCGTGGCAGCATTCATTTGATATTGAATTTATATGAAATGCGGTCTCAACAAAGTAATATTGTGAAATATTACTATTTTTTTTATTTTTAGGTAATTTATAGATGTGATGCCAAGCTTAATTTTCAGCATCATTATTCCAGTCTTCAGTGTCACATGATCCTTCAGAAAATCATTCTATTATAATGATTTGCTGCTCAAGAAGACACTTATTATTATTATTATAATCAATATTGAAACAGTTTTGCTGCCTAATATTTGTGTGGAAATGTAACAATGTAAAATTCTTTACTGTCAATTAAAAATGACTTAAAAAACAAATCTTACTTGAACGGTAGAGTATATGCATTGTACACACAACTTATCAAAGAAACCCTGGATTTGTTAATACTAAGAGTGCATTTGTTGATCCTAGCATGTTATGAATAAAGACCATGTTAAAGTCTACTCTTGATGTCTGCATAATATATATATAGTTGTCTTTTGTGACAAATCATTCACTTTTTTAATACATTGAATTTAAGGGGACAATCTGACTTTTTTTGTTTAAGTGCTACAATCAGGTCCCCGGTGCATCTACTAATCCAGACCATGTGAAAAGTGACAACCAAGGAACTTTTGTTTTGGTATGATTTTTTTCTGCAAGCATGACAAAAAATTAGCCGATCAGATTTCGCTCCCCTTCTGACGTAGGAAGGGGATCTTATTATAATATTACTATGCCGCAATCTGCACGTTTCCACCCAAAGCGCCGCCAATTTGTTTTGAGCTAAAACTTCAGATACACACTCCGGGGACATGGAATGGATATTTTTTCAGCCCTTATAGAAGAAAAATGGCTTCTTTGGGTAATTAAATGCTAAATTAAAATGGTTCTTATCATGAGAAATTAAGTTTTCTTTGACTTTCCTTTAATGGAATTTGAAAACTGATTTATAGAACAACTTGTCCAGCCAAAAAACAAACAAAAAAAAAACTATTTGATACTAGCTAAAAACTCATTGTGAACCACTACAGTAGCCAAAATCTAAAAGTAGTAAGATTTGAAAAACTAAATTAGGAATGATTTTATCAAAACAAATCTTGACTAAAATATAAATATAAAAAAATAATAATAAAACAATAAAATATTTGATATGACCTCTTTCAGATTATATTATTTTTACTAAATCAACTGATTTTACTCTGATAAAACAGAGATAGTTAAGCAATGTTATGCTATGGTATGCACATACCAAAATGAAGACACTGAAATGCACTGACAATGCATTTCAATGGACGTGGAAGCAGAGAATGTCCGAGTGTATTGGGTTAGCTGTGCACTGTGATCGATTAATACCTATGTGTACCCCAGTGACATAGACATATACAATCCAGAGCCATGATACCTCAGAGCACAACAGTATTGGTGGTTATCTCACACGTTTTCATCTTTGTTTTCCAATCAAAATTAGAATTTTAAAAACTTTCATATTTAACTGATAACTGACATTTTTAAGCTAAGGCTTGAGTAATGCCCTGCAGTGCTCTGTCCTCAAGGCTGTGAATGTGCACAAACTGCACATATAGCAGTGCATAGAAATAACCTCTCACCTTCTTTTGATTCTGCCACAACTTTAGCTGAAACACAAAAGACAACAGACCACTGAATTAAACTTCTCTGATACTAATTTAAGAACAAATACTGATTATTTTTTTTACATCTGTGCTACAGACAGCAGTAAAAGGCAAAAAAACATGTTTTATGTTAAGAAATAAGTTGACTAGACACGAGGCACACATCAATAACTCTTTAAGATGAAAATATGCTAATTGAAACAACCGATAACTGCTAATTAAATGAGACCTGTGATGCATGTCTAGATCTGATTAGCGTAATCACTTACCTACAGCCTCAGCTGCTTGTGGCTCTTGCTTAGGCCTACTGGCTATTTCTATAATACGCTCCTTATATCTTTCTTTGTCCCCTGAGAGAGTGCGGTATGTCTTCAAACACACAAACAGATAAACAACACTCATTTTGAACTCTGCAAATATGAGAATCAACATCATATATATATATATATATATATATATAAACATTTGGAAGACAAAAGCTGTGAGGACCAAAAAAATGTGAGAATGTATATGATTGAAATTATAACATTATTTACAACACTGAAGAAAATTGATGCAACCTTACATACATAGTCTAAAATGGAGGTGCGGGAAAAACTGCTATACAAGCAACTGCTATATAAGCTATATCAAGCTTATTAGCCTGTTTCACCAAGTGCACTTCGATTCAGTCTCTTGTGTGATAAAGTCTGCTACATGTAAATGATTACCAGTTATGGTTGATTGATTCATGATTGATTGAAAATGATTCATGGCACATCTAACATCAAATCTTTTTTTAAAGCAATTAAGAATGCAGTTTAACTGGCAGAGCAAAAGAACGCTGTTTATTTATTGTTTATCAATACATCTTGAGCATACTTCAGAAAAAATAAAAAATAAATTAACAATTTACAAACTCCACAACCCACACAAGAACAGTACTGATGTGATTGTGAATATCATTAAAGTTGAAGCAACTATGCTAGAAATAAATATTCATTATATTGTTGTCAATATGGGGCTGATGAAGATTCCAATAATAAAGGGGTACTTACATAAACCCCCGCCCCCAGAAATGTTGCTCCAACCAGGACGTAATACAGAGTGTTGTCCCCTCCTGTTGGCCCTGATGACATCTGGGCTTTTTGAACCATATCCAGCCTTCTTCCATGTCTCAGCACTGAAAAGTCAATCATAAAAACAAAAATTCTTAATTCTTTATAAAAGAACATATCCATTTCTTCATGAACCCCACAATAAAATAGCTTTACAAGCATAGGAAGACATTTTAACTATACCCATAGTGCTTAACGACAAAGGAACAGACACTAACAGACTTTCAAGTCATTCGGAACACAACAAACTCACATGTGCCTTGTCCTTGGAGATGCACGGCCGATGAAAACTCTAAAATGCCTTCAATTATTAAACATGGACAAAAGGTGTGTAACAACCTTTACTATATGATCCACAGTTTTTTAGTCTAGTTTGTGATGCTCACCCTGCCCATTTTTTCTCTGTAACCACATACAAAGTCTGCAAGTGATGCCTAGCATTAGTGTTTTAAAATCGGGTAAGGTTTTAAAATATCCTGTACAAGGATATCCTGTACTCCTACAAAGACTGCAACACAAAATGGATATTACCACATACTACTGTATTTTTTAAAAAACGCATCAGCGGACACTATAAATTTGAATGTGTAATAGGGACTATTCATCTATTTTCTTTAAAAAAATAAAATAAAAATGTAAAACCAATATTTAATGTCCATGTATTTATTTAGTTGATAAGTATCTGTGTAATATACAGGATAGTAGTATACAGTCAGTCTATCTTAAAGGGATAGTTCACCCAAAATTAGAACATTTCTGTCATTGATTACTCACCCTCATCTCATTCCAGTTTCAAACCTGTAAGACTTTTGTTCATCTTTGGAACATAAATGTTAACCTTTCTGATGAAATCTGAGAGCTTTCTGTCTTTCACTTAACAGCTAGGAAACAGACTCTTCGCCGCTTCAAAAAATGTTCATAAAACTGACCCATACGAATTGAGCGGTTAAATCTAAAATTTTCTGAAGAGACAAAATCGGTTTATATGATGAACAGATTGATAGGCTTTAATTCACATATAACATCATCACATGATGTGTCCAGTTGTGGTAAACGGAAGCTCAACCATGTACTCTTGACCTGCGAGAACCAGTACATTCGTGTTAGGCACTTAGGTTATGCAGCAAGTTTGAACCAATAAAGTTTGTTTAATTTGTCAAGTTGGTGCGGTTGAGATTCTGTTAATGTTCGCTAATAAATGTTTATAATGAACTTTTTGAAAGGTAAAAGTTTCAGTTCCGTAGCTGTCAATGGAGGCATAAAAAGTTCTCAGATTTCCATCTCCATAACCACAATACAGCTGCGGTGCAATTCAATGACAGCGGCATGGAGTTGTCACAGCGAAAAAATGTATGAGGCAGACTTTGACGTTCAACGACCTTGGAGTAATTTACGACAACACTTGCACTCCTAGATTAACCCATAAAGTCTTTTCGTGCCGAATAATAGTTTGTACAGAATGGCCGCATAGAGTTTTGCTGAAATTGTGTTCGAATGCGCTGTGACCGCGGATAGCATTAAATGAAACTTTTAGTTGTGTTTATCTATTCAATTCAACTCAGTGTGCTTTACTGGTTTGACTATCCACACAATTAAATAAACGCTTATTTTACCGGTGCCTGGGCTTGTGTTTCAATAGAAATTGTGCAAGCCGTTGGTTGTTCTGCTAGACAGAAATGAGGTTCACACACAGACTTCTGCCGTTTAACGTTATCTCAACTTGCCTGATTTCCGCGCATTCTGCAGACACAAAGAGGATGAGGCCCGGGCCAGCGGAGCCAGCTTATTCCACGCTGCCTTGCACTTAAACATCGCGGCTCTGCTGTGCTTTTCAATAAGACAGCTTGCGGAGGTTCACAGACACGCTCACCGTGCAACTTTTGCACAAGGCCGGAGACCTTCTCAGGTCACACAGCTCCTGCAGGAGCTTCCGGTTTCCTCTAACGTCACGCCCCCTCCCTGCACTGATTGGCTGTAGCTCTGACGGAGTATTAAGTAATTGGTCAGTGTTTCTGTCGGGTAAAATTTCTCAGCGTCACCCAATAAACGACTGACTATTTGTAAGGTACGTTACTCCTTAACGACGCCATAGGTCGTGTGGTTTTTCTATTTTAACTTTCTATTATTTATCTTACGTTTCAGACATTTATAAATTCTAAATGATTTTGAATCATAAAGGGCAATTGTCAAAAAAAGTAGCCTACATAATAAAAATTCACGTAAAGCCTTAAATTATAATATAACGTATCTGCAGGATCTTTTTCCCTAGAAAAATAGCTTGAACAACTGTATATAGCGTACCCTTACGAAAAAGAAGTAGCCTAACGTTATATCAATATTTTCAAACAATGTAAGTTTTATTATACTGTATTATATGAAAAACTATGTAATTATGTAAGTAGGCTACTCGATCAAAAGAGTAAAACACAACTAGCTACAAGCCAAATACTTTGAATACTTAATTAATAATACTTTTAAGTATATCTTGATCAAAAGGTTGAGTAGCCTACAAGTAGCTACAGGCCAACTTGGACTTTTCTCTCAATAAGTACGTTTAGGCAATTTTTCTGAGAAGTAGCCTACATAAAGTATATTTTTGAGAAGTATATTAAATGTAGACTAAAAGTAGTGTATACTTTCTTATTTTTAGTTTAAATGAAGTATAGGTTACTAAGTAGAACACTTGTAAACTTCTTTTTCGTAAGGGTATACGTAGCGCTACATCATCGCAAACTGACAATCCTCATTCTATCAGACTGATAGAAAGCGGGGCGGCGCTGTGACCACGGGGCTTTCCAGCAGGGAAAGCACTTTTTTATATATGTATGTAGCCTATAGTAGTAGTAGGGGAAACAAACTAACATGCGGAAGAGCGCTGAACAGCTCCAAGACCTTTGACTCCCTCGGGAAACAACAGGAAAAGGTTACTTTCTCTTTCTGTCATGCGAATATTCTGTAAAACGCTGTCGGAACATGACATCAAACGTACCAACCAGTCCCAATTATTGCCAGCTGGACGAAAACACATCTGAAAACAAAAATGCAAAAGGGCAGTACATATTTTTCTTGATTATGACTTTAATATTAAGCACCGAGACGTTTATCACAGCGTTTCTTCTTTATGACTTCTGCGAGGATATTCACAGAGTGAGTTAAATCGTTTTTCATTAAATTATGATCTATAAACATGTTTATATATATATATATATATATATATATATATATATATATATATATATATATATATATATATATAAGTTTTGCTTGTTTGGCTTTAAAAGACTCGTGAAACAGGCAGAGATGGAGGGTATCCAATCCACTGTCTTTCCTCGGATGTCACCCAACCAGCAGATCAAGCAGGAATCGCAAGTTGTGACTTGTTCAATCAAGAACTGGCACAAACTGCACGGCAGGTATTTAAAACGGCTTCAAAACATGAATACATTTTTGAAATTGAGTAATATATAGCCTATAAGATTATTAGCCTACATTATAACGTATATGATCATTCTTACTAAGAGTCTAAATTTCTTTTTGAACAGAGGCTGTTGCTAGACATACAAAATGATGTACTGGGAACATTAGGAGGTAAAACACATTTATTGATTTATTTAAATTATTGTTCGCTATTATTGCTTATACAACAGTTTTTGTTAAGATTTCCATTACACGAGAAGAGCTGCCTGCGACCTTGGTACTGGTGTCTTTTCACTCATGTCTGTGTGCATCCTCAAATCACTCTCCTTTGTCCCAAAAAGCACTATAAGAAATAATGATTTAATGATTTAAAATGTATTTCAGGAAATGCACAGATGTGTTTTGAGTCCAGATTTTGAATGTGGCTACTGTTGGAGCACTTATGATTGAAGCTGGTTCCTGTGGCATAATAGCTAAAATTAGACTCGCATTGTTTTGAGTGAACCCTTGTTTTTTTCTGACTGACTTGATCCTATGATGTGAGTTATCTGTTAGGTTTCAATGAACATATCTGCAATGTACTGAGGTCCTAGGCCATTGAGTGATTTATAAACAAGTAATATATCTACATTAAAGTAAATTCTAAATGTAACTGGAAGCCAGTGTAAAGACCTGAGGACTGGTGTGGTATGTTTATGACCCTTAAATTCAAGGTATGCATTCACCTTGAGAATTTCATCTTTGTTTCCAAATGCAATGACATCAGTTTGACTTTGTTTAACTAAAAAGATAACTGTTCATTTCATCAATGTATTGCCACAGGGAATCAATGTTGTTAGGCAATAGGGCTAACCGGCTAAGTATTTGGGTGTCGTCTGCATAGCTGTGGTGAGCAATTTGGTTCTTATTATTTGGGTTAGTGGGACCATGTACAAGTTGAACAGGAGTGGCGCAAGAATTGAACCTTGTGGGACTCCACATGTCATCGATGTCCACTTATTATAATAGACGTATGGTCACCTATATGTTGTTCACATAGTAACCCCTCCCTGTATGACCTGAATCATACCAGAAAGCCCTATAGTTTCCTAGCCTGTCAAGAGGTATAACTGTGATTGACAATGTCAAATGCAGCTCTGAAATGTCAAATGCAGCTCTGAGATCAAGTAGTACCAGCACTGATAATTTGCCTGTATTATGTAATGGGGAACTATGTATTATGTATTAACTATGTATTAACTATGTATTATGGGAACCAGATTGAAAATTGTCCAAGTATTCTTTCGGGCTTAAGAATTTATTCAGCTGATTGAAAAACACATTTTTTTAATAATGTTACCTGTGAAAAGATTTGAGATTGGTCTATATTTTCTCAATCTGGTGTTTTCCAGATTGCTTTTTTTTCAGGGGGGGCTTAACAACTGCTGTTTTCAGGGACTTAAAAAATGGTGAGGGGGAAGAAGTGAGGCATTTACCATTTCTAGATCTGATTCGAAATAGTTAAACAATTTTGGAAAAAGATGTGAAGAGTGTGTCAAGGGCGCACAGGTTGATGTTTTACTACAGACGCTGTATAGTATTTTCCCAGATTTTACAATTGCCTCGAAATCAGACATAGTGACTGATTTAATTAAAAGTATGTTCTTGGACTTTACAGAACATAACATCACTGAGATTTTCAAACCAGCTGTGCATGTCGGGGCAAAACAAGAGCTTAAACAATATCAAAAGCTTCAGAAAAATGGTAGGATCTTCCCCAGAGTAACAATCCACTATTTACACTTTACAAGATTGTGTAACACTGTAGAAACAGATCAGCTGACTTAACTTAACTAAAAAAAAGTTATGTCAACTAAAATTACTTAACTTCATGCTTAATTTAAAAAAAATAAATTTTGTGAAATTGTCACGTTTACATAACTTAATTTTTTCTATAATCATGAAGTTTATTTACTTAATAATTTTAGGGCAGTGGGTTTCCTTACTTTTTAAGTTTAGTCAACTGATCACTTTTTACAACAAATAGCCTATAATGTAGTTAAGTTATAGGATAATGATCACAAAATTCTTCTCTTTACTTTCAGCAGACGAAACTCCTGCACTGGATCGTATCCAGTGGGACAACATGAATGGCCAATTCAGTCAGGAAGGGTTAATGAGCTTGAGCCCTGAAGGGGAAATAGTGGTGCCACACGACGGAATTTACTTTGTTTTCTCTCAGGTTAATTTCGAAACACAAGTAGGACAGAGTATGTACTTTACACAATACTTGTACAAGAAGACCGCATCTTATCCGCGGCCAGTGATGCTCGCAAAAGCCGTAGTGACTCCCTGTGAGAGCGTAAGGTCTGGTGTACAGCTTTATTCCAACCACCAGGGTGCGCTGTTCCGCTTAGAAAAAGGCGACAGGCTCTCCCTGTATGTGCTGAACATAAGCGATGTCCGCTTCCCTCAGGAAGCCACTTACTTTGGGGCATTCATGATTAACTAAGCGAAACAGCACAGCAGTATTTTTATTCACTTTGTTGCTTATGTTATCCATTCCCATAAAAATGTATGTATATAGAGATGATGCATAAGGTGTTTTTTTTAAGTGAATTTAGTTTTAATAGATTGTTTATTGTAAATTAAAGCCCATATGTGAATTATAGTCTTCAGTGTCCTGTTGCTTTTGTGTAGGTGCTTTTGTCCACAGCCAAAAAAGTTCAAGAGTAAGAGTAGATCTGATTTAATTAGAAAAAACATCAATATATAGTTATGCCTATTATAATTCATATTCTTGACACTTAACAATACAACCATTCCCTTCTTTTTGTTTACATGGTAAAATGTGGTACATGATTGAATTTCTCTGAAATGTCAATGGCAAGATTTTCTTCTTCTGCAGCTGAAAGATGATTTTGATTTCTTCTATTTAGAAGCAGCAGCCTGAGAATGGGGAATGAAGAGAGAGCTCGATTTGATAAATATTTTTTTTAACTGAAATGTTGTTCAATGGAAATTTTCTATTGTAGATTGAACTGAAAAATATCACACCACAACAATGTACAGAAACCACAAGACTGCTACTTTGAACATGGAATTCAAGTTTAAGAAGATGCATCAACAGAACAATATTCAGTTTTGAATTTACACACTGCACAGAACTTGAATCGATGTCTGTAATGAATAAATAAAACAAGATTAAGTTCTGACCTTTGGAGCTCTGAAAACAAGAAGTTTTCTCAGAGTGAAATAGGGCTGAGGAGTCATCTTTGCATCTATTATTTTGTTGTCTTCGACTATAATGCCCTCCGCACGGCTTACTTCATCATTGACTTTAGTGAGGATCCTCAAGATGTCCTGGCCTCTAAACATGAAGGAAGAAACAATTTAACATATAAACCAAACAGGCTTAAAATAACCATTAGTTTTACTGCATGCAACAAAAAAAAAAAGGCCAGTGAAGTGGATAGCTCACCGTTTACTTCCATCTTCTAAATGCTTGCAAAGGGACTGTATAAACCATGACCCGTCGTTTTTATTACGAATCGCCTTATATCCCTCCACCGTGGACATGGCAATTAGAAAATCAGAATCTTTGGCAATGCTGTATTTTGTGCCAGATGTCTGGATACGGCTGGAACCAGGACCATCTGCAACCAGAACTTTACTCTGCATCTCATGCCCTCTACATGCTTGTATAAAGAAGACTTTAGGTTTGCCAATAAGAGAGGTGCATTTGTCTCCATCAAATGGAGAGATGATGTCATTCAGGGGACACATTTGCTCATCACCAGAGGCTAGGACTTTGGCATCACATCCCTCAACACCATTCTCGTTTCCATGACTCATCACGCAACAGACAAAGCAGTCTCCATGACGGTGATCCATACTGTAATCGATCATGAGTTGTTTTATTTCAGATGTGGTCTGATCCTTCTTGATTTCAACCAGAAAGCCCAAATATTCAAACAAGGATTTCAGTCTTTCTGGGGGGAAAAAAATACATATAACTAAGACAAGTAAATAAAGTAAAGGTCATAAAATCCATGACCACAGAGTAATTACAAATGAAATAAAGAAAATGAAGAAGGGAAAAAAAGAAAAACTGGAACAATGCATAGTTCAATAAGCTTTTCTCAAAGGAAGGATGTGTTGTTTTGTGGTTCATACACATCAAAAATGAAAAATCATTTACTGCATACCAACATCTTTTTGGGATCCATTTCGTTTACGTTTGGGGTTTTTAAAGGTCTCATTATTAATTATTACACAAAGTCCACGTGGATAACTGTCCATTTTGTACTCCTCAGTCTAGAACAAAAGAGCAGGCATAACTAGCGCACATTCAACATTCAAGAATAAAATCTGGAAAGTCTGAAAATGTAATAATTTGTGAGAAAAGTATCATTTCAAAATGTTGCATCTTGCTCCCTCCACTTCATTACCGTGGTGTTTGGTTTATCTGAGGGGACAAGAGTATCATAAGTCTTTAATAATTGTACAAAGTTTAATTGTAAAACACACTTTAAGAAAAACTAATTATGAAAATGTCATTTTTTCAAAACTGTAAAAGTAAAATTGACCAAGAAAACGATGAAAGCTGAATATGATTTTTGAATAATTCATGAAACTGTACTACCTGCCGTTATAGTAGGGTGACTAGAGGTCGCTCCTGCTTCCTGAATTGCTGAATAGCTGTCTATGTTTAAGGAGTCGTAAACATACTTGTCTCTTTTCTCCAAACATTTGAGCAGAATTTCACTTGCTTTCGACCCCTTTCTCACCACGCTGTCAATCAGATCACGAGCTTGATCAGTTCGCGTTTTGGTCCTCTGCAATATTTCTTCAACCTCCTCTTTGCCTAACACATTTTCTTCCAGAAGATGATCGGACAAACTTTTGATAACAGGCTCGGTCAAACCATCCCTCAGTTTAATGCGACATTTTTCCAAGACTTTTTCTAAAAGAAAGCACATTGTTAAGTTAAATGTTTTGCATAGGCCTATTCAATTTAATTATTGCCAGATGATATTCAATGCTATTTTACTAATTTTCTCAAGTTTCTGAATGTTTTTACCTCAAATTACTTTCCGTAATTGTAGTCTGCTATATGTCTTAAATCTTAACATAGATTGGAAACGTTGGGATGTCTTTTTCTTAAAATAGCCTACAGGTAACGTTAGGCAACTTTTTTTTTACTTTCACTTTTTCATCTCATTCTTGTTGAGCGATTTCTTCACAAATGAATACTACGCCAAACCAAACTATTTAAGTTTTCAAACTCTCACACACAAATTATTAATATGGTTTGTCTTACCTGCCATTTCGTCGTAAAAAAATAAAATATATTTTTATGTATAGCTTCTGCCGAGAAAAGGTGCAAAATGGCGTAGTCGTTCCTATGTAAAATCATATATGAGTAAAGCCCCTCCTACATGTGCCATATGGGGGGGATGGAACTATTCGAGGAACCGGTAGAGTCCATTATACCATACAAATAGCTAGGCATAATCGTTTCATCATTGGTTTTATCGTTATCGTCTTATCATTATAACTAAACTATTAGTTAACCTATTTCACATGAATTATCAGATGGGCACACATTTTAAGTAAAATAGCCTAACTTGTTGCATGAAAATGTATGATCGAACAAATAATTGAAATATATCTTAAGCTAATGTTTTTTTATTTAAACTAAGCCAATTTATAACAGTAATATCCATAAAATAAACATGCCTGACAAATTATTAAAGTATGGAGTCGAGGGGCCTCAAAGGGAGGCGGGCGCGGGCGCCACTTCCGACCATGGGCCTACCTGTCAACATTTGGATACCAAAATTAGCCTATTAATCACTATTAAAAATATATATGTAGAAACAACATAAAGGCAGTTTATTTTAAAATATTATATTTAAAATACTTGCCATCTTTTTATGAATGAAAACCAGCCTCACTCAGGGCCGACCATGACCAATTTGACGCAATCGGCCTTCGGAGGATGCTGGCTTGAAGAGGCAGTAGAGTGCATCATATAATGGAAGCGGATAGCCAAAGGATGACAGAAAGATGGACTCTGCGACAATTGAGTTAAACATTTACTAACTAATTGCGTTAGTCTTCTCCCATTTCTACCAGTGATGCTTTATTCAACTTCCCACGTCTACTACCTGCGCAGGTATCAATTGCGCAACTGGGTTGTTAATTGCCAGGTTGAGGTCACAAATGGTTTAAATTTTGTATGATGCGTTTCATTCAATACGTCAACTGGACAACCTCAGAATAATGAATTAATGTGATATTAGCCTTTTAAATGGGGGTGGCAATACAAATTAATTAGGCAAACGGGAGTTTCCGGGGAGAAATAACAAAACAGGATTGGGGCGGAAGATGGGTGTGATAAAAAGGAGTGTTAACAGATAGTATATGCTTCCGAAGCTTAAGTTGTGATTTATTGAAACAAACTTGACAGGAAAATTTTCTGGATCCATAATGCACATTAAGACATCTGTTGCAATTAAAAATACAATTTGGCCATTGGAAAAGATTACAACTTTCTCTGAAAAGTATTTAATACTGTTTAATTTCTTTAACGTTATAAAACAAGGCAAGGATAAGCTACTAAATAATTTTTAGCAATGTAATGTGACAGGACCGTATCTCATATTTTCGTAATGTCTTGTACCGGCGTTAAATATAGTCTCATGTGACTAAATGCATATGCACATGTTATACAGAGAACAATATGCATAGTAAAACTAAGTGTTGTAAGCTCCATATGTGGTAATTTCGGGGAGGAGATGCATGTGTGCACAATCTTCCGCTGACTGCAATTTATTAAGGGAATTTTGCGCAGTTGTATTGGCATAGGCAGTTTTATAAGTCTGAATATTTTTTGGCATGAATACACCATTTTCGGCTGCATGTGCACTTTTAGTAAGGTTTCTACACACAGTTTTATAAATGAGACCCCAGATAATGACCGTTCAATGAGAAATCCAGTTAAAGTTCAGGCGACACTCATAAACTGGTCCCACAGCAACCCCTCCTCTTTATCCTGGTAATAGGAAATGCAAAATAAGAGTGTGTTTGGGACATCTAGTTTGAAACTATAATTTCTTCTTTGTAACAGACCTCATGTAGCCTGGATGCCAGCCCGAACTCCGCCCACAATATTTTTTGATCGGGAAGTTCGGTCTGGACTCGATCCATTGAGGAGTAGTGCTAATTATGATCAGGCAAAAAAATGAACGGGCCAATCAAATGCCAGGGCGGGCTTTATACAATGATGGACAGATGATCTGCAGGGACGTAATCACATTATCAAAGAGTGCTTAACTGTCTTTCCTCAGAGATGACTGCAGCTGGAGAATTGAGATGTATAGATTCCGCTGTCGCACGCTTTTGTAAAACAAATCGACAGCGCATTCATTTTAATAGACAAAACAGAGAACTGCAATCAAGGCATTTGTCAATCGGAAAGATATTTTTTGCGTTCTTCCTTCATGATTCGGGAAAACTGTAACTTATCAGCTGGCTCTGACGTTCATTAAGAAGATGGGACGTAATGAAAAGCCTGTGGTCGTTGTGGTTTCTCCTTTGGTGGCACTCATGGAGAAGTAAGTAAAAGAAGTAACACTCGTTATTTAACTTCTAAAATAAATAAAGTAGGCTACGTTCTGTATTTGAAAACTGCGCTATGCAAAGGAGTTGACTTATGCGTTGCTCTTATTGGTTGTAGGTCTACCGACAATCCACTTGAGTGCAGAGGGGTTTTTTTTCCTGGTTCGGTTACGACACGCCTCATAATCAAAGCCCAATGGAGGAGTCTCAGACTCATATTCTCTTGAATATGAGTATGACGAAGTCAGGCTACACCTCATGTACAAAGACAAATAAATTAAAGTCCAAGAATGCTACCAGTAACACTGAAATGTATGTAACATGTAGTTGTGAATTTATTTGAAAGTTGACTAGAAAGGCAAGCATTGCAGAGGACAAGACGGACAAAGGCTAATCTATACTTTAGAAAAGGAATTAATAATAAAAAAAGAAGAAGAAAATAGGGCTATACAGAGCTGAATGACCACCCTGAAGTTCTTTCCATACAGATAAATCATCATCCCTAGATGAAGACTCTTCAGTAAGAAATCATAAGCATAAAGGTCTTTTACCCCAGAACTGGGCTCAATCAGTTTCAGGAAACATCCCTTAAGGCTCCTGCTGGAGATGGGAGATCACACAGAGCAACTTAAAACTTATACTTTTAACCTGTTTAAAACATTTGCCTACACAAACTCATTTGTGAAATGAAATGCATACCCAGGCTCTACGAAACCACAATCTGCACTTAAAAATATTTTACAGTGTGTAAAAAAAAACAAATCAAAAAGGAAAGACATTTGGCTGGTCTTCTAGAATCTGCGGCGTTTGTTGGGCCCAAAGTCCATAGCTCCAGAACGAGGGAAAGGAAGAGGAAGACCACCTGGATTACCGGCAGACCCCTGCTGAAAGAGAGAGAAAGCAGCTTACAACACTACTCCTTGCATGCTGCCCTGAAAGTTGTCAATGTGTGTGTTGAGATCTGTAGTACCTCACTGGAAGCCATGCCGGCAGCTCCTGCTGCTGTGGGATTTCCACCCATCGGGCTCCTGTTCATAGCCATTCCCTGACCTTTCAGCCCAATAGAGAAAGAAATGTCAGGCTCAAATGGGTAATACATTGGAAATATTGACAAAAAGTGAGAATCTATCAATTGTTTATATAACAAAAATAAAAGACAGATCATGGAAAGATTAACTACACAATTTCTCCAAGTCCAAAATAGGGTGAAATAACAGGAACAGGATTTTTAAGCCCTTTCAACCACTCAAAGATGTTTTTTGTATGTGTGGAGTGGCTTTCTCACCTCCCATTTGCATCCTCATATCTGGATCCCTCTGAAACAGCAAACATTCAGTTCATGAATTTAAAATGCAGACAAACTGTGGCATAGAGTTGTCAAAAGTATGGTACTAAGTCAATACTTTAATGTTAAACGCAACTATACCAGCCTTTCTACAGTACTGGGAGTTCCGAATACCGGGTCAATCAAGTACATGTTAAGTGGCTTCAAACACTCCCATCCAAATTTATGAGTGCTCTGTGTAGAGATTCAAAGGGATCTTACAGCATTGAAAATTGTAGCAAAATCACAGATGGGTTTTTTAACCATGTGAACACAATGGCCAATTGGAGGCGTTTTGTTCAGCACACTCGCAAAACGTTTCATTACAACCAAACTATAAACTATGCCAATAAGAGATTATTTCATTTGATTTTTTTAAATTGAAGGGATAGTTCACCCAAAAATTAAAATTCTGTCATCATTTACTCATGTCATTCCAAAAAAAGTGGTAAATATTTTCTTTAGCGCAAACAAAGCTCACGCTTCATAAAATTGATGTTAAATCACCGGAGTAACACAGATTACTTTCCATAAAGGTAGTAAAGAATTAGATGCGTATACTGCCAATGGAGGGACAGAAAGCTTTAAGATTTCATTAAAAAGATCTTCATTCATTTGTGTTCCGAAGAGGAACGAAAGTCTTATGGGTTTGAAACGACAAGAGGGTGAGTTTGTTTGTTTATAGTTTAATGCCATGTCAGCTCCCCTGGCTATATTCATGACGAGGAAGAGATTAAAAAAAGAATGATTAAAATAGGTTTTTACATTTTATTTTAGATAATTATAAAACTAGATCTAGTCTTAATAAGGGTGAATAAATAACATTTTTTTTTATTTTACTAATTTATTTTTTTAGTTAACTAACCCTTTAAAACATTTCAAGGCTAAATGCTAATATTTGAATGCATTTTCAATAACATTAATAATTAAATAATTTTAATATTTTTATTTTCAAATAGTTAGATAAACTACTAATATTAAATAGTTACAATAGTTTTTGCTATGGTACAGAAATTGGTACCGACTACTGAAATGTATTGTTACAACACTACTGTGGAGTTCGAAAACCTCAGGAAACTCGGACTCACTTTCTCAGGGAAGTTTCCTCCCTGCCCCTGCTGCCGCCTCATCAGTTCCTCGGAGTGGGCACGGAGCTCCTCCTCTCTCCTTCGCCGCTCCTCCTCCTGACGCAGCTCCATCTGTTTCCGTTTCTGCACCTCCTGGCTATGAGCCTCCTCCATTCTCCTCAACTCTTCCTGTCTGCGCAAGAGATCTGAAGCAGAAAAGAGAGAGGGACGTGGCTATGATTGCTGACTAGGGTTACCGTAAAACTTCAAATAATAGCCCAGGCTTTTATTTTCCCAAATCGCCGAACTGCACCAGCTTGTATTTGAGACAGGCTTCTATGAGACAGACCTTTATAATTCAGTGTTGAGACGTTGTTCATTGAGTGTAAGCCAAGAGTCTTTAATCTCTAAAAATTTCTCTAAATGCTCCACGTAAAACTGCGGTCTTCCGACTTTTTACTATCGCTTCAATTGGTTTGATTAACATGTGCGAGGGAGAGAGAGCAAGACGGCGCTCGTGTTGTTTGAAGACATGAGAGTGCGCGAGCGGCCGGGGCGCTCAATCTCTCTCTCTCTCTCTGCTCGTTATGCGCCCTGTCAAGCGCAGCAGTCATTCTATTCTATATCACTCACCGACCAATAAAGCTTTGGCGGGACAAAAATTTGCTTTGGCGGCCGCCAAAAAGCGGAAGATCTGACGGGTTTCAAAAGATTAAATACAAACCGAAACTAAAAAACAGACCTGGCCTCGACCTCTATTTGAGACCGGCTGCAGGTTTTATTTACCCAAACCTGCAGCCACACGAGGCGTGTAAAAGAGACAGGTGTCTATTTGGGACTCAGCTATTATTTGAAGTTTTATGGAATCCACATCTACATTCTCAAAACAGACTGTCTGTAGGTTTCCTGAACTAGTATCCATTTAAATAGGCTGCAGGTTTTTTGTTCAAAAACAGCAAGATGAAGAACAAGGCGTCTCGAGATGTGATTTTTAACTTGATATTAAAAACAATGCTCATGATGGGATGGGACACAAAAGGTCTTTTGAAAGCAATTATTTTTAGTCAAGCTCTAAAACAGTTCACCAAACTGGGGTTGGCAAACCTGTGAGGATCCGTTAGGGAAATGCAGGATGTTTGTCAGATGACAAAAACCTAACCAATCATAAATCAAATCATAAAAATATCAAAATCAAATAAATGGAGAAAAATAAATAACTTCGTCAACCTTTCATATTTTGTTTGAATACTTGCATGTCACGTGACCATTAAACCAAAAACCAGAGAACCATGAACATGCAAATGTGTAGTTAAATTTTATTGAAATGTTAACTTAAAATGTCACAGGGTAAATCAAGCAAGTATTTTAGGTCAAAGTGTTTTGAATGACAAAAAACTACATAAAACCCTTATAACTACTGTATAAAAGGAATACTTGTCAGAGAGATGATAAATAACTTTTTTTTAAACGGTTAGTTCACCCAAAAATGAAAATTAAGTCATTAATTACTCACCCCCATGCTGTTTCAACCCCGTAAGACCTTCGTTCATCTTCTGAACACAAATAAAGATATTTTTGATTGAATCTGAGAGCTGGATCACTCTTCCATAGGCTTCCTAAGGGACTGGCTCTTGACGGCCCATAAAGTCATTAAAGAAAAGGTTTAAATATTCCATGTGCCTACAGCGGCTCAATTATAAGTTTATCAAGCGACGAGACTACTTTTTGTGCGAAAAAAACATAAATAACGACTTTATTCCACTATTCCATTACTTCCTTATGGGCGCATGCGCGAGAACTGAGACGAGGACGTTCTCATTCGTCTACTTCTTGTTACCGGCGGCTGCTCACCGCTTAGGAGTTTTACCGCCACCTACCGTATAAAATGATGATCCATATATAAAGCGCTCCAGATTATAAGGAACACTGTCGTTTTTTGAGAAGATTTAAGGCTTTTAAGTGCACCTTATAGTGCGGAAAATACGCAAATTGAAAAGCGTTTGACAGCGCGCATCTTCCTCTGCTTGTAAACAGAAAGTTTTGCACTTCCAGCTATATCAGCACATCATCTTATACGGTAGGTGGCGGTAAAACTCCTAAGCGGTGAGCAGCCGGTAACAAGAAGTAGACGCATGAGAACGTCCTCGTCTCAGTTCTCGCGCATGCGTCCATAAGGAAGTAATGGAATAGTGGAATAAAGTCGTTATTTGTTTTTTTCGCACAAAAAGTATTCTCGTCGCTTGATAAGCTTATAATTGAGCCGCTGTAGGCACATAGAATATTTAAACCTTTTCTTTAATGACTTTATGGGCCGTCAAGAGCCAGTCCCTTAGGCAGTCTATATAGGACTGATCCAGCCCTCAGATTCAATCAAAAATATCTTTATTTGTGTTCCGAAGATGAACGAAGGTCTTACGGGGTTGGTACAGCATGGGGGTAATTAATGACTTAATTTTCATTTTTGGGTGAACCAACCCTTTAAGGTTTACAACCTCCAATAGATAAATCTGCGTGTGCTGCTCACCTTGTCTCATCAGCATGACTTGGTGCTCATGACGTGCGGCTTCCATTTCGGTCTCCAGCTTCTCTTGAGCTTCTTTGATGTTTCGATCAACCTGGTCGAACTGCTGCTTTTCCATTTCCATTAAGGCCTTCCAGCGCATCGCATACTCGTACTCAAACGAACCTGGCTGGGCAAACCGGGGCGGCTGCTCACGTTCTCTAATGGACATATAGAAAAATACATGTTAGTTTATTTTTAAAGCTGTGTAATGACCTGGATAATGCACAGTCTACTGGTCATCACCATAAGAAAATTGTTCTCCTGTTTAACCTTTTATTAGAATATAAAATTATAACGTTATAAATCCCCACACCCTTTTGAACACTTACCTTCCATTCACATACATACATGACACAGATTAAAACTTTTGGGGGGGAATAATTAAAAGGTAGTACTCACAATTTTTGAGAACATCTAGAAAAATAAAATATTCAATTACTTTGTAAATTTCCAGAACTTTTTCCATGCCTGAAATACATTATTCTAAATATTTCCAAGTCTTCCATGCTCATAGGAAACATGGATAATAACAGTCTGGTAATGCACCACCATTTACAAATACAATTGCATATTAGACAACAAACAAACTCACTTGTGATATATCGGGTTTTTATTAATAAGTCTTTCAGGAAGTCCCTCATCATCATCAAGCTGCTCCATCGGCTCAACGGTAACAGGCCGGGGGAATCTGAGTTTGGGAAATAAAAGTCAAACTTAAGTAAACCAACTACAATTAACGCAGAGAGCAACAGAAACACAGACTCACGCCGTGAGAAGAAAGGCTCCATCTCCGCAACGGTCCAGAGCTTTTCTAGCGGACGGTTTGTTGGCAAACTCCACAATGCCCTTCCCAGTTGGCCTGCCACGGTCATCGACAATGACAATGGCCCGTTCGATTGGACCGAACATGGAGAAGGCCTCCTCCAGGAGCTCATTGGACACAAACTGAGGCAGGTTCTTAACCGTCAGTGCAGCGCCATGTGTGGCAAAACGCACACGGATCTGGCGACCACGGAAGACGGCGTCGTCCAGTTCTGCTTTAGCTATGTCCGCAAGCGTCTTCGTTTCCTAATGTGAAGAAAGCAGCAAGTCAGGGTGACTATTGTATTGGTTATTTGCTGTCTGAGAACTGATATGTCATTGAAAACAAATGTATGACCTTGTTACATAATAGAAATATGATCTTGAGTCAATTAGCTAAACAAGGTTAATTGACTGACCATCCAAAATGCAGTTTTAGGTATGAATACATTTGGTCAGGTCAAGCTTACTGAAAGTAAAAACCAGTCACTCTCTAGGGGTGGGTGATATGGACAAAATCTTATTTCACAATAAGAACCATTTAGTTTTTTTCCATTATTATTAAATTAAAAATAAGTACCAAAATACTCAACTCAACTCAGCTTTATTTATATAGCACCACTAAAAACAACAGTTGTTGACCAAGGTGCTGTACAACGAACGGCCACCAAGTACAACATAGATTTCAATTACAAACAAATCACTGAAGATATCAAACACAGCACACATCAACTACAGTTATATGCCAAGGAAAAAAAATATGTTTTGAGTTTAGCTTTAAACTCATGAAGTGAAGAGGCAGATCTAATAGGGGCAGGGAGGCTGTTCCAAAGTTTTGGTGCAGCCACGGCAAAAGCTCGATCTCCTCTAGTTTTTAATCTGGACCGCGGAACAGTTAATAGTCTCTGGTTGGATGACCTAAGAGACCTTCCCGAGTTGTGACTGGATAGAAGGTCAGACATATATACAGGAGCCAATCCATTCAAGGATTTAAAAACCAGCATCAGCACTTTAAAATCTATTCTGTAACAGATTGGGAGCCAGTGCAGAGATTTCAGAACCGGAGTGATATGATTCCGTTTGCGCACCCCAGTAAGGAGCCTAGCAGCTGCATTCTGTACCATTTGCAAGCGGTTGAGTGGTGCACGGTTAATGCCCAGATACAAAGAATTGCAGTAATCAAGCCTCGTTGAGATAAAGGCATGTATCGCCTTTTCGAAATCTTTGAAAGAGAGAAATGGTTTAACTTTGGCTAGGAGTCTGAGATGAAAAAAACTGGTCTTGACTACCATATTAATCTGTTTATCAAATTTAAGGGCTTCATCAAAAGTCACGCCCAAATTCTTCACAATTGGTTTAACACATTGAGATAGAGAGCCAAGATTTAAGCAGTGAGAACTTGCGGCTTCTGGTGGGTCGAAAACAATAATTTCAGTTTTGTCTTCATTAAGGTGGAGAAAATTTAGGGACATCCATGCCTTTACCTCTGCTAGACAAGCAAGCAGATACAAACAACAGGACAAATTCAATTGAAGAAATTCAAATCAATTAAACTTTCAGTTTACGGTAATCAAGTAGGTTTATTTTTAGAATACAATTTTTACAATTTGTGAAGATACAAATAATACTCAGTCAAGAGCAGTGAGCTATTTTCTTTGTCTTTTGTTGTTTGATTAACAATGCTGTCACTTTGAAAAATAAAGCATAGATCTAATATACTGACACATATCAGGTTTTCACCCACCGTTCATAGTCTGTTTATATAACCATTTTAACAACTTTATGTGTATTTGACCACTAAAGCGCAATAAGCCACGAAAGAGACCTGAAATCTGGGTTGCATGCTGAGAGGCAGCTTTCTTTAAGCACTCTTTATTTAAAAATGTCAATAACTTTAAGTAGTACCGCATTACGTGGACATATTTATATATCGATATATAACTGATTTAGCAAAATCTCTAATGATAGACACTTTATGAGTTATATCATCATACTGCCCTGCCCAAAGTGCTTTATTTTTTTTTTTGCCTAGGTGATGACTGGTCAAACTCACCAGCCTGATGAAGCCAAAGCCACGTTCCTTGTTGATGAAGATCTCGGAAGGTTTTCCATACTTGGAGAAGAGCTTTTCCACATCATCCTCTGTGGTTCCAGTGGGAAGGTTCCCCACGAACAGCCGACTCCTCTGTGTGTACGTTTTCTCTCCCGGCTTCCTGAAGTTCTGCAGGTCTATAGTGAAAGCAGCATCTGTAGGAGAGAAAGTTCAGTCAGCATTAGCAACAATCAATATAAAGCCAAATATCTGTGTGGCAGTGTTGTGTAAAACTGTTTCTTACTTGGGCTACTCTGCTCTCCAGCATCAGTGTGTTGTCCATTGCTGTCGGCTCCTGGGGGCTTCCTCTGCTGGTCTTGTTGGGGGTTGGGCTGCTGTCGGGGTGGGCCGTGATTCTGCTGGTCTGAACGTGGTCCTCTGTTTCCTTGCATCTTTTAAAGCACATAAATCATCAATACAATCTTTTATAGAAGATTATTTCCAAAACCTGAGAAAAATACTCATTCAAAAGTATAAACAAAGCCATGATAGATGTTGTTCTGCTGATGTAAGAGGATTCACTGATATTGCAGTATCTTTTATCATTCTTTTAGCATCATTCAGTGAAATTCTTATTGGGAAAATCTACGTTGGACATACAGTGGGAAAACATAAACAGGAGACGATGAAAAGCAACAAAAATCTGATTACATTAAGTTAATAAGTTACATAATTTTTAAGAAATCACAAAAGACCTTGATTTTTTTCTATCAATGGTCATGTTATTTAAATTGAGCATCTATTCATTAATGCATATTTAATAAATGTCTTAATTTAGTAAACATTTTCATTAAGACTGTGATTTCACTATTTGCGGGTGCAATTTGGTATCTTTGTTTTCAATTATTGTTTGAGTCTGCGCTAATGACTTCTTTGTTCGCTGTTTTCATCAATTAAGATCGAATTACTTTTAATAACGAGTGTGAATTTCTGCATGCATTTATACATTAATACTTATCTGGTTTCTTTATTAATGAGCGTTTATGGGTTTTCAAAGTGAAGCCTGAGCCGGCCAAACACTCGAAGAGCACGGAATAGCACGGGCTTATTTCCAACTGATGTGCACTAACGTATTCATTAGGGAATAAAATCATGCATCATATGCAGAGAATATAAGAGAAATATAAGTGTTTTAATACCTTCAATAAGTGTTTATAATCCGCTTCGGTAACACACGCAGCGTTGATCACAAAGAGGAGAAGGGCGGAACGCCGTACACCTTAACCTGCTGAATGCTCTAACTGCTCATTGGCTGGCGCTGGGTTTTCCGGCGTACGATTTGCCGCTTTCGATTGGTCGATTTTACGTCAAGAAAATGACGTTACATGTTATAAAATGTTCATTGGTTGTTGGCGTTTTTAAACAATAGGAAATGACATGAGTGAAAAAAACAAGTTTGTGAGCGGCGTGGATTGATAAAAGCGTAAAACAGGATTGAAAGTTGCTAGTGCCGCCCAGTGTTGAGGAAGCGCAACCAATAAAACCAGTGTCCGTTTCATAACAAATATTTATAACCCAATGTACACATTTTTTATTCACCAAGACGTTAACTGACAGTGCTTTAATTAAAAAATATATTTCTAAAATATTTTTAACGTTCCATTTGATTTTCTTTATATACATTTCTTAAAAGAAAGTGAGCTGAATCAAACAACAAGTAGTGAAATTGCAATTGTGAACAAATTAAACATGTGTTCACTTAATTTAGATATTGTGGTAAAAGAAAAGCTGCCTAATGTGATATCCATCTATTACATCAACTAATATCTAATATATCAATACATATATGATGAGGACACAAATTTGTACTGCATAACAGAAATTACCCATATAAACCTGGCTATTTCTAAAACCATAACTTTGTTGTGATGTGTAGTGACAACAAAAAAAAGACGAAAATAACAGATACAAAAAAGCGACTTTAATAAACTGCATTCACAGATGACAGACTGGAAAGATATGTTTGTATATGACACTCTCAAGAAACATCACATAAGCATGTACAGCATATATTAAAAATAAACCTATAGAAAAAACGATAACTGTCACAATAAATTCATTTTAAAAATGGCCAGATCAGATCGCAGATCCATTCTTCAAATTCCTCCAGGACACATGTGGTATAAAACTGAACACAGTTTTTACATTGTGTAAAAGTTTGTCTGCTTTTACCTTGGATTCAAAAAAATAATAATTTCCCAAAAACACTTACAGAAACCATGCCCAATGGAAACTAAATACAGCAGTAATATTGCCACAAGTCTACTAAGCTAAACAAGTCCCCCAGTCCAACAAAACCTAAACAATTATTTAATCAGATATGTCAATTTATGCCCATGCAATAAAGCCAGCTTGATCCACACACTTCTGCACTGTGTTAAATCAGATGAGACCAATTTGAAAGTGTATTCATTTTATTTGAGTTTAACTCTCTTTGCTCCTTCCTTATAGTCCTCCTGGGTGAGTTTGTAGCCCCAGTGCTGTAGAGTCTGTCTGACCACCGGGGAAACACCGGAGTTGTCATAACCACAACCGGACCGGACAACTTTAGTGATGAGATTTTGCCGCCACCGACCTTTGACTCCTGCACATTTGGCCCAGCGACTGATCTGCCGTGCATCATCCATAGTTCGTCTGCCCTGGTAAAACCTGCTTGGAAGACAGAACATGAATGTGTAAAAGACAAAGATAAATTAAATCTTTGAATTTTTAAGATTTAATATATTTCCTATGCAGAGCATAGGAGGGTAAATAATATATATATTTGGACAACTATTAGCTTTTAGTGCTGTCTTCTTCTAATAGTGGTCATCCCTTCAATAGTCCCAACATGCATGTATTTGGATTTACACAGTAGTGTAAAGTGAGTTGCAGAAGCTCTTGCCTGCAATACCACTGGAACCAGCCGTATGGATCCTGGGTCACGATCCACCCACTGCTTTCCCACATCTCTAGACTGCCTCCACATTTTACTTTATACGTGTTCACATTTTCCCTATACGTGGATGAAGCCACCTGAAATAAACCCAGATTGTTTAAAAAACAACAAATTCTATAATACTCACAACATATTCACAAAAGTTTCAATTACATCTCAAATGCATGCATACATCAGCATCCCCAAGCTGAATGTGCTGTTTATGAAAACCATAAATGGTGTTTGCTAGCTTGCAGCAATCTAGCTGTTGTCAACTACAGTGGTGTGTGCGGTAATCTAACTGTTATCAACTATTCATTCATTATAATCAAGTGTAAGCAATGTCTTGTGGCTAATTAAAATTTCATGGTTTTCTCTTTTGCGTGAGAATCTCTTATCACATGCTCAAAGCCCTGAGATCCGATCTAAGGCTATAAAAGTAAATGACCAGTTAACATAAAATACCGCATAAAACAACATAAGACACTTACCACATAAAAAATAACAGTAGATCAGTAAAAATTATATCAATGATAGTTATAAAAAGAACTATTAATACAGTATCATAAAACAGTCCATGAACTGATCACAAAGAGCTCCATTGTGATCTAGGGCAAAAGAGTCAACTGAATAAAACACACACATACACACACACTTAAAATAAAACCTTTGTTAATTTTGTCAAAAGCTTAAACTATTAAAATGCAATCGTAAAGAATAACACCTGTTTAGAGATGTTCAGTCCATCCAACCAGTCTTCGGGAAGCTCCTGCCAAACATCTTTGTAATGTTTCTCTGTTAAAAGAAAAAAGAAAAAAAAACATCTGGCAATACTTCAACATTTACAGTTGAATGCATAATAATTGCAACACATTTGAGTGTGCCTCACTGCCTCCAAAAGGACATGTGGAGTGGCTTTTGCAATCAGAAATATAAAAAAGAAGGGAAAAAAAGTATTTTCTTGTGTCTCTTGCTCAAGTCCGAATCAAGTCACAAGTACATGTGACAAACTTTTTAAGAGGAAAGTTCACAGTAAATAATTTGATCTATTTCTACGTGATTTGACTTTTTTTTTTCTTGTCCAAGTGAACATAGAGGTTCTTGGTTACCAAACAGATAAGATAGGATTCTAAAGTTAGGATCTTTCTGTAATAAAATTCTGTAATTGTAATAAAACATCATTAAAAAGCACTGTGCATGTTTTGAAAATCAATTAAACCAACTTAAATCATTATGAGACATACTTGTGATACTGGAGTAGATGGGCCTGAAATAGGTACCCCCAAAACTGCCTGCCTGTAAAACCTCTTTGGGGGTCATGTTAGGTGTGAACTCTGGGTGGTCTAGATAGAACAACAGAGAAATGAAAAGATGAATGAATGATTGAATAAATGACAAAACTATACAACAAAACATTCTTAACTTCACCTTCAAACACAAGTTGTCCTTTCTCATTTCTCTTTACTTCAGAAGTATTTTTGCCATCATCTGAGTTGTTTTTCTCATCCTTCTTTTTTTTCTTTTTGTCCTTGTCTTTGCCAGAGACCTCCACTTTAGTTTTTCTAGAGTCAGCTTTACCATCGAGAGCTGAATATCAGAGAAAAACAGTTTACAAAACACAGTCTTTTAACAATGTTGCTGACCTAAAAAGCCTCAATCTCTGAAACATCAACTTAAATATATAAAATGCAAATGTATAAAAAAACAATAAAGGATATTTTCAAAATGTAATTTATTAACAGTTTTAGAATTATTTTGTTGACTATAAAACAATGCAATATTCACTGACCAGGGTTTTTGATGAGAAAATAATTGTCAGTAAAAAATGCATATTAGGTATGAGAACAAATATTGCACAAAGCTAGCTAGTTGTCCATCATTGGTTACCCATAAGCCAATCACATAACACAATCAATCACCTCCTTTCAAACTGTTTAACAAACACTTTTCTTGTTCGGGCTTCATTTTGCAAATGCCGGGAATATTCTCCACAACACAGCGAATTGCATCCCGTATCTCGGTTTCCCTAACCTAAAATACAATCTTACGTCACAGCTCTCAGCCCGCCCTCTGTTCGTTGATTGGCTGGCTTTTTTCAGGCCGGAGGGAAACTGAGCAGTAGCACCTCAATGCAGAACATGAGATCCACGGGGAGGAGTCGGATCACGATCCAAGGGGTGGAGATGGGTAGGATTAGGGTTGGGTTTAGGGATTAGGGGGCGGAGTTGGTTAGGTTTAGGTGTATGTAAGGTGGGAGGAGTTGGATCTGGATCCGACTCCTCCCCATGAATTTCATGTTCCCCAGTGAGGACCATCTCAAACTGAGAGAAATGTCGCTATCTCAGACTGAGTACAGAAGCGAACTGAAAATTAGCAAAAGTACGAAGTCTGAAGTAGTCGGGCTATGATGATGCACTTAATTAGAGTGGCGGGACCAAGATGGCCACCAGAGCTGACGCTTTTTGTCGAGTTTTTGTCTAATAGCTAATTATCCTAATTCGCCTAATAATTAGCCTAATTCGATTTTGGAGACTACACTTTTTGATTTAGAGTATTGTTTTGTTAGCTTACCCTTTTACGTGAGTTTTAACGTCACTTTGGATGGGTGGGAAGAAAAGAAACCGATATTGGGAACTTTTTAAATATGAAGTTGGTAAATATCTAAGGCCATATGGTGCTTTGCTTTCTAAAGTAAATAGAATTTCAGAGGAGCAAATTGTGTCTGAAATCACCTCTCTTTCTATGGTTTCTCCTGACAAGCTCTCACCTGAGGAGAGATTGCGATTGACTGGTCTTCAATATAAATTAGATGAGATCTATGAACGTAAAGCAGAAGGGGTCAAGGTTTGTCAGGTCAAGAGTTAAGTGGTTAGAAAAAGGTGAACAAAACTCGGATGATTACGGATGATTGTCAAACTATTTCCCGCTTTTGTGTAAACTTTTTTGCCAACCGTTACAAATTTGCAATAGCCATCCAGCTATTGTGCTGATACAGCTACTCTCTTCTTAGACTCCTTAGAAAGTGTAAATTCAATAAGTGCTATAGAAAACAGTTTTTGTGATCAGGACATAATATTAGAAGAGGTAGCTGATTCCATAAAACATCTCAAATTCAACAAGTCACCTGGAAATGACGAAATTCAGCAGAATTCTACCAAAAGTTCTCGGATATTCTTGCCCCTTTTCTTTTGAAAGTGTTTATCGATAGATTTAAAAACCATAAACTTCCTCCCAGTAATACTCAAGGAATAATTTCCCTAAACAGAAAAAATATTTGAACTTTATTGACAATTGGCGCCCAATAAGTTTATTAAATAATGATTATAAGATTTTGGCTCCCGTACAGTATATTCCAAGAGAATAAAACATGCTCGGTTCTAGATGAGGCTCAATCTGGATTCATCATTAATAGACACATATCAAATAATATACATTTAGTTTTAGATATCTTAGATTATTCTAGTCTAGTTTCTGATGATAGTTTTGTTCTTTTTTTTAGATTTTTGTAAAGCTTTCGACACTATATGTGTTTATTTTTCAGTGTCTTGAAAAATTTGGATTTGGAGATTTCTTCTGTCATGCAATAAGAACTTTATATACAAATGGCAGTAGTTCTGTGGTCCTAAATCATGGCGCAACCCACCATTTTGTAATGTCAAGGGGAACAAGCCAGGGCTGCCCCAATTCACCTCGACTTTTTCTTCTCGCTGTTTAGCTTCTCTATGCTCACATAAAAAACAGCAATTTGAAAGGAGTAGCTATAGCTGAAAGAGAGCATCAGTTGGCTTGCTGATGACACGACCCTCTTTCTTAGGGATGCTATGCAGATCCCTTTGGCAATAAGTGTTATTAAATCATTTTCCAAAGCCTCGGGATCGCTTTTAAATGTTCAAAAATGTGAGCTTTGACCATAAAAAACTGCAATGACTCCTTTATTCACGGTATTCCTGTGAAAGAAAACGTTTGTTATCTAGGAGTTTAAATAGTGAAGCACCAAAAAGAAAGATGCATTTTTAATTTCCAACCCCTTACGGATAAAATTCAGAAGAGATTTACCCAGGCAACAAAGAGATCTCTCTCTGAGAGGCAGGGTACTTCTTACGAAGGCTGAAGGCCTCTCAAGGCTTATTTATGCATAATACAGTTTTTCTCAGTCGCTTTGGTGCATTTCTCACATCACTATTTACATTTGCACAACAGTTAGTTGAACCTCCACAACATTTTGTCATTTGTGCACATAGTAGCAGTTTCTCCTTTCAACAAATTGCAAATGCGTTTGGACATGCGTCAATTGCTTTCATACAACTCACTGCTGTTTTATAACATTATCATTTGCTTATGTCATATCAGTCCAAATTAACTATACTTGTGAATGCTGAATAGTCATTCCATATAAAACTAATAGTCCACATTTCATTGCGCGAGTCATCACATACAAAAATGTTAAACTAGTTGTCAAAATTCGTCTGTTTATCTTTAAAACAAACTTTTTTATCCTAAATTGAACAATTTCTCGCATGTGAACCTCAGCTTTCACTGATGAGAAGAGATGTGCATGAATGATATGTATGTTCAATTCCAATATGTACTGTGATATTGTTTACAGTTGTGCACCGATCTACCCATAGGGAGTTTATGTTTGTTGTAAATAAGGGTGTATTTTTTTCTTTTGCACAATCCTCTGAACAAATGCTAAATGCTAAGACCATGCAGTAAAAATGTGAAACATACATATTCAGTGTCTTCAATTACTGTACCTCACTAAATACAGTAATGTGAAACTTTACTGTAGTTTTCAAGTGGCTGTGCAAATAGTTTATAGGACTGTCTTGAGCATTTTCAGGTAGTGTCACCAAGATCTGACTTTTTTGCATTGGCAAACACTTACAGAGTAAACTGTCATAATGAAAACACGACAAAGCCATTTGACTATCTTGTTCATAAACACTGGTGGTGTTTGGAGGACTTTTTTTTATCTTGACAACACTGACACTTTCAATGACATGAATACTTGCTTTTGAGGAATGAGTTATCCATTTTGAGCAAGTGACACACTTTTGCAGGTTATCAACTGTACAAATGTAAATAGTGATGTGAGATGCACCAAAGCGACTGAGAAAAACTGTAAATAAATGTAAAAAAAAAGATGTTGAAAGCTATTGAAGGTGGGAGGACTTTTTTTTAAACGTCTGAGTATTTTAATAAACACAAAAATCTAACAACAATATATTATTATTGATAATGTAGGGTTTCATTAACGTGGAAAATGTGAAAACCTAGATAAACGAAGTTTCACAAACGCTGATTAGATAACAGTTAGATAACAGATAGATAGATAGATAGATAGATAGATAGATAGATAGATAGATAGATAGATAGATAGATAGATAGATAGATAGATAGATAGATAGATAGATAGATAGATAGATAGATAGATAGATAGATAGATAGATAGATACCGCGTGATTTCTTGACTGCGCTGCTCTTTTCTTCGTTTTTGTCTTTTATTTTCTGTCTCTTCTTCTCAGGAGCCTTTGAATCATTCGGACCAGTTTTTCTTTTCATCTTCTTTCTGTCTCTTTCATCCTCGTCACTCATATCTGAATGCCTAACGTAGGTAGGTAGCGGGATCAGATCTATGGATCAGATTGGTTTGATGATAAATGGGTTCTGTAGAGACAAGGACACTTTGCTTAGAAAATTAGCAAGGACGAAACAAAAGACTTTATAACTCAACTACAAAACAGTTTCTTGACAACAGTCGATTCCGCGTTTACGCAACACAGTCTAGTGCGCATGCTCACATCGGACAGGTTTGCCTGCATAATAAGCATAATAAGGGGCTTTCTGAACTTTTTCATAGTTCCTAGACCCAGAGCCATGTATTGGCTCTGCCTAGACCTAAAACTTGGCGAAAGTATCGGATGTTGCCGCGTGCGCACCGCAAGAACTATGAACTTTAGTTCTAGAAATCTTTTGGAGGCTATAATACAACATAACATAAGCGAGTAAATTGATTTATTTATTCAGCCTTTAGAAGGAGTAGGCTACAATTCTTATTAAGCCTATGTTAGTCCGTATAGTTTGTAATTTTTTTTTACAATAATTTTACATTTTTTTAAATATTAAAAGTTTTTACAATAATTATTTTAATATGAATGCAATACTGAAAGTTTGGTTTCTGTACCAGGAAATGTTCTGGTAATTATTCTATTTATTTTAATTAATTTGTTTGTTTATGCTTTTGTTGTTTGTTTGTGTTTGTTTATTATTGTGCTTAGGTGCTCTTTGCATGTCGGTCAAAAATGATCGAAATAAAAAAAAAATTCAGTGAAATTAATGTAGGCTACTATATTTTAGTTTGCTAATGTTTTGTATTTAATATGTTGTATTTATAGGGAATTTATGGTACAAAATTATATTTATGCTGTATTTATAATCCATTTATTCACTTTTTGAGCATAGACCTGAAAATGTAATTTCCAACTTAACTGTTGTAAATCTTGAATGCTTTAGAGAGCACAGAGTTTGATCTCTTTTCAAATATGACACTTAGCAGATTATTGGTGACGTGAAGTTTTAAAAAGTGAACTTTAAAAAAAATTATAGAATTTTACGTTTATTGTTATGAAAAATATGCAAAAATACTATGTTAATTTAATATGAAATATATATTTTCAAAAAACATGTTTAAAACTCTAAAACTGGAAGAAAATCAAAGCCATAGCCTAAATCTAAACAATTTGTGTTCAAAAATTGAGCCTTATATCTTAATAAAAAAAACAAGAAGAGCTTTCAAAAAGATTTTGTTTGGACGCACCCAAATGAAAATCGTCTCCCATTTCTAATGCAGTCATTTTAGAAAACCTTTTCAAATCATGTCTGCCTGTATGTCTATATATCTATCTATAAGCTGTTTTTCTTCTTGCTTCTTTATTTAAAATGACATTTGTGTATCTTGTTCTAAGAGACTTATAAAACTATTTTTACAGCGTAGGCAGTGGATGCCTCACACTTGGAAACTTGGCAGTGTTTCTGATGTTGGCCTTTGCTAGTCTCTTCACTTTGTTTCGGGTTTAAAGTTCCATAGTCTTTGGTAAGTCTGATCAAATCTCTGTTGATGGATAACCAGGACAGGATTTCAATAGCGTTTCCATCATGGGAGGCGGGCATGATTACAAGGACACAGTCTCTAGCTTTCTTCTATAAGCCAAGTGAGTGAGGTTTACCTGCACAGCTCTTTAGCTAGCCTCCATTATACCCTCACCCCCTAAACCTCACTCCTATCCAGGCCATGGCACTAATGCGATAACCCCCGATAACCAATAAAAGGTGCATCAGATTTTGAACCTTTTAAGGGTAAATAAAGTTTTTTATAACAGTGCAAGTGTATTTATTAATTTGTAACAAAAATGCATTCAAGAGTTTATTCAAAGAAAGCTGAGATTGTTCTGACACATTTGCAGAATGAGGAATGACAAAATGACTAAAATGCTGGCTCAACAGAACCGTAAATCTCCATTGAGGATTGACTGATGACATTGCTGGCATGGAACATTCATTCAGTGAGGGCACTTCACACTAGACAGTAATTTATGGCATAGAATTATAAACAAGACACCAGACATCTACAGGCATGAGCCCATGGCTATATGCTGATTTCACGCAGCTGCCATTTTGAAATTGCTCCGGTGGGAAGAAAACCGGAAATGTCGCCTTTTAGAGTCATAGATTTGAGTCAGACTATTGTTGTGTTTAATGTACAAATTAGTTATTCTAAAAATGTACATTTCTTTATAGACTACAGAAGCTATAGCCTACTATAAATAAATATTTTTTTATATATAATTCAGAATGTAAAAAAAGAAGCAGGAACAAACTATATACATATCCTATATTGGATATTAACATCCACTAGTGTAAATCACGGCAGCAGCAGGTTTGTAGTCCAAGGCATTGTTGTCTATCCGGGGTTCTATCTTGGGTTCTTCCCACCAGAGCCTCATTTTTGATTTCAAAATGGCGGCTGCATGAAATCAGCTTGTTAATGACTGTCCTCTTCTTCGCTGCCTTTTTTTTTTTGCAATAATAATAAATACATAACTCTTTTCCTAAAAGGTACAGTGATTGGAAGAATATATCCTCTCTCAACCATTACCATAAAGCTCAGACTCATTTTAACTCACCATTGTACACTGACATCATTGTTACCTCATGCAGTGTGAATGTATGTAGCCTACACGTGATTGAATGCAGATGATTATTTTTAGCAACAGATTGTTTAGTGTTCAGCTGTCCTAGCTCCCATATCAGGATGTCACTGTTTATTTGTAGCCTGCCCTTGTTGGTCAACTTGGCTGTTGCGATCTCATTACTCACATGTGTAAATTTGTTATAGCCAAATAAACACATAAGAATGAGCCTATTAAAATGCTGCAGCAAGTGTGTCACTGTGTGTGTATTTGTGTGGGTGCCTGGTTGTAGAGATTCAGGGTGGATTATTACTTGTGTGAAACAGATTATTTTGTTTATTTCATCATTCAAAAAGCAAAAATATCACTGCTCCACCTCAGAGAATGGGAGCTGTTAAGAACAAAATGGAGAAAAAAGAAAAACAGGTAATCAAAATAAATATATATAAAATCAACATTTGTAAATGAATAGTTTTATGTTTCTCCATTTTTAATTTGAATATGCTGTTCACTATAGCAGTTCTTTCCCTCACTAAAAAAGTTATCTTGTACCTTTATATTTTTGTCTGACTTTCAAATACTTTTTTTGTTGTGATCCTCATCTGATTGTCTTGATCCATGGCTTATAACGCTTTATTGGATTTTAGATTTTTTTTTTAAATCCTTATGGGGGAAATTAATGGAAAAATACTAAAACAAATAAACAAGTTCACATTTTACAATTTCGCTTCAGGTTCCATCGTCCCAAAGTCAACAGTTTTAATAGGTTTGGTTAAATGGCTGAAAAAAAGGTCTGTGGTGGTGAACACATAAAGATAGGCTACTTTCACATTTTATTCTATGAAATACAATAAATCAGTATTACCACACTCGTGGGACTACAGAGGCTGTCAGGGAGATTACGAATTCAGGTAGCCTGTAGGGACACTTTTTTTTCCAGTGAGATAACTTGTAAAAAGTGGGACAGGAGTCAGGACACTTCTTTCCAGTGACATAACTTGGAAAAAATGTCCCAATCAACTGACCCCAATCAACCACTAAATGTCATGCTGAACAAGTAGCCTAAAATTAGTCCACTTTTACAGCCTTGTTATGCTTATAATTTTGCTCTTGTATTCTAACTCAAACTTTCTAGGACAAAGATAAAAACTGAAGACTGTGTGGTGACGTTGAAGTCGTCGGTTGAAGAAGACCTTCCAGCGACTGCATTTGGCCTACAAAGTGGTCATAGCTCCACCACTTTATCCACATTATTTTTCAATAAGGTAGTAAGGTGTTTTTTTTTAATACACTTCCGATTTATTAAAAGCTATAGGGAAATAACGAGACAAATATAAAGTGCAACACATCCTCTGAAATGGTATCCTGTTGCTATAGTTACTTCTTCAAGCCAACAGTTGCGCCTTTAGTTCGCATGGAAATATGCGCCCTGAGACTATTGTTAATTAGTATGGAAGCTAGCTTCCATAAATTAGCCTACCTTTTCTGGTTAACCAAACATTTATTTATTTGTTTCACTATGTGTGTGTGGTGTGTGTGTGTGTGTGTGTGTGTGTGTGTGTGTGTGTGTGTGTGTGTGTGTGTGTGTGTGTGTGTGTGTGTGTATGTGTGCGCGTGTGTAGGCTATTAAATATACATTATTACAGTAGCTGACATAGTAGTTATGCATATTAAAATCACCTATTTATAAACCTCCACACTCTGGTTTAACGGAGGAGGTCTGGACTGAATCCACAACTCGTTACGCTAATCGCTGCTCACACTGACTCTGAACAACTGACTGAGACTGGAGGCTCCGGGCGCCGGTGATGCGACGCAGACCGTCGTTGATGTCTGTGTGCCGTGATGTGTGTTGCGTCTGAGCAACAGCCCGGAGTGTGTTTGAGTCACTGTGATTCGAGTTGACAATCCAGATATGTGGTGCTTACAATGCACCGACGACCAAACATGCAATAGAATTGAATGGGAGCTTCTGGGAAATTCACAGGGATTCTTCTGTGACATTTAGCCTACCGCGCGATGGAAGTTAAAAAAGGGATTTTACATTACATTCGGTTCTTAAGTCCTCAGTGATATTTTATAAGTGGAATGGATTGGGAAAATATTTTCGGGAACGTGTACGAGAATACCTGTTCGCGCCAACTTTTTTTTCTCTTGAAGAGTGGTTCAATGTAAAAAAAACTTTAATGTGGCATTACACCGGTCCCTAAGAATGGCGATGATGAAGGCGAACTTGAGCTGTCTGGATAGTTTATCCCGGGGAAACACCAGCCTCCCCGCCAGGAACACGTCTCCCGGTGTAGCGGCCACCCTCGCCGGCGTGCTGATCTTCACTACCGTGGCTGATATCCTTGGAAATCTACTGGTCATCCTGTCCGTGTACAGGAACAAGAAACTGAGGAATGCAGGTGTGAAGAACTCTGCAATGTCAGGCAAATACCAAACATTATATGATAAGCTTTTATAGAAGATACTTCTCTTTTTTGTTTTGCTGAGTTTGTTTTTGTTGTGTAGGCTATAGCATGCATAATACACTTATGTAAGTTAAAGCAGGATTGTTTTTTTGTGTGTGTGTTGGCTGAAGTTGTTCCCAGCTGCTGTTGTCAGTTTGGCATGAATCATATCGTTTTTCAGTTGATAGAGGTTCATTGCAATATTGGAAACAGGATTGGTCATAGTAGGCTTTGGCATTATATCAAAAAAATTGTTAGCATTGATTTTCTTTGTGTACCCTGTTTTGATGCACCTTTTCCCCAGACTTACATAAGAGGCACCAGCAAAACATTGCTGTCTTTTTGTGTTGTATGTGCAACAAAACAAAATAGCTTATAAGATGTTGAATGCCATAATAACGTCAAGTTTTTGATGTAAAGAAGTGTCAGGAAAATGTAACCCAATAGGCATGATCGACTCATTCAACAGAAGAATGTCAGCAAACAACTCATTTTACAGGTCTTCATTTTCTACTGCAGGCTGTATGTTGAAGAAACAATTACTAGATACATGAGACTTTTATTGGGCTCTAGTGAAAATTATTTTTCTAATTTATTACATTTTTTAATTGCAAATGATATGTTCAGCAATATAACAATAAGAGTGAATTAATTTGAAAAAGCTGATGATCCATGTTAACCAGCATGATTTGAAAATACTCCAGAGAGCATCTTGCATGCTTCACTGGTGGAAAATCTGAAAATCCCAATGGTTAGTGTCCCAAATTTGATTACTTGACTTAGTCAATTTGTTGTTCTCATCTTTCTTATCTCTTTGTACATCTGTTAAAGGACCTGTCGCTAGGTTGCTACATTATCTGATTTCTTTCTTTCTTTGCTTGTAATCTTATACAGGTGAGAGTGAGAGAACATAGCTCCGCTTGAGAGGGGTATATGTCTATAGATTTCACTGCTATAGTTATTTAACATGATTGGGCAGCACATGGCTGTTAATGACCATAATCTCAGAAGGGCAAACAGAAGACATCTGTGTGATCCATTCCATCAGAGCTGAAGTGCTGTCATCAGATCAGACCACAGTGTGGTGTTAACACATGTTTAAAGAGCTCTGGCAGTTGATTTGAAAAGAGTTTTTAGTTATCCATGTTGGGTTTCACATGAGATGCACGTCAATCATAATGAGAAAAGCATGGAGTGTGGATGGTGTTGTTCTCCTTGCATATTCCTGTCATCAGACAGTCCGATCTCTGCAGCTGCTCCTAACTGTTTAGACAGCGTGTCGCATTCTCACTGCCTCAGATCATGCGGCTTTTTCCCAGCCTGCCCTGAGCTAGAAGTAGAAGTTAAAACACTGCATGTTTGCTTAAAGAATGGAAATCCAGCATTGCTGGATGGACGAACACAAGACGCTTCGCTCCAAACACACATGCACATTGTACACACTTACACGCATGATCAGTGTTCGCACCTATACTGCTTGAGTCCATCTCGTTAGGTTCTGGAAAACTCTGTTATATCAGAATCATGTGTGTGTGACGATGGGAATGCTGTGGGAAAAAAAGAGACATGCAACCTGCCAGTGCCAATTTAGTGCTTTCTCTCTCTTTTTTTTTTCTATTTATGGACTTTTAATGCCTTTAAGCACAGGACAAATGGAGAGAGACAGGAAACCATGGGGACAGAGACAGTGATGAAGACATTACACTGGCTCTTTATATTATGTGTTGTTGGCTTTTTGTGCTGATCATGCCACTACTAAGGCATGATGTTTGTGTTTGTTTGAAGAAAAGGTTGTTGGGGAAATTTATTCTCAATAGCATTTTAACTAAATGTGAATGGGCAGTTGTGCTCATTTAATTCTATTTTTCAGTATTACTTGTTGACAGTATGTTGTAGTTTAGAATGATAATTATGTGCACTGGAAAAAGCAGTTCATTTAACCATAAAATGTCACGGTAATTGGCAAAAAAGTAAAATACTATTATTAGTATTAAATGCATTTTGTCTGTATTTTGATAAAATGGCCAAAATGTTGTTGACTACATGAGCTCAGCAGGAGACGTCCAACAGGAAGGATCTCTTGTGTTCAAGTGACAAAACAATACAATTCATTTCAAATGAATCATGCAATAGGTACAAATTACCACACAGTATTAAATGTGCATTGAGCGATATCACGCATTTTCTAGGCCAAAGCATGTTTTGTCACATACAGCAAACACCTCCTCACTATCCGCTAGCTGCCTGTCCCCTGAACACAGTGTAAAAACACGGCCCCAGGCTCCACAAACGGCAACAAAAACAAACTGGGCTAACCCGCACCATGAAAACATAACAAACAGTGTTCCAGCCAATGACCAACAAGAAGGATTTGGGGGTGGGGTTTGGGGGGGTCAGTGCGCGTATACATGAAGTGGGGTGTGGAGGAGAATCATGAAGAGGGAAGTTAGAATTATATTCTCTGTTTCAGATTCTTGTTTGTGGGAAACATGTAAAGTAGTGTTAAGAGGTCATATTATTGCATATGAATCCTCGTCGAGGTGGGAGAAGCTTAAGCGCCTGGCTGAGATAGAATCCACACTTCCATCTTTAGAACAAACATTTCGTTCATCTAAAGCTGACCTTAACACTACTCTTGAGTTGAAATATGAATATAAGTCTATTGGTCCCAGCTGCTGTTGTCAGTTTAGCATGAATCATATATTTTTCAGTTGATAGAGGTTGTTAATTGCAATATTGGAAACAGGATTGGTCATAGTAGGCTATGGCATTATATCAAAACAGTTAACATGATTTTCTTCGTGTGCCCTGTTTTGATGCACCTTTCCCCCAGACTTACATAAGGCACCAGCAAAACATGGCTGTCTTTTTGTGTTGTGCAACAAAAAAAAATATCCTATAAGATGTTAAAAGACATAATAACGTCAAGTTTTTGATGTGTAAAGAAGTGTCAGGGAAATGTAACCCAAGGCATGATCGACTCATTCAACAGAAGAATGTCAGCAAACAACTCATTTTACAGGTCTTCATTTTCTACTGCAGGCTGTATGTTGAAGATACAATTACTAGATACGTGAGACTGAGAAAAATAATTTTTCTAGTAGAGCCCGACCGATAAAGGATTTTGAAGGCCGATACCGATACAAATATTTGTTGGTTTTAAAATCCGATATTCCGATATATCGGCCGATATTTATTTATTTATTTTTTCAGAAACATGCAAGAAAACATTAACAGATTTCCCTAAGATTAGTTATTTGTAGTTATTTATGAGTTTTAACTAAAATAATATGATAATGCATTTTAAAAAGAAACTTGTTTCTTTTATTGTCACAACAGAACAGACTGATGATAGTGGCATTAGCTAGCTTTGTGGTTAGCTAGTCTATGATGAGCCATAATGTAGCAATGAATAACGTCACACTGCAAATTGTAAAACATAAATTTTCAATATAACAGGCCAAGGAGAGATGATACGTCTCATTGCTATAACTGTCACGCGCTATTAAAGAAATACTTCAGTCACATTGTCAAAAGTTGAAAGGACAGTCAGTCAACTACATTGTAACAATGTAACGTAATTATTACTAGCTAATTCTAGCTAATGGACAGGTGGGGAAATCAATTTTTTCGTTTTTCTAAATGGACATTCATGTTCGCCTAACCAACGCAAGGAAAGGGGAGGAGGGTCTAGCCTCCATTTTGTTTGACAATACTTCGAACGTCAACAAGAAGTGACGACACCCAACATCGCTTAGAGCACATTTAAATACGTTCTGATCTATATAATTTTTTTCATCTACATTTTATAAATGTCATTCATACATTTTTATATCTATATTACATTTTAGTAATTTTATATTATAGTCCAGTAAATACAAGTTTAGTCAAATCTAAAGAAAAAAACAAAATAAATATGGACTAATATATGTGATCTGTTACTTCGAATATTTTCACGAGTAAACTTAAGCCCCTTCCTCTTTTGTTTTCCTCACAGCTCAGAGCCGTCGGGTTTGCTTATGGGTGCTGTGCGGGTTCTGGCAGCATGATTTGGGTTTAATCAATACTCCCTTGCCCCCGTCTTCTGTCCCATCTTTAGAACGGAGTGGAGATTGATAGCTTCTTAATCTCCAGCTTCAGTTGGCGTTCCCTCACACTGTTCAGGAGATTCTTGCACAAATTAGATCTCCCAAAGCCAAGCATCCAAGCAACATAAAACCAGTGTACATATAAACAAAAGTACACTGCCGTTCAAAAGGTTAGGATTGGTAAAAATGTAATGTTTTTGAAAAAGGTCTCTACTGAAAATGCTCACTGCTGCATTTCAGTGTCTCCATTAGCAGCATCCTAGCCTCTGCAGTTGGTCCATTACACCTCACCTGAAATTGCAGCAGTGTTTGGCAGTGGCACACACTCAGGGCTGCTGATGAACAGATGGCTTTCAGAGGAGAGGCAATAAACTATTCTCATTGTGGCAATGCATACTGACATTGAGGGAAGTTCGGCATTGGCAGTGTATGAATTCTCTACATTGGAATTCAACCAAACACTGAATCAAGAGTAGCCAGCTAGCGCTACCTTCCACAGACTCCATTCCAACCTGCTCCAGTATGCTACAACTGTCTGTAATTAATTTTCAAGTAACCCTGAACACCTTAATTAGCTGGTTTAGGTGTGTTAATTTGCTAAAAACATGATTAAAGGTACGTTTACACAACAACAACATGCTTAAAACAGAGAAGTTTATCATTTAAAGCAGTGATCTCAAACTCAATTCCTGGAGGGCCACAGCTCTGCACAGTTTAGCTTCAACCACACTATAAAATCCAATTAGTACACCTTAATTGAAAAAAGCATGCAAACCGATTGCACTCAAAAAATTGAGTAAAGTGAAATAGGAATAATGTGTAGTCCTAACAAGTGCATGCTTAGTAGTGTACACTTACAAGAGAGTTCCAGTAACTTAAAATAATTTCTATATTATACTTGATATTTTACTTTCCAGTATCTGTGAACCGAGGAAGTGTACTCCCAGAGTGCATTGCGGCATGAATAAATTTATTGCTTTATTTTACTATTTTTGGCTTTATTACAATTTTATTTGCTATCGTTATTGGGGTTATACTGAAAAGAGACAGCAAATAAAATTGTAATGTCTAATTAATTAAATGAGTTTTTTAAAATGTTACCACTGTTGTGGTTTGCATGCTGAATGTTGAAGTCTGTGTGTGACTCAACCTAAATTGCAAGATATTGTCACAAATATAAAGGGATTATATCAACCCAATTAAAGATTTATGCCATAAGCGTTAGCAATAAAATGTTAAAAGATCATTATTATACATGAAATATATTTATGTTATATATAATTTATTAATTAATTTAAGTATGTGTGTTTGTTTGTATATATATATATAAATTACTTCACTTCCTTTGAAATCAAATAATTATGATTTCAAGTTGCATCACTGCAAACAATTGGAAGAGAACCATAATATAAATTAAGTTTCAAGTGCGCAACCAAAGGGAACATCAATCACAATAATGGTGAGAAAGGGAAATCAACAAGTCAACTAAAGAATTTTGATGTTCTCCCAAAAATATTTAGGTGTATTGACAATAACACTCAAGATGACTGGAAAATGAGCGAATGCAAATTGAAAATGGTACTCAAACCAGTCAAGTAATGTTTACAAGGTTTTTCTGAGTAACGAAAGCACACATGCAAACAGTACGGATTACTAAGAAATTTTAAGTAAGTTCAACAAATTATTGCACTTTAAGTAAAGTTAACATAAAATTCTTAGTAAGAACAATGTTAGATTTTACAGTGCAGCTCCAACTCAAGTTTCTAGTAATCCTGAAGACCTTGATTAGCTCAATGGATCTCAGCTAGTCGTTAACTGTGTCCTCGGTATAAACCTCACTTTGTGCTGCTTGCTGAGGAGAACACATTAGCAACTGAACATTATGGCTACTTAGCATTCGGGTAGCCCCTTTTGCACTCCATAATAGTTATAATTTTGAGTTTGATGGACCATAAATTCTGTTAAAGGCATATCAGTCTAAGCAAAACACACACTCAATTAATGAGAATGTGTGTTCTCACCACCATTCCCTCACACAATAAGCAGACACACACAGCAAACGTCAGCGTATGTGTCTATAGTTCATGTTAATGCTCTTATATGGTCATTTTCTGACATGAATGGGTTTGAATTGAGTTATAATGCTTGTGTGCAGATGGAGAAGTGTTGAGATGGTGTTACAGTGATTCTGAAAGTCTTTGATGGCATTGGTGATGTTTTCTTGCTTAAGCTGCGGCCTCAGGCACAACTGTCTGACCTGCTGCACTTACTGTCAGTTTACCAGACAAGCTCAACAGCCAATAGAATACCTCACTGCATTTTTTTTTACAATAAAAGAGTAAACATAATCTTTTGAATATCGCAGTATCAAGATGTTTAGATAGCTGGAGTGGGTTTGATCCGTCTGTTGGCAGAGCTCCCGAGCTTGGCTGTTTTATATGATTGGCTGGCATACAGGAATAATTCAGCATTAAGTACTTATGGAAATGAAGGGGAACATATTCCCTCTCTTACTTGTTCATGCATACACATAAACACGTGCAAACACACTGCTTAAAATACTTACATAAAATACATACATTTGTGCACCAAATAACCTCCTTAGTTTTGGGAAGTGTTCTAAAAATTCAATGTATTTCATTCTGAATTACTCTAAGGAAAGAACTCTAAAGAACTCTTACATTTGGGTAAGTATTCATTCTTTTACATTACTTTTTTCTGGTTCTGGTTTAAATAAACAGATTTAAATAAAAAATTTATTAGAAATATATGTCAATAAAGATTTGTTTGTTTATTAGTTTGAATTATGGTTAAAAGATAGAAAGACTGGCGTAAATAAGCAACATGCTACTTGTTATGTAACTTGTAAGGCATTACACTTTACTTCTTAATGCCTCTCTCATCTCTTTCTCTCTGTGCCTCCACTCAGTTATTTTTATTATACTGGGATGTAGGGGCAATATGGGTGTAAATAACCCTAGTGCTTACGTATCTAAGGTGCGTGTGTGTGTGTGTGTGTGTGTGTGTGTGTGTGTGTGTGTGTGTGTGTGTGTGTGTGTGTGTGTGTGTGTGTGTGTGTGTGTGTGTGTGTGAGTGTGTGTGCGTGTGTGTGTGTGTGTGTGTGTGTGTGTGTCTTCAGAGCAATTTTGGGGGCTGGTGGTAGTCACCAGTATCTCATGAGATTTATTATCCAATAATTTAACACACAATAGATGGCAGATTTTAATGTTACACATATAATGGGCATCTGAGTGAGATATAAAGATGAGGTGCAAAGTTATAATAGACTGTCTGATCTGTGTGTATTAAAATACGCATGTAAAATACATTTCAATATTAGTTAATTCCAGCATAAATGCTCCAGAGAAGCTGAGTCAGACTATCCATTAAATACATTTATGACAGCACACACAGGCAGATCAGCCAACTCATCCTCACTGATAACTTTGGCTCAGAGAGATACTTTGGGAAAGTAACAGTAATTGCATTTAAATTGTCTCCTCTGAAACTCAACAGTGAACCACAGATTACTTATCTTTTTCCCCTCAGAGCCAGATTTAGAGAAAGGTCAAATCCAATCTTTTGACTTTTGGAAACTTCTGACAGAACCACACTTAATAACATGTATAAAGTATAAATAACATTGTATAAAAATACATGTATATATACATTCTTAAAAAAAATAAATGTTCTTAATTGGCAATGGCATCTGGTTCCATGAAGAAACTATAATATCCATGGAACCTTTCTAAAGCACTAAAATTTCCTAAAATTATTCAAATGTTCTTCACACTAATGTTGGATCAGGGTTGGAGCTAAACTCTGCAGGACAGTGGCCCTCCAGGACCAAGTTTGAGAAACCCTGGTCTAGATGGATAGTGGATGCCATTTCGATGGCTTATTCCTCGGTTGGTCAGGTTTGCCCTATAGGTGTCAAGCCCCATTCGACCAGGGGCATAGCTTCGTCATGGGCATTGTCATCTGGTTTTCCCATCCAGGATATTTGTGAAGTGGCCGGCTGGTCCTCGCCCTCCACATTTATGAAGTTTTATAATATGGAGGTGCCTTCCCTGCAGGCGAAGGTACTTTCAGTATGACAAGGCCCGACGGTATTTGGTCATGTAAATATGTTGCTGTGCACAATCACACACTGTAGAGGCCAAGCCCAAACTTGAAGCCCCTGGGATGCTTTCCCGGGATTGACGCACATTACCATGATAGATTAATGAAAGTCCAAGTCTTCTTTGCTGTTAAAACCATGAGCTCAGTTTATTTCCATCATATCGCCATATCCAGACAAACTTCATTACACATGTATTTGAGAGTCATAAAGTTGCTCCTGCTGCTGCTCATGGACAGCTAATACTAATTCGATCTCCGGCTCTGCAAGATTCAGAAGGGAATGATTCAGATTCCTCTTGGCACAGCTACTAGAAGACGAACAACTGTCAGACAGGTTGCTCACGTCACATCTATGACATCGAGCTCAGTTTGAGCCTGCGCAGTACGCTCAGCCATCAGGAAGTTATTGCTTCTAATTGACTTCACTTTTCTCAGTTGAAGTCTATGGGGTCGCTGTGTACATTTCTTTTACTGTCTATGGGTTTTACTCTCTACACGACAACCAGGGTGTCCGCGGGGTTTTAAAAAGTATTAAAAAGTGATAAATCAAAATTGTCAAATTTAAGGCCATTAAAAGTGTTAAATGTAGTCTGAGATGTATTATTTTTTTAAAACTAGCTATTTTTTTTTCCAGACTATCAGGTATCCTATTTTGTGTTTGCGTTAGTCCGTATAAATATGGGCTTTAGCTTATCTGGGCACAATCAAAGATCTTTCATCTCTGTCTATGTTTGATGCTGACGTCATATTCAGTGGCTGGACGATATGACGATATATAGAGGCTATATAACCCTGATATAAGTGATCACCCGGATTTAGACCTACCTATATTGTATTTATAAAACGTTCACAGGCAAATTTGCTTTAGCCTATGTAGATCTATATATTGCTTTTATTTCCCTTTTATTGAAATCAGGCAAACATAAATGTCAGGTGACACGATTGCTGCTGCATGTCAATATCCGTGAATCACTGGATCTTTAGTAAGTTGTTAGGAGTCCAACTATATTGAGTCCAACATTTAGTTTAAATTGATCAAATTGTTAGTTTTAGTCGCATTTTCGTTTAATAGTTTCCCCTATTAAATCCAGTCACGCAGCAGATCTTTTGCCACTCAGTCAGGTTGAGGGGGGTTGTACCGGTGGGAAAGTGATGTCAATGCATTCCCTCTATTGTTTGGTGTGTCAAAAAACATCAATGTCAACTGGATGGGAGCTAATGCACTTCGGTCGCAAATGCAATCCACTAAACATAAAAATGGAATGCATGCTTTAAAATCTATTCGTTTTTGTATGTTATAAATGTCAAAATCTGTGTAATAGAAAGGTTGCTGGTTAACACTTGCAATTCAGTGTCGTGATGGTTTTAAAACAAATTCTGAAGGTAGTAAAAAAGGTATTAAAAAGTAGTAAATTTAACTTAAGGATTACTATATACCCTGGACAACACTATAACCGGTGTTTCTGAAGGGACGGACGGCCGAACCACGTAAAAAAAAGTAGCCTGCCCGTGTCCATGTGGACAAGGCCTTAGAATTTGGCAACACATTGAACAATGTGGAGGTGCCATTATGGTAATTAGGTGTCAGTTTGATCTCCTGTGCTGGCAAAACATCTGTCCATTGCCCCATCTGCGCATAACCAGGTTGCTTCTGTGTTATTTCACTATTCTTTAACACTGGCAAAAAGTGTTTGCCAAACATTGTACCCTCTTTATTAATACCAAAATAGTGTAGATATTAGGGCTGTCAACTTTAGTCGTTTAGTTGACTAATCGGTCGATGCCGTCTTGGTCGACTGATATTCTTATTGGTCGACCAGTTGCATTTTGTTTTTTACCAATAGAAAGAATTTTTCAATGATTTACTCCTTGATATTTATTCATTTATATAGAGTTATTTATTACTGTATTCTAAATATAATTAGCCTATGCTTTGTCCCCAACTTTAAAATGCTTTAATTTAGGCTATTTTTGTAACTGCGCCACAGTTTAGCGCACACACATGATAATACACTCGGGAACCGCACCTGTGGCTGGCTGCGCTGCTGCTCGCGCTCGGTAAGGGATGCTGTATTCATTCAGTTAGAACGCTGCTTGTTTTGGCTTTAGTCGACATGTCCAGGAAATCTAAATCTTTTGTCTGGCTGCATTTTAAAACAAAGACGACAAGACTGTGGAGGGAGGCGATCGCGACGCGTTGCTCCATTATGAGCGCGCAAGTCGCGCGCCTACATTTGAAATCGAACTTGAGCACGCAAAAGACGTGAGCAGCCTTTTAACGGCTATATCATGCTGACTCAATAGATTGTGTTTTCTTAATGTTTTTGTTTTTATTTGTACACTTGACGCATTTGAAAATAGCCTAAATAATGCAAAAAAAAACGAAAATAAACCTATACACGGTCCTACAGCCTATTATTAGGATTGTTTTTAAGTTATTTGGGGTTTTTTTGTGTGTTGTTTAAAACGCCTTGATCGTCAGGACGAAAGTTAACCCATAGCTTTGAAAGTAAAGAAGAATATAAAGCTTGTATAAACGAGAGCTTTTGTTGGGATTTTTCATTATGTGGTCAGGTGCGCGATTGTGACTGTTACTATAGAACAGAGCTCTTGACTTTTTGCAGTTAAAAAATCACTTAATTTTCAAAGAATTGTATTATTATTATAGTTTTATTTATTTGTGATGTTTTTTCGTTGCTGTTTTATAAATGCTCAATGACAGTTGTTTAAAAAATGTTTAATCAAAACATCACGTTTTTTTTTTTTTTAGTCGACTAATCGTTATGCAGGACTCGACTTTGGTCGACTAAGGATTTCTTTGGTTGAATACAGCCCTAGTAGATATCTGTATACATTCTGCCAAACAGCCTGAAGATTTGACTGAAATAGAGTAGCCTATGCTATTTCAAATTCCGAACCAATATTTTTTCATATATGGTTGGGAATTATGGCTTAAATGATGTCAACTGTAAAGGAAATCAAGGTGGAGCCAATTATATCCACTGATGAGTCATGCCCAGTAACACCCTATTGAGAAAGTTAAATCTTTTTTTAATGTTGAGTTAAGAAACATAAGAAAAGGCTTTATGCTGAGATCTCCCATGTGTCCTCCATGTGACTCATTTACACATGCAGCTCAGGGTTGTACATTTGTCCTTGTGTAGAGTTTGTCATGAGAAGTTGTGAGAAAGGAAACCAATTAAACTGTTCTGTTCAGGATAATCATGTGGATTTATTGAGATCCTCTGGCTGTCCCAGGAACTGTCCTGATTTGAACCACAGGCACAATAAATCCTGTTCTTTTTCTCTCTCTCTTTCTTTCCCAAACATGATATATGAGTCTCCGTAAAACAAGCATGTCATTATTACACTGTTTTTATGCTCCTCAACCTTGATGAGGAATAAAAACAAGAGGAGACCCTTCTGCATTAAAGCTGGAGGATAGTGATAAAGGAAAGGTTCAGTATTCACTTCTTATCTCTCATAAACCATGGTGTTATTAGATGTTGAAGTACAGTTCCTTCAATATTTTATACTCTAACTTTGGGTCATGTGACTTTGATCCTCTGACAGCTGTGTAGGTTCATTCTGATACTAAGTGACCGACCGCAACTCAAAGTCATCTGAACCTCAACTATAAAGATAGAGGAAAACTATGCAAATATGCTTCTTTGTGTTTAAATGACACATTACATCTTTTATGTCTTGTATTTTTTGTTCTTTACGTATTTAGGTACTTCCATGTGTTATGTTGCTGTTTGTGCAGTTTCTGAACTCCCTGAAAAGCCTCGATTGTAGTCTTGAGTTTTATTCCAGGAACGTACACGTCACAATATTCCTCTTTTACACAAAAAAAATTCCAAGGCCTGGTTGAGTTGTGTTAGTAGTGTGTTGAATCTCGCGGTCACAGTAAGGGGTAAAATTTCTGAAAGACACTCAAAGTAGTTGAGCAATCACAACACAGTCAAGTCGTCTAATAAGAGCACATTGCGCTTTTTAGAAGGAGGGGCTTCATAGAAACTGGAATTAAACAGAGCGTGAGAGATAATGAACAATATTATTTTTATAATATATATATATATATATAAGCATGAAACTTAAGTAGACCCCAAAAACAAAAGACTTAAAAGACTCCGAAAAAGCAAGAGATTCCTTTTTTTTTTTAGGTTTTGTCCAAAATACTTTCCCGCTCAGAAACTTTGTCCGCCGCCAACAGCACTGACTCTCCATATAAATGTCATTGTAAATGTCAGTGCAAAGAACCCGCAGTGACCTGTGCGCAATTCCCTGACCATTTTGACTCTGTTGCCAGAGGATCCATTTCCACAGACTAAGAAAGATGTCAAAAACTGCTTTATGGAGCCTAAGGTCCGACTTGAGCTTAGATTTTGCTCGGGTTTCAGTGATGAGCTGCTGGAGAGAATCAGATCACTGAGGCATTTGTGTTTCAGCCGAAAAGATATCTTGACATTATGTCCAATTGTACAAAATTGCTTACATTTGATCAGCTGAGTTACATAAAAATTAACCTATCAATCAGGATTCTTATTAGAGTAGAGCAAGGTGCTAGCATTTTCTTTTTGATCTAATATTGCTGATATTAATATATGATGATTATTATGATACTTCTGATCATAATTTAACCCCAATTCACAATGTTGTAAAATTTACATATTTATGTGTGGATAAAAAGTTTGTGAGCAAAATTTAAACAGGTTAGTTTTAACAATAAATCTACATATTTCTAAATGGAGGAGCTTGTGGATGCAGTAAGTAATTTGCATAATCATTTAATTCATTGTTACTCAAAAAAAAATTACTAGGCTACTTTAGAAAATAGCCACTCACTGTTAATTAATTTCTAGTAATATATATATATATATATATATATATATATATATATAATAAAATAATAAGTCTACCGGGAGAATGCTTTTTTTGTTTTTACATTTATGTAAAAAAATATGTGGTTTTAGTTTGAAAGAAATTAATGGATTATGATTTTGTCACAATTCACCAGTCCTTTCGCCACTGCACTTCATTTCCCATAATCCCTCCCGGCTCACACCTGCACACACTTCACAATCATCCACACCTGCCATCATTCATTCACTCTCATCGTTCATCTGCTGCTCTCCATTTAAGCATTCACCATCTACGACCACATCCCAGGGTCTCGTTGTTTGACTCTGAACTCTACCTGATTACCTATCCGTGGATTAAGTCGAACTGTCTTGTCATCGTCTGCTAGTCTTCAGCCCACCTGCCACTTCTCTTCTCTACCTGCAACAAGACATTCATTCACATGCGAGTATCACCAGAACCGTCTGCAATCAAGAGACTCATCTGCCAATCACCTGTGTGTCATTCAATAAACTCAAAGGGGAATAAACTCATAAACTCATTTGTATTTTACCTGTGTTTGCAATCTTCTGTTCAATGACCAATTTCATGCATGAATTATTTTACGCACAAATATGTGTATAATTACGAATAGTGAATCAGACTTATTGTAATTTCTAAGGTTAAAATGAGTAATTATATAGTAACATTGTATTTAAAGTTGTATTTAAATTGTAGTCATTAAACTGGTTGTTTTCAAGATGTAAGACATTAAAAAGGGGTACATAAGAGATTTTTTTACAGTGTATTTGCTAACTTGGTTTGTTTTTTTAGTTTCATTACTAGAGCTTATGATACATCTTCAGTTAATTAAATAAATAGTTTAACACAACACATAGATTTGATATTTATATGCAAGTATCAATTATATCAATATAGATTTTATAATTATGAATTCTGCACACTTCGCCATGAATAGTGTGGATGATTTCAGCACAGAGAGATGAGATGGCCCTGGCTGTTTGTCGTCCTGTGTTTGATGCTTCAGGTTATTGGACTTGTGGTAGACTGATGGCAGGAGATGGTGGTCTTGTCAAAGCACACTTCATGTCAGCTGTGGTTTTGAGTTGACAAATGTTTGGCAGGCTGAGACACTAGTCAAAATGGCACTATAGATTTAACTGAAATGGAAGGATAAATCATGCTTGATGCTAAAGGTGACATGGTGAGAAAGGGGCAGATTTGGGGCTGTCTAAAATCCATTTTTGTGTCTGTGTGTGATTGTGCTCACCAAGCAGACATAATCTGTAACTGAATCTTGTTTCTTTTTTGGTTGGGGTAAAAATGGAGAGACATCAATGGAATCACTGACCTCCAAGGAAGTAGTTCAAATGGGAAGGAGGCATAAATGTTTTACTCCAGCATTTTATAGGAGACAGAATACCAGAGACTTAAAAATTTGCTTTTTATTATAATACATTTATATATATATATATATATATATATATATATATATACTGTATATATATATATTTAATACAAAAATAGTATATTTTAAAAAAAAATGTTACCCAGTCTAATCACTTCATAATACGTTGCATATAAGTGGACAACATCATTGTTAATATCAGTTTGCTTGAATCTGTTTCACTCATGAATGCAACCTTCATGAGCTATCAAGTTTTCCTGGCACATAATCTTTTCAGCTCCTTTGGTTCAATTTGGACTGTGATGAAGGGAACCAATCATTGAGGGTTCATGAATGAGCAAAACAAATGTGACCTGATTGAGTCAAGTATTGCGAAGAGTCAAAGAATAATTGGAACTGCGGAAATGAGCTGCATTTGAATTCAGCAAAAGATTTGTAAATGTTTGTTCTTTTTGAAAGCAACTCAATAAGAAATGCATTTTTGCAAAGACACAATGAGGTCATTTTAAGAGAAGATGGATGTGTCTGGCCATTTTACTTTTGAGACTGAATTACTCTGCTTTTAAAGACAGCTTTTATTCTCTTTATCTATAGAGTGCAATAATAATAATTTTGGTCAAACTTTAATTTAGGGTCAAGTTCTTACTATCTAAACTATTAACTTAGACTTTTACCACAGTAATCTTAATTGCCGTTTATTAATAGTTACGTTTAGGTATTGGATTAGGGATGTAGAATATGGACATGCAGAATAGAGTATATATCCTTTATAAGTACTAATACAGCCAACATCCTAGTAATTTGCATGCTAAAAAGCAATTTAATAGTTAGAATTGGGCCCTAAACTAAACCTTTACATTTTATTTATATTGAAATTTTTTCAAACCCAAAGTGCTACACCACATAGACTAATAATAATAAAAACAGTAAAACAATAAAAAACAAGTAAAAAAAGAGAATACAAACAAACAAATGTAAGAAAAAACACTCAAAGACAATAAGCAGATTTAAAAAGATGCTTCTTAACTATAGATACATTCATACATTGATGTAGCCTCAGCCTCATTAGAGGCTGTTTCTATGGACCGCTATACGTGCCGTCTGCCACATGGGATGGTCAAAGATCTGCAACCGTAATCTGCAACCAGAAGCTGTGCAACGTTGTGGCCTCATACTGTACGATGTTGTACAATGTACAGTGTTCTTGCATCCATGCTTTTATTTAATCCAAACAATTTGTAAGAACTGTAATTGTAGAGTTAAGGTCAGGGTGCGCTGACATAGTAGATATCAGGGCAACATATGTGAAACAAAATGGGCCCTAACAGAGAACCCTGTGGGACACCCTGCTATACCAATGTTGGTTCCGATTTATTTTATCCCAAACTGGAAATGAACAGTGAGATAGGATTTAAATGGTCATTTGGATGATGCCAATAAAGTCAAGAAAGAAGTCAACTTGTTATCCAGAATTATATCATAGAGGAACGCCTCAACCTTGTTCATTGAACGGTGGATTCAACTGAGTGAAACTGATTTTGAAAGTTGCATTCCTGAAGACTGAGGATATTGAAGTGAGCATAAACTTCTTGAATAAATATGATAGGAGACAAATAATGACCCAGTAAAAGAAATTCCGAAAAAGAGTACCTTATAATGTTGCAGTTCCAGAGCCTTGGTTTCATATTTCACAAAATCAAATTAACGTAGACAAGAATGACAAATAGAAAAAAGAAATCAGCATACTGATATCCAATATTCAAAGTTTATTATAACCCCAAAGGGTGATTTTTGGTGCTGCATAAAATTTGTAACCATATTATACAAAACACACAAACAAAAACACAACATTCTGACAGATTAGCCCATACGTTTAAAAGCCTTACAACAGTGGGAATAACACATCTTTCAGCTCTATCTTTCTGTGAGACAAACTGTTCAAAGCTATTTGACAACCCAATCTGCTTAATGCAAATAATCTTACTACCTTGGTTGATAATGTTAATCAATGAATTTTGTAGTTTACATGACCATTCCAACTGCATATGGAAAAGTCAGAGTCCTACTGATATCCTATTGAGTCTCTGAAGATGGACTTTTTTTGCATACTGCCTCAACATGAGTATCAAAACACAAATTATTATCAATGATAAGCTTAAGATATTTGTAACTGCTAATTCCACCATTTGACCTTCCAAGTAGAATTCTTGACGTAGAGTAGCAAATGTCATTCAGCGATACCCAAGTGGACCACCAGGCCGACAACGAATCCACACACAACCTCAAGCTCATATCATCGTTGATACACACAGGGCCAGAAGAAATGGATACCAAACCACCAGTCATATTACATTAAACAAAATTTAACTAAACTGGAAAATGAAATAAAAATAAATTATTTGATTAAATGAAAACTAAAATGCATGGGTTGAGAAGCAGCAGTCAACTGCGCCAGCATCCTCTCTCACCTAAATAGTGCGAGGAGACTTAATAATGTTAGCCTGCAGGGATGATAGTTATTACAGCTCCTCCCTAATCGAGTTATGAATTACATATTGGTGTCTATATTCTGTCGTTCCACACAGTTCTGACTCTCTCTCTCTATCTTTCACATACACACTCAAACACAGATAAATGTTTTCAAACAAACATTTGTTGATATCACAGAGCAAGAAAAGTCTATTATTAAGTCTACTATTATTCTTTCTTTATTGGCAACTCATAATCTGCTTAGCTTTTAATTAATAAAATGTAAAAATGTTGTTATTTACTTTATAATATGTGGTGAAATTTTAAGGAGCAACAAAAGGGACATGTTGCATGGGGCAAAATATGAGCTCATGGGAGGAAATAAAATATTCTAATGCTTTTGTGTTTGCTCACAAAGGTTTTTTGTCCCCCTTGAGAAACTTTCCGAACACAAAGTTTCTTGAGGGAACACAAACATTTTGCAAGCAGATGCAGTTTCTCGGGGGAACGCAAAAGCATTGAAATGTATTTTTTCCTCCCATCTCATATTTTTTCATATTTTTTCCTTTTGGGGCTCTGTATATGTTTTGCCTGGCTGCATTTGCACCTTAATTTCCTTTAGTAAAGTATCTGTCTAAATAAAATAAATTTAAATGCAAAGTAAAATGAAATAATAACATTACAACATAATAACAAGGATAAATAGACAAGTAAACAAAATCAATAAAATTTAGAAGGATACAAAATTAAATTGTAATAGGGTAATAGTAACATTTTTTAATAATGGTTTGGTGACACATTTACTCTTTGTCCCTCATAGTAGCTGGCAAAGGCATCCTGTGCACTGCAGACCTTGTGGTCCCCTGAAGGGCATTCACACTGACAGGGATTTGCAGCGACAAAGCAACCGGAAGTCATTCATTTTCAATGAGAGTTGGTGATTTGAGGTGACATGAGCAACAGAGACCGTTGGCGATGCAACAAAGTTGAGCAGAGTTCAACTCTATGCAAATGTACAATGACATAATATGACTACCAATGACAGTGAAGAGATTGGAGCTCATGTGATGCACCTCATGATACAAATAGATACGGGGGGGGGGGGGGGGGGGCATCTACTAGCAACACTCTCAATATTGTGAATATTGAACAGTTCACCCAAAAAAGAAAAAAGTCAGTGGGGTCCATGTTGTCCACTGGCATTCAAATATAATACAATGAAAATTCTGTCATACATATACAGTAGGGATGAGTAAATGATGATGAACTTTCATTTAAGTAAGACTTATTTACTTTGTCCCATTGTTGTCATATGGTTTATAGTTTCTTTCTTCTAAGATATTTATTCATTTATTATTTTTCCATAAAATGGAGGTCAACTGGGTCCAATGTTATTTGGACTGCAATGACTTTCACTATACCTTTTTTATGCAAGTAATGGCAAATAGTTTTATTTTTGGGTGAATTAATCATTTATTTACTTTACTTTACTGTTGTGTTTGGGTTGTCCAGTTGCCCTGTGCAATTAGTTCAAATAAATTAGATAATTAAATATATGTAAACATTTAAATACAAAAATATGTCACTCTCTTTTTCTCTCTCGCATAGGTAACATCTTTGTGGTGAGTCTTTCTGTTGCTGACCTGGTGGTGGCGCTGTACCCCTACCCCTTGGCTCTGTTCGCTATCTTCCACAATGGCTGGACAATGGGCTCCCTGCACTGCCAGCTGAGTGGCTTTGTAATGGGACTGAGCGTGATCGGTTCGGTCTTCAACATCACGGCCATCGGCATCAACCGCTACTGCTACATCTGCCACAGTCTTCGCTACGACCGACTGTATTCGCGCAGGAACACCTGCCTGTACCTGCTGCTCACCTGGATGCTAACCGCTTTGGCCACCGTGCCCAACTTCCTTGTGGGTTCCCTAAAATACGACCCACGCATCTTCTCCTGCACCTTCGCCCAGACAGCAAGCTCCTCTTATACAGTCTGTGTTGTTCTGATCCACTTCCTTCTCCCGCTGGGTGTGGTTTCTTTCTGTTACCTGCGTATATGGACATTGGTGATTAGGGTCAAAAGTCGTGTCCGGCCCAATCCAAAAGCCAGAGCAGCTGACATGAGGAATTTCCTGACGATGTTTGTGGTGTTCGTACTGTTCGCCGTATGCTGGGCGCCCCTGAACTTCATAGGACTCGCCGTGGCGGTTAACCCTGCAAGAGTGGCGCCTATTGTCCCTGAGTGGCTGTTTGTTACCAGCTACTTTATGGCATATTTCAACAGCTGTCTGAATGCTGTCGTCTACGGGTTGCTTAACCAGAACTTTAGGCAAGAGTACAAACAGATTCTCCGTGCTCTCTGCACCCCTAGAGCGCTGTTCATTGAAAGCTCCAGGTGCAACACTGAAGCCATGAAGAGTAAACATTCACCGGCGGGAACTAATAATAACGTGAAAGAGACCAACATGTATAAGGGCAGAGAAACACATACTCTTTTCTAGTAGATCACTCCCCATTTACCTAACAACCACAATATAAGGGTACAACAGGCCAAGAGGTGGACATGGGTAAAATGCGCATATGTTTTTATTCTCCCAGATTGCAGAAAAAATCCCCACAGCACTTTTCTAATCATCTGCGGTTCATGAAACACTGTGAAATTTGGGATTATTCTTGATGTGGTCGTGTGCAGAAACACAAAGTCAATTCTGAACTAGGTTTATCTAATATTTAAGGTTTTTAAAATGTTATATAGGGTTATATAGCTAAAATAATACAATTCAATCCAAAAGATATTAAACTGGGTTGGGTCAAATGAATATATATATATATATATAAGAATAGTATTTGGGGTGAAAGTGTCCCTATTGCTATACAGGCACATTAATTGAACTAATAATAAGCTGGCTGACTATTATGTTGGGTAATCATATATATATATTTATAAAATATTATTTATTTTCACTGTTAAGCCATATTAAATTATATCTTCTGAGTAAGAATATTTCAGAATCTTTTAAATCCAATTTGCATGTTGTTGTTGTTGTTGTTTTTTTGTTAATGAAAGGAATATTTATTGAATTAATTTATGTTTTTGGATAAATAATATGGTACAAACTTTGTTGAAGGAATTTTGAACAAGTATCAACTTATAATGTAATATATTTTGCATAATAATGACCATGCTTGCAAAGTTGTGAATAGAATACTGTTTCTGGGTCTAAGTCTCTTGTCCAAGTTTCAAGTGAGAAATTGATTATCTCAACAGACAAAAGCCATTTATGAGCACTATTTATTTACAACACACTAAAATTTGTTTCCATGGATATCAAAATGTCAAAAAGAATCACTGTCTATCCATCTGTAATTTCACTATGGAGATAAAGGTTATGATCATGATTTATTTGGTAGTACACTCTCAGTACAAAAGCATTAATTAATAAAAATTCAACAAAATTACTGAATAGGAATATTTTTTTAAACCTCAACTGAGCTATACAAAGGTGTTTGTCAAGGGACAAAATCTACATTAGGTGGCAATTTAGCACCATCGTACCATATATCTATTCTACAGAAGTCTGTGTGGAGGCTATGAGATGATAATGGTATTCCTTGTAGAATGAACATTCTTTAATAAATGGAGTGGTTGTCAGCCTTTTTGTGTTTTTATTTGAGCAGACTTGAGCTAAAAAACAGAGAAAATAAGACTGCAGACTGTCGAGTCTGTCTGCTCTTGAGTTCCTATAGATTGGCTGATACCATGGCAACTGACACTGAAAAAATATGTTTTGATGCTCTGTGAGTAAATTCCTTTGTAAAGTCTTTGTATATGGATGATTTACATATCAGGTGCGTCTCCAAGTTATGGACTGAAAATATATATATATATATATATATTTTTTTTTTTTTTTTTTTGCAGTAATAAAAAAGGAAAATAAGACTGATGCTCATACGAGTAACACAATTTTTTTTTTTTTTACTTTTGCAACAACAATTAATTTATTGAAATATTTTTGATATACTGTATCTACATCATGATCTGTATTTCCCGACTATCAGAGTGGGCATTTCCAATCTGAGTGGTCTGCATGCTGTGGTGCTGAGAACTAAACTACAGCTTGTTTTTCTTTTTAGTCCTGTCTTTCTTATCTTGCTGTATCTTGCCTCCATTTTTTTGAACATCATTATGTCAATCATACTCTTTCTCTTCCCTGATTATTTTTACTCTGCACACACACACACACACACACACAACACACTATGCTCCTATCCTTGAGGGATATTCATCAGTTCTCCAGACACTTAAAGTGCAAGCTGAAAGGGACAGCTGATGATAACCTGACATAAGATTCTCCAGAGCAGTAATTTTCAAAGAACGTCTGGAATTATTAAACCTGATGAACCACAGATATAAAGAGCCATAAATGCTTTTCAAACTCAGTAGTATAAAAGCATATGGCACTGAGGGGTTTGGAGACTCGCGGGTCATAATTTAAAAAATATGAGCAGACATAGTTTATTTGCTCATTTTTGTTTATATTTGCTTATGAATTTATTTACGTTTTATGAATAAGTTTATAAGTAAGTCAAATGTCGAATTACACAAATGCTGGTTTTGTGATTATTATGCATTTTGTCCTTCAAACTAAAAGCCCATATTACAGTAAAATGTAATTAAATAAGAAAATATTAAAATGTTTTAATTTTTTAGAGATCCTCCCTCCATTTTGTTACAAAGATATTTCAGAGCCACATCCACCATGTGCACATTTTAAAAATCTTTAACACAATCTCAGTAACTAAGGTTTTAAGTAAAAAGTCCACAAATGCTGTTTTTCTCCAGAATTGTTTTTATATATGTTAGTTTCAAGTAGGACAAAAATATTTTTTAGTTAAAAAAATAATCTCTTAGTTAAGAATCATTTGATCCTAAGCAATATCATAATGTAGGCTAGTAAAATGTTTGGAAACTATCCCCCATTTTCTCTAATAGAATTATATATATATATATATAAAGAGAGAAATGAATAAATTACTTTTTCTAGAAGTTGCTGTGAGGAAGAGAGGCCACCAGTGTTTTTTGTTGCGGGTAAGTGGTCACATGCTCTGCACAATCTCTTTTATTCGACATAACCTACTCAGTTTCGTTTATGGAGCTCTCTTCGTTCAGTCAGGTGTGGTAAAGGAAGCCATACAAAATTAGCGTGATTGAAACCACTTGTCTACATCATGGATAGTTTTCAGGTATAATCGACGTGTAGCGTACTACTGGAAACACGTACTGCGGCGCCCCTTAGCGGACATGTGCAAACATGCACACAACTGCGGTCATGTTCATCGAGATCATGTGACAAAGACCCGGAAGCGCAAATAATAATTCAAGATGTCGCAGCACGGAATTATCAGCGATTGAGTTCCCTTTTAAGATTTTTCTTTTGTTTTGCCTATGAATAAAAATACACAATGGAAAAATACGACAAGACAGATGTCGGGTCCATTCCCGGAACCTTGCCTGATTTCAGAGGGTAAGAATTTGATATAATGTGCTTAACGTTATTCTGTTCAGACTTCACATGACCTCTCTCGCCAAAATCACAATCACAAAGCCCATGAAACTAACGGATTAAAATGAAATAAACATTTACATATAAAATCAATAATGTATTTGGTGCTCTTGGTGATTCCAAATCATTTAAAATTCACATTTCGACCACTTTAATTTGTCTAATCTCTCCTTGTCTCTTTTTGTCCTCTTTATTCATTCAGGAATGACGGTTCTCTTGTCTCTGTGCTCAAGACACTATTGTTTTTCACTATTCTGATGATAACTCTCCCCATTGGACTGTATTTTACATCAAAGTCTTTTCTCTTTGAAGGTATTTTGCTTACAAAGGCTGAAAAGCCAACTATATTTATAATAATAATAATAAAGGCTACTATTATTATTATCATCAAGACTGCTGTTGTTCTTATTATTGTTGGACGGTCCACACAAATTTCCAGTGCTAAATATCGATGTGTTACTCTACAAGCCATTATATTGAGTCCTTAGTTGCTGGATTGCTTTTACCATAATAATTTCTCCTTAATTCTGTTCTTTTCTTTACAGCCTTTCTGGGTTACTCTAGCAATGACAGCTATTTCTATGCTGCCATCGTTGCTGTGCTTGCCGTCCACGTGGTTCTGGCACTCTTTGTTTACGTTGCATGGAATGAAGGATCACGCCAATGGAGAGAGGGAAAACAGGATTAACCTAAACTGGAAGCAGCAGGGAGAGATGGAAACACACACATGCCACTCTTATTGTATTCTTATGAACTAGAATATCATAATGCAGTAACACCATCTCTCTCTGTGTGTGTGTGTATGTGTGTTTACTTTTTTCTCCTGAATGTCTCAACCTATCAGCGATAAGAAGCCTGATTTCTTCTTTATTTCATGCTATGGTCGATGTCATCTTTAGGTCTGGTTGGAGGTTGTGTCAGAAGGTTTTAGATGATATTGTGTTTTTGTGCAGGGCTAATTCAAGATGGTAGAAAAGACAAGCTGTTCTCATAAACATTTAATATTCCCGCAGTGTCATTATCTGCCTCATTTCAGCATAGTCAATAAATGAAATCAGTTGATTCAGAACTGAATTCAAGCTGTTGTTCTGTATCATTTTTATGTCTTCCCTTCTATTTTTTACCAAGAATTATGTAGATAGTTGGTGAGTTCAAATAAGTGGGTGTCTGTGGTTAAGTTTAAAAAAAATCCAATGTCATTTCACGTTTTATTTATCAATTAATGCTGTTAAAGCTCTCATTTTCTCTTGCTGTTAAAGCTCTCATTTTCTCTTGAGTGTTTTATAACATTTTACAATTAAAATGACATGTGGAGTGGGATATGAGTTAATATGTTCTGTATTTTGGACCTCCATCTGCCCCCAAACACATTTTATACTTTGTGCCCTCTTTTAGGATAATATGATAGAAAGTGATTAATTAAATATCACAGCATTAATCAGAATGTTGAGTTAGATTGACCCATGCCTGTAATATATTTTAATGAATCGCACAAATATTTGATGATAACATGGAATCAACAATTAATAAACTAAATCCTGAACCCTTCAATTGTTTCTCCTGAATGGTTATCTAGGAAACTAAAACGCTGACAATTAACAATATTATAAACTCAAAAAAAAAAAATTCACATGACTAAACACATGTCATGTTCTGTCTTGAATAAGAAGTGGTAGCTACAAGTTTCGAGCTCTGGACATTTATCAAGCGGAAATTCTTTGTGATCATGTTTGACAAGTGAAGCAGCTGAAGCTAGGGGCAGAGATGGAGGTTAGTGAATGATCATTGAGTAGTTTGCACTTCTCAACCCAGTTTAGACAAGTGAGTACGACCCCAAGTCAACAGGAATACATGCAAAGATGGGGGATGTGTGTGTTGTTTTAATAAACCATTGTTTGAGACTAAGACAGTAAGACTCTACATTTATGGGCATTTTAAACTCATTCAAGCATTTTAACCCTAAAGCAGTGGATAACAAAAATAGTTTTGGCTTAAGATTAAGAGATACATCTCCAGAGAATCCAGTGCCACTATCTCAAATCAAGAGTGAAGAACCAGTGACTCAGCTTTAACACTGTGCAAAGAAAGAAGTGAAGTAATTTAACAATTGGAGCAAAAAGTCGCCAAAGTATAAAGCGGGGTATATTTAATATTTTTCATATTATACAAACAAAAAGGCTCTTTGAGCCCCTGTCAAGTTACATCAAATCACTAACCTCAGGGATGGCTTTGGTTTTAAATGAGTTCATGAATTGGTTCTGGTCTGGATAAATTTCTGACAGTGTCGTTTTTCCATCGGTATAGCCGGTATAGTGGAAGGAATGAAGGCTTTAACACACCATCTGCTAATGCAGACTGAGCCAGAAAATAATAGACTGGAAAACATTGGAAGGGAAAAAAAAATGAGTTGAAGCTGGGGAGGGGTGCAAGGAGAGAAGAGAAACATCCAGGCGGAAATATTGAGAGCATGTCTGAGTGGAATAGGAAGAGTGGAAAAGGAGAATTAGTAGAATTTCCTCCAGCTCTGCCGTTTTCTCCGGCCACTGCCTACTTTCTCTCCATTCTACCCCCTCTGTGAGCTGTGCAGCCCAAGAGAGTAATTCTACACTACAGAATCGCTGACAGCAGAACATCACTACTGAACTCTAGATAATAGAACATTAGAAGAGAGGTTCATGTTTAAGCATTCAAATATGAGAAGCAATATGAATATTAGAGCGTATTTGGAGTCAAAATGTAAGCTGCAACTCCTTAGTCAGGTTTTTCCTGCTGGTGATGACTGCATGGATGGACGGAACAAACCAGAAACCAGTGTGGACCTCATCAAAATGGTTAAATACAGCTACACCTACTTCATCTAGACCAGGGATGGGCAATTTCAGTCATGGAAGGGCCACTGTCCTGCAGAGTTCTAAAAGGTCCCCTGAAATGAAATTTTCATGTTTATTGTTTTTTTTTTTTTTTTTTTACGTTAATATTAGTTCCCCTAGCCTGTATTTAGTCTCCTCGTGTCTAGAATTTTCAATCGGTGTAAACCGAGCTTTGGCTATATTTCTCTTTTCTGCACCTCAGACGCGCTGACTGAATTTCCTCGTTATTACGTCATAACGAGGAAAGGTTACCTCCCCTTTCTCTGCTTTGCCAGCGGAGAATGGGCTGTATGCACGGCGGTATTTCCGGTGAAGGTGTTTAGGATGCTCGATAACTTCCGCCGATCGTAGAGTCCAATGCAACACAGAGAATTTATATTGAATTTTATAGCTACTCCATGGTTATACTAAAGAAACGTTAGTCACAAAAACAGACAAAACAGACACCCCTCGTTGTGTTTATGCTTCTTTTTAAAATTATATTAAATAAACATAACTATATATAAAATTACATTTAAACGTATGTACGTTTCGGTTAAAAGTCGGGAGGACAGTAAATTTTGAAGACTCTGCCATAATCCTGTTTTCCTCGGTTTTCCTCCGCTTAAATCTCCACAACCGGAAATGGACGAGCATCCTTGCGTCAAATGCGGAATTTATGCGTGCATATAGTCCATTTGGCTCACCCGTGAGAAAATGAGCTAGGAACAGGAAGTACGAACACGCAGGTGCGATTTTAGTTTTTCCTTGAGAGATATAATGTCTTGCAAACGAGCGAACAGACAGGTAATCTTTCTCTCAAAATCTTTCAATACTGTTTATGCATAAGTTAAGCCAGTGTCTAAAATATCAACTTCACAACATTTCTTTTAGTAGGATGAAAATAATCTTATTTAAATTGTGATCAAATTATACAGAAAGCGATCATAGAACAATCTTTCCACACAGCGCAAGTTTATCTGGACAACTCGTTATGAAATCAATGACGCGTGTTACACTGCACAACAAAGCTCTTACTGTATCTACATCATCATGTTTGCATTGGTGAAAAAGCATTAGAGAGAGTGCAGAAACTGTGTCACAATGATCTTCATTCTTGCGATCAACAGACTGTCATCTGCTGCTCAATGCTCATCACAGCAACATTTTATGTGACGGGAATAGATCATACTTCAAAAACTTCTCACGATTCGGTAATCTCAATAGCTCTAACGTTAATAGTAAAAACGTATAATAGCTGTAGTAAAAGTAGCGTTTCACATGTAATATGTAGCTATTTCATATACAAGCATGTCAGCCAATCACAGCAGTGGGCGGTTACACTGAATCCCACAGCAGACACGCCCCTTCAAACAGAGCGTTCAAATCAGAGCCTAAAATCAGGCTATTAAAAATGCCCTTTATTACTAAATTATTTTTAATCTAAAAAAAACATACTAACACTATAAGGGCAACCCAGGAAACATTATAAAATAATAAAATAACCCCATGCCCCTTAAAGCCCTAATCAAACACACCCGAGCAAATCTAATCAGTGTCTTCCGGATTACAAATAAAGCTACAGACAGGTGAGTTTTTAACAGGGTTGGAGAAGACAGTGGTCCTCCAGGGCCAAAGTTGCCCATGTCTGATCTGGAAATGACATAGCCTACTGAATAAGAACGTCCTGCTCAAAGATTCAACAAAAAAATACAAGTTCAAGATGAACTGAAATGTTTTGAATCTATTTTGATTTCATGGTGACTTTAAGCCACTATTTACAAAGCTTATGTAAATCGCATGTCCCGAATTGTCCTGTAAGCAACAGAGCGATAGGTGGACCTGATGCATATTTCTAATGAGGACCTATACATGATCTACACGACCTTGACAACAGTGGAGTTGGAGACCAAAGTTTCACAAGTTGGTTAATAAGTGCAATAATATTGGCACAAAAGAGAGAAGAATTGAAAGGAAGCTGGAGAAGAAAAGAAATGAATGAAAAACACAGGTCTCATCAAAAGCAACAACAGCTAGCTTCACAATGGGGGGCCATTATAGATAAATAGGGCAAGGAAAGCTGTTATCCAACTGTTCCTCCGACAGTCCTGACCTGAAATCAACACAGAACATGATAGAACCTCTAGTCTATTTCTGCTTCACTTACTCTTTCTCCTCACTGCCAGCTCCAAGTGATGACGGAGATATTTCATCCATTTATGCGTCATCATTATAATTATTAATCCAGGTCTATGTGTACGTATCTGTGAGTGTGCATATGTATTTGAGTTTATGGGTGGGTATGTATGTGTGTGCACGAATCTTCCCCTATTATTCTCTGTGACTCACTCCCGTCGTGTAAACACACATGCAGAGAGGTGAGAGGATGTTGTATAATCCTCCCCATTTCCTGTGTGCATGTGGCTTTCTAGTCAGACAATACATGACCTCATTGAGATCAAGAAAGTCTTGACCAGTGCAGACTTACACACATACAACCAACACTCAGGTGCGTTAGACACTGTACATAAATTATCATGTAAACTAATGCAAACACACCCATCACATCCAACTTAATCTATATAACACTTTCTAAACTCATCAAAAATAAATATTGTATAAAATATATATATTTTTTACATATAAATATATAATCTATTAATGATGCCTGATACACACAGAAAGCTAAATAAAGTAGGAGGAAGTTCATGTCTGTTAAAGATAATGGTTAGTGTGATGGGATTTCATTCTTTGGCCGCTGGTCAGTTGGCCACGTTGTCAGTACAGTTACACAATGACCTCTGACATATATAGCAATTGTAAGTCGCTTTGGATAAAAGCGTCAGCTAAATAAATAAATGTAAATGTACAATGTAAAAAATATTCATATTTTATATAAAATATATATTTTCAAAACCCGGGCGATTCTAAAACTGCAAACTTGTGTTTCAAATTTTAGGTTGATATCTCAAAAAATGAGCCAAACCTTTCACAAGACAACTTGACTCCATTACTGCACATAAGGGTGCCTTCATTTCCAAATGTGTTTTGAACCATTATTCCCTCAATTTTCATACAATGTATGACATAGGCATCCTATTCAGAAGTAATATGAGAAGTTTGACAGATTTTGATATGAATTCAACCTCTAAGAAACACATAAAACGAACACACATGTGCGTCATAGTTCGCTGCCTGCCACATCACAAATGGTGAATCTATCTTCTTTTTTTCTTTATATAAAAAAAAAAAAAAAAATTCAGACCTTGTTACCTAAAACAATTTAATGGATGCTATCTGTTGAACTCTTGGCATGAAAACAAAACGAGGTTACCCTTCATTCATGATTTTTCATGTTCATCACTATATCAAAATAAAAGTCTTAAACACGGTTTAGGAGTGTGAAAAAAATCTTGTTGCAAATTGATAAATTATGGCTCCTCGTTTAAAAATCAGATGAGAATGTAAAACTAGAGATTGTAAGCTTTCAAATGATATATTGTTTGTCAAGATTAGTTTAGGCTTAGTTGGATTGTACTGTTTTGGTTAATTACAGATTTGGGCCGACCGGTGGGCCACTTTTATTCATTTAAGTTAGTTCATGTTTAGAGATGGAATTCATGCTGAATATGAGAAACATTTGGTTGTCAGCCAGGTGACTCATGGCACAGATATAGAGCTAGTGGGATCTGTAGAGAAATGAAAGGCCAGAAAGTGGTTCAGAGACTTCAGACATTACAAAATATTTTGGGTGAGAATGCCGTCTCAATCTGAAGTACCAGAATCCTGCTCCCTAAGTAGAACACATCCGCTAAGTTGCCATGGACACAATTTGGGCACTCATCCTGTATTTTGATTGTGCAATAGTAACTAAGGGTGATTCACTGACTAGCGACCATCGCCATGGAGACTGGTTTCTCTCTCACATTATCTTGGAATTTTCAGAGCGATCACTTGAAGTTTAGTCTGAGAGAAAAAAAAAAGAGAGATGGAAAGAAAGAATAATTCTGAACTTTATAGTGTAATCCACAGTTGCCAATTTGAGGCTTTGTAAACACATTTATCTAAACTGTCTGCAAGCGCTAGGCATTCAGTGGTAACTCCACGACAGTTTTGTTTAGATTTCTGCACATCATTTTTGATCATGATACTAATGGGAATGACTACTGACCTAGAACCAGCCACCCTGTCTTTTTCCACACAGTATTTTTCATTCACGCTGATCTAGGATTCAGGCTGAACACTGACTCATTGGGTTTTCTGCCAGGGCACTGGGTCAGCAATGTGTTTTCTGCTCTACACCAAACACCCTCTCTTTTCTTCACGCCTCAAACGTCTCAATTTGCTTATTAATTGACCATTAAGAAAACTTGAAGTTATTCTGTTTAATGTTACTCTTGTGTATTGAGTATATTGTGCATTCTGTATGTTATCTTTTGTCATGTGAACCTCCAGTCACAACGAATGCAGTGTTGTGCACTGGAAAAATAATATTTTGGGGTATTCTACTGTAAAAAATAACCGTGATTTTAACGGTACTTTATACACGGTAAATAATTGTGACATAATTTTACAGTAAAATACCGTTAAATTTAAAGTTTTTGAAAGTGAAAAAGAACAAATCATTGTATAATTTACAGTGAAAAACCGTGAATTGACATTCCCACAATTTCCTGTGTGACACTTCACATTTGATGAGTTTTTGTTGAAATAACTATAGTTCCTCATAGTTTTATTGTTTTTTTTCTAATCAGTTATGTACATTAGGGTTTTATGTTACATTTAATGTTGTTAAATTGATGTTTATTGCATTTTTTTAATTTCATGTGTGTTACCATGATGTTGTTTAATGTTTGTGTGAATCAAACTGTGCGGCTTCTATGTATTACTGTATTCACTTGTGATGAGCTGTGATTGCTCATGTAACTCTCACCACTGCTGTGATGATCGTTGGTTGTCAGAATTTTACAATGGTCTAAAATAGTTATCAATACGTCAATAAGTTGGTAACTCAACATTTTATCAGAAAATAAAATACGGTTTATAACTGTAAATTTTAAATTAAGTCTGTAAAACCATTAACATTCCTACCGTATTTTTAACGGTAAAGTTCTGGCAACCACAGCTGCCAGAACCATTTCTTACCGTAAAAATTACGGTTTTATTTTTTACAGTAAAAGGGATAAGGGGTAGGGACATAAAAGGGGAAAGGTGGATTTTTCCCTGCACAAACCATCACATTTATCTTCGTTACTACATCGTTTGTTTACCGCATTCTTTAAATGGCATGTTTTGTTACCCTGTTGGTTTTGTGTTGCATATGGGTAACACTGTGATAGGCTGTGTTCTAATGCTAAAGAGGAGAAGACCCAATTCTATAGGCTATTTTTTAAAATAGGCTACATTTTACAATTAAGATAGGCTGCATTTGGCTACATTTGTCATTTAATGACACTGTAAGTTCTGGCAACGTCTGCTCTATTTAATTCTATTCTTCTCATCCTCTAATATTTCGAATTATAATGAATTGTTTGTGTGTGTCCAGATTAGTGAGACATTTACAGGGTACACAACAGTGACTCAGTATGGATCAGCTGTGTGATTTCTGCCTCTGGTCCACAGCTGAGCGTTTCATTGACCAAGCACCACTGAGAGCGAAGCGGCAGCTGATGGACATGACCTAGATACAAACCACAGCAGCACGATCCCGCCCGCCCGCTGATGATGATGATGTCTATAGGATACAGTTTGAAAGAAATCTTTCCACTTCGAAGAATTGCGCTTCTTTTTTGTATACGAACGCCAAAAGAGGGTGAATTTTGATCGGTAACGTATGTAAAGAAAGTAAAATGATTTGGGTTAGCGTATGATGGCTTTCTGGCTGTCGAGTTTTCCAAATTTCTGTTGGAAAAGAAATTGGGACGCAATCTCCGTGTTTTATTATATGTAGCCTAACAAAATGCTGAGTACTTCCAAGTTACGTGTCGCGCTTGGAAAGGGCGTGAGTGGCAAACTGTTTCCATGGTGACCTTCTCAGATGCTGGAATCTGACTGAGAGAATTGTAGCTACTAACTTGTAAACTTGTAATACCTTTCGTCGATGCTGAAACGTTTGAAAACACTGTGGAATATTGATAACAAAAACATACAACCTTAACCCCTTTTACATGCGCAACTAAACTCTTTAATCCAGATGGGGGTGACGCCATATTTCAAGTCATTTAGACTAACCCTAACCCTAGAGTAAGCAAATCAGCCAAATAATCTGCGGGCTGTCAAAATACCTTATGAAATAGTCCAACATAACTGACTAGAAGTCCCACATCATTTCAATAACCCGACCCTTTATTTGTATATTCGGTGACATTTATCCTAGGTTGTAGCCTATGCGCAGAAAAATTGCAAATACAATAACAATATTAAAAAACAATTTAACAACCCCTTTGAATTGAAATTAAAAAAACAACAACAACATGACATCCCCTTGGCTTCAGTCAATAAATTAAAATAAGTTCCATGTGCTTGATATTTTTGGCAACAATAAGGATTTGATGGAGACATGCTGCTAGGCTCAAGTTAAATAAATATAGCCTAAAAAAGCCTACATCCAAATGTGTTTTCTAAAGTTTATGGTCATTTATTTATTTATTAACATTTATTAGAGGAACAATTTATTACGAAGACGATAAACCTGTTGGAATTCAGCATCTTTTGCAGCGATTTTTGTGTGAACATCAGTGAACAACACCCCACACTCGGTGAGTTTAACGTCTTTGTAAACTAAACAGTTGTGAACATCGTTAATTATGTGGTATTTGTTATATTCATCTAAATGGCTTCCCTCCGATCTGTAACTCAAGCTCCCCCTTTATTTATACACGAAGAGCTTGCCTCACAGAAACACGGCCTCCTTAATTCTCCACCGATGACATTCTCTGGCCGAGAGAGAGAGAGAGAGAGAGAGAGAGAGAGAGAGAGAGAGAGAGAGAGAGAGAGAGAGAGAAAGACCGGGCGGACGGGCGGGCACGCGCTGTGGTGGGTGTGCGCGCTCCCCTCCGCCGACTCTGGCGAATCCGGTCCGGACACGCCCATTCGCTCCTTTTTAGGTGTGACGAGGGCTGATGACGCAAGCGTGAGGTGTGTGCGTTGGAAAATGAACATCAGTGAATGAAAAAAGCGCTCTGGAAGTCACTCATTGCCCACAGAAACGGTGCCGGTTATGTAACTCTATTTCATGTGTACAGCAAGAAAGGCAAAAAACCCTCTTGGAGTGTCTCGTCGCTGGAGATTCCTAGCAACTTTTCTGTTGAAGTCGGGTTCTCATTGCTGCCTCTGATTAGGTGAGTACAGCTGGTTGTTGCTTGGTTTAGTTTGAAATTAGAGCACACAAGAAGTGTGTCATTGTGTTAAAGGCGCCCGGTGCCTAGTGTCATGGACATTTTTAGCGTTCAGTTAAAGTTGCAATAGGACGTGAGTGTTTTGAAAGCGAGAATTGAGTAAATACTTTCTTGTTATAAGAAAGTGATGTGATGATGAAATGACGTTGTTTCTTAATTGATTAGGACAGATCTGTACTTTGTTCATGTACACTTGAAATGACATATTCCAGGAATGAAGATAGTTACTGTGATATCTATATCTGTCAGATGGAGGGCAGATTATGCTCTCCGCTAGTCTGCATATAGCTATTCATTCATTGACAGACCGAGGTGACGTCTCTCTGTGTGTTTTTAATGGAGGTCAAGAGGAACAGCAGGGTAACATCTAGTCTATAGTAGCATGTTTTCTTTTACCGCTTCTTATGGACTGAAGTCATAAAAAGCTTTGGTGAAACAATGCTGATATGCCAATTGAGAATTTGAAGTAATAACCCCTTAAAATAAAAGCACTTATGAAAAGATTGCAAGTTATGTAACACATGACTTGAGAATCATGAGCCGGTGGCAGTGACGTCATGCCCTGGATTTCGTTGAGGGGAATAAAAAGTTCTCTGCTGACGATGTGTCAGCTGTTACTCGTTCAGTTTTTTCTCATTTAAACTCTCTGGTGATTTATTCCTAATTGTTGCTCTAAAATGCCATTTGATCTCTCCTATTTGCTCATTTCGTGTGTTGTTAATTTGTTGGTGTTGCTTGTTCTGGAGAAAGTTAACAAATAGTTACAAGTCATATATTTTTTTTTTTTGAACTAGTGGTGACTTGTTGTATTGTGATATGAGGGCTTTGCTGTCTGTAGTTTGATACGTCGAGAGTTGTATACATCGCGCGCGGCTTCTCCATGACGCGCATGAGCCACATATATGCTTGGCAGAGCATGAGAACAGCTGTCAGTCCTCAATCTAATTGTTTTAATTTTTTGTTCTGTGGTTGCGAATCTCAAGTGACGAGTCGTCAAAATAAACCACGAACAAAAGGGTTTAATAAAGTGTGGGAACGGAAGGTAGGGTTCACACTTGAACAGCTGTTGCATTGCAAATCATCTTAATTGTTCTAATCAGTTGATTTTAGCATTCCCCTCAGTTGTACAGCATTGAAAAACAATGTAAGTCTCAGACATATTTCTGTAGGCCTCTGTTAGAGCTAGAATTTTAACCCCCCCCCCTCCCCTTTTTAGAAATGAATAGGGAAACTAAGGCAGGTAGGCCTATTAGTGAGGCCAGCAGATGGTGCTCACCCTGCACTCTGTCCTAATTTAGTGATGGCGACATTATTCTGTAAAAAGGCAATATTCTTCAGATGAGATGAAATGTTAAAATAAAGTTATGTTTTTTTGTGGTCATAAAGATTAATTTGGACTTTCTTAAAAAAGAGAGGGGGTGTAAACTTAGTTTGTATGCTGTCCAGATTTGCACATTAATTGGCTGCCTAACTACTGGTATAACTATATTCACTCTGTATCCTCTCCACTGATAGATGGATGTTCTGGCACTCCATGGGTGCTCTTCACATCATACAGGGGTGCGTTTCCCAAAGCCAACTATAGTCTCAATAGAGTTCAGTGGAACTTGTTACCGTAATTGGTTTACAATGTGCTTGGGGAATGGGAAATATGGTCACATGGGTCGAATTCAAAACTAATTGGCCTTCTGCACACAGAGCACTTATTTGACAAATGTGGTGCTTATTGATCCAAGAGCTTTTTTGAGCAGTGTTTTTGCAAGCAGGTGACGGAATGAAACAAGCATGTGATATAGGCAGATTCAGATCTCCCTTGAACAAGAGTATCAGATCCATCAGATGTCCCATTATGGGAACCAGTGCGGCTGGTTTCAAAACTTTGAAACATTTAATTTTAAACTCTCAATCCTGGTCCTTCTTGAACAAGAAGAAATAGGGCTTTACTTGATTTTGTACATCAGGAATTATTTGATGTAAAGCAGTTTGTCTGCCCTTACAAACATGAAGAGAAGAGATGTTGCTGAGCAAAAGGGAGGGAAAGATATGATGATCAAAGGTTGTGAAGGCACATAAACTTTAAGAAAGAAATAATAATGTGCACAGATTTATCATTTATAAATCCACCATACCCCATTAAAAATATTTCTACTTTGTTGTAGAAGACGTCTTCAGAGAGTGTCTTATGGAATATTTGACTATTGATTTGGGTTTCTTCTTCATTATTATGCCTTGTTCAAAGAGAGCAACATGAATTCTGAGTACGTGTGCAAAGTGCAAAATACTTCTCACTTTTTTTTAATGAGAATAAATATACACTTTATTTATTTTAGTGCATCACGACTGTTTATTTGATCTGTCTGTTGTGAGTGTGTAGGGATGGGAGATTGAAAGAAAGATTGTGAATCAGCTTTTCATTGCTAATGAAGTTAGGAATTAGACATGTAATGCGCCGATCATCAACCAGTGGTCCCTTGATATAATGAAGTGATATGCTAATTTAGATACATGCTAATTTAGATACACTTTGATGTGGCTCACATTAAACTTGACCGTTAGATGTATGCTAGTAAATTGATTAATGGGCAAGATCAATAAAAGGATGTTATTTGCAGTCCTATAACCTTATACAGTGCACTATTTTAGGGGACAGATGTCCTAAACATAGTGGGCAAAATACCCATCCACTGTCTGCATGGTGTTCGCACCACTTCCAGAGCACTCATTGTCCATATTCGTTCTCTTGTTTTCGTTCAGTGGACTTTAATTATTAGTGGAGTAATGTAGGGAATAGTGAACAAGGGTATAAGGGGCAATTTCGAATAAAGCCTCTGTGATTCTCCTTTTTCCCAAAACTTAGTTCTTTTCTGACTCTTGATTGGCTCATCTTGAGGTTTCCATTCACTGATTAAGCCATTGTTACCTCATCAGAGTAATATAGGTCTATTTTGAATGGCTTCAGTGCTCGCTTTATCTCTTTCATGTTCTGTTAACTCATTTTCCTTGTTCAGTTTTTTTATATCTGTTGTGCTGTGTGGGCAGTTAGAAGTGCCCTGTTCTGCTCTGTATGTTAAATGGTTCTGAATAAAGGTTCCCATTAGAAGATACACTGACTCACAAATAGACTAAAAATGAAAACTTCAGCGCAAATTTGGTGTGGTGGGTGCTGAGGGCATATGACATGTACATCCCTTCCGGTGTAAGTGTGTGTTAGGTAACAGATGACACAGTGGCCACTGCTGGGCTGTTACGGAGCTTTCGCACTGGGGAAACTGGGTTACTGGGGCATGGCCTGCAAGCTTCGCCCCAGCACGCAAGCAAGCATGTCGTTGTGACTTGGCAGGCAGAAATGGCAGTGAGCCGCTGCTGCTGTGCCCGAGCACGTTAAGGGAAGCGCCGGCCCTTTAAGAGCCCAGAGCAGTGGTGAATGTTCAAATCCTGTCAGATCTACAGCCTTCAGAGCAGAGCATGAAACTGAAAAACTGAGCTGACTGATAAAAATAGAAATACAACACTCAGCAAGATAGAGAATGGTTAAAAGAATGGAGAGAAAAAGTAAACAAGAAAGAAAATATTATGGGGAAAACACCTGTATAAATGCAGAACGAGAAGCCTGGTGCTTGTATAAAACATAATCGGTACCTATGTTAAAATGACCATTAACTAAGATTATCTTAGTTAATGGTCATTTTAACATTTACTAATACATTATTAAAAACCATATGTTATATTTGTTTTCATTATAATGCACTGTAACTAACACGAACAATCAATGAACAGCTGGATTTTTATTAGCATTGACAAAGATCAGTAAATGCAGTAACAAATGTATTGCTCATTGTTATGTTAGTTAATACATTAACTAATGTTAATAAATGAGCCTGACACTTTAGCTGTGGCTTGTTTTAAAAGAGACAATGGTTAATATTAGAGAGAGTTCACTCAAAGATGTCATTCTAAACCTGTATGCATTTCATTCTCCTGAACACAAATTATTTTGTGAGCTTATGAAAAGCTACTTATTAAATCATAAAAATGTAAATTATAATAAATACTTTTAATGAAAAACAATCCAAATAATTTGCTTACTAAAAAAAACATGAAATATTGTATTTATTTACCTGCATGTCATGTCACCAGTATGGAACCATGAACATGTGAATTATTGAAATATTAACTTGATATCTCAGGGCTACAGGCTTCAAGCACGCCTACATATTTTAGGTCAAGGTTTGGTGGACAAAAAAAGTCTGCTAGACAGCTAGAGCATGACATCAAAGTGTGATTTCCAGGAAATGCATTAATTATTAAATGTCTTGAATAGTTGTATCACTGTTATTCATGATGTGTAAATGACAACAATCTCAATTTGCCCCCTAGTGGCACTTGTGATGACTTTTCAGTTTGGTAAGCCTCCTCGTATCTGTACAAGGTGGATTTATAGTTAAACTGTACCCTGTAAACAGATTGTAAAAGTCATTGGCTAGATGACTGGTGAAGTGAGAGAGAGTGCAGTGAAGGCCTTTGATCTAAGTTTACAGTGTGTAAGATTGTTGGTAGTGACATTGGGGTTAATGCTCAAGTGCAACAAACTTCTGTATTCTGTCAAACAGGTTGCATTGCTTTCAGTTCAGGTGTTTTTTTGTTTGTTTTTTGTTTTTGGTTTATAACGGGAATGAAAGCGAGGCTGTGAGGGTTAGACATTCATTAGTGGGGTTGTACTGTTATATTTAAGGTGTTTTTGGATTGTTCTGCTGACGAAACACTGCAAAAATATATTTCCATGAAATTTATGGAGTCAAAAAATGACAACATGAGCTGTGGAAAATAAATTGCCAAAATGCCATTGAAAACATGCTTTGAATAAGGTCTATTGAGGCCAGAGTTTCAGTGTGCTCAAGCAGCTCTACAATAAGCATGTTTATATTCTCTCAAATCATAATCTGTCCGGTCTAAATAGATAGTTTAAGGCCACTCCCACTCAGTAATAAAGGAAAAGTAAATTAGCAAACCCCACATAAATATTATAAAATGCATAGAAACAGTAAGAACGCGTTAAAAACAGTGATGGAAGACTTCAAGGTCTCTCCATCACACACCAACAATAAAAAAATAACTAGCTATAGGTTAGACTAGAGAAAGTCCATAGATATGGCCGACAGTTCATACCGCTATTAACACTTTCTCCGACGAGCAGATGCGATGAGATGTGACATTTGACATAAAGCATAGAAAACCACTATCTTGAACATTTGTTGTTATGTAGGGTTTTTTCTGTAATTAGGAGCATATGTCATATGTATGGTTTCCCAGCCATGTTTCTTGAACTCAAGGCTGTTCTGTGCCCGGAGGTCACCAGGTTGTATAAGTTTTGGCAGATATATTCCATGTAAATGATATCTGCTCAAGGCTGTGACATAGTTTGAGGGCAGTACTGTTTTGGATGGATTTTTTTTTTTTTATATACTATACTGTCACAACCACAACACAGTTAAACACTGGGCTCTTCATCTTCCTTTTTTGAATATTGCTGTATTTTACACAAATATTCTTTCTAATACTCCAAAGAAATGTCATGTGCCTTTTCCCTTCTCATTCCATTTCTTTTCTTCAGTGCTCTGTCCGTCCTCTCACTTTAATCAGTAAGTCAATCTAATCTATTCCTCTATTCATGCTTCACAAACACTTTGAGGCATCACTTACATTTCCTTTCTTTGATCTTCACTCTCATTTACATCATCAAACTCTTTCATTCCTATTAGTAAATGCTAACCTTTGTCAAAAGGCAGGCACGAGGCCCTGAGCATGGCAGTTTTTTGTGCTGTTGTGAGGGGAATATCTGCTGAATACTGCCGAACTAACCATAAATGAGAATACTACACTAATATTGTTAGCAATCTTGGAATATTTAAAATATGGAGTGTGTGCAGAACTGTTATGAGGTAGACTGTATGTATATGTCATCGTCTGCTCCATCGTTTTTAGCAAATTTTCGGAATATTTAAACTGTTTACATATAAATTAAAAAGTATAAGCAGCAATTTAACAAAAGCTACAAGTATAATACAATAGTAAACAATGCTCTCTCTCTCTCTGAAGCCTCTCAGAGTCGGTGTCTGCCTGTTCGTTACTTGCGTTTACACATCAATGATGTACTAAAAACAGGAAACTTCGTATATGTGTATTTATTTAGTGATTCATATGAATGTAATTTATTCCTATTATTGCAAAGCTGAATTTTTAGTAGCGATTACTCCTGATTACTACATCTAACTGACGTTAAAGGGTGCCCTAAAACGTCAGATGTTGACGTATGGTCAAAAGCATCAGTTAGATGACATCTTGGGATGAGAATGGACTGGTTCGCACTTTGCAAGGATTGGCTATTTTAAAGGGTATAGTTGATGGCAATATGGCTACAGCTAATTGGTTGATTGGGAAGTATTCGCTTTTAGAAATATTTAGCTTCTATTCCGACAGACGACCGAAAGAATTCAACAAAGTCAGGATATGTGGGATGCTTGCCAAGGGGCCACTTGCATAGAAAAGCAGATCATCGGCAGATAACGAAACTTGTCTTACAATAACGGGGGATAGCGGCCACCCCTGTCGTGGAGTGTAAACGGAGTAGAACTTTAGTTGTTTGGGCACACTGAGGTGTAAGGATAGGAGTAGAGCAAACTGACCCATGACATTAAGTTAGTATTAAAACCAAACGGTCTCAGGCAGAAGAGGAGATAGGCCCACTCCACCCTGTCGAAGCGAAGGCCTTCTAACGGCGTCATATTATTACTTCTATAATAATATGAATGTTCATTTAACTGATCCCACACTTTTGAACACTAGTTCTGGTTGTTTTTTGTCCTTGACTTTACTTTCTTTGTATGTAAAAGAGCTGTGTAAACATTCTAACATCTCTATTTGTGTTTGATGGAGAAAACCATGACATACAAGTTTGAAGGGAGTAAATGTGGACCAGACAAGAAGCAGCGCTGACAGAGATTTCCACTCAGAGCACTTTGAGGATGTGTGGACTGGTGTCGGGGAAGATAAGTCTCCCTGAGTACGGATTTAATGGCCGTAGAAGGTCGCGCAGGGCAGGAGCAGCTGTGCTTCATGAGTACGTTAAGGGAGTGGAAGTATGCTGCACATGACTGTAGAGAGAATGTCTGGTATTCATGTTGCTCTCTGTAACCTTCTAATGGTGACATACGCAATGTTCAGCGCATGATTATGTAACTGCTCGTACAGACGTCATTCTGTGCTCAAATGCCTCTCTCCCCATATCCCTCCTCTCTCCTCAGTGCACTCTCTTTCTCTTTTCCTCTAGGTCTCTTTTTCTTTCTATTTCCCCCAGCCTAAGTTTTTCTTTTTCTTTTGGGATTAAGGAGCAAATACAGTTCCCTCTGCTTTTTTTGTACGTTTCCCTTCTTTAGATACAAGTGTGTTTGATATTGTGCATGTGTGGGTTTGTTTGAGCATAAGATACTTTTGGTAAACCTTGATATAAAACATTGTGTTATGAGAAATCGTGATGCAGTGTGAGGTCGGCTGGAGGCAAACAGGAAGCCTTAAGGGGATCATATCATGAGGATCAAATGTTCTGTGATGTTTTGAGATGTGCTTTGTCTAAGTATCCTCTCAGACCAAAAGAACCATTTTTCTGAAATTGAACTGACTTGGGGACAGGGTGGAAGGTGTCACAAAAAACAAAACAAAAAACTTTAATAGGATTGTAAGTGGAAAAAAGGAATGATAAAAATATGACCCATTTAAGCAGACCGATCTCCAGCTGTGATTAAGTTATGTATCCATCTAATCTGTCTAATCTATTTTATATCTAATCTATCTTATCTATCTTGGAATGAGATTGTGAAAACGGAATTAAGTCTGAATATTTTCAAAAGCTGCAGTACACAATTTTTCCTCTTTGTCGCCATCTCTGTTCGAAATCTGCAATCGCAGTCGTTCGCAGAATTATCAACTTTACGTGAGTTGTACTTCAACACCCTCGACACGGCACAGCGTGGATGAACACAATGTTCGAGGAGAGTGTGAAGCGGTCAGTCACCGCACCGGTGTGGATACTGGCATTCAGAATCACAGATTATTCTTTTTGGAAATATGAGCAACATAATAATTTTCACCCGAAAATGTCATCTGAGCAAGTGAGTAAAATACACTTTTGTTCTGGTTCTGACATTGCAGTAAATCACGCTGATTAAATCTAACAATTGTTTTTTATATCACGCTAAACTGTGCAAATTATACTTCGTTCTCAAATTGTTAATGTTAACAACATCAGCATTGCGTGACTGCATGTAATGTTCTTCCGATATTATCCTTGAGTCCGGTTGCAGTATCTCTTTTTTTCTGTAGTCACTTCGAAGTCCTGCGTTTTACAGCGGGTGAATCTGTTGTCACTGGTGATTGTCGTTTGAACCTTTCTGGATCCGTCATCAAATTAATAAGTTTAATTATATCAAGTGCTGTGAGAAAAGGCTATAACTCCCCACCTCCAGCATCCTCAAATGCAATACAGCCTACTAGCCGAGACTCCTTTATGTGTACAGATGTGACGTGATGACTTAAGACATACTTGAATCTCCCACAGAAATCCACCAGTACCACTGGAATTAAAAACATTATTACCAGCTTACCACTTTGAATCAAGCTCTGTTTTTTTGGGTTTAAAATTTTGGATAATTTTAAACCCAAAAAATGGACTGCAGCTTTAAAATTCAGAATATATGAAATGAAATCTGAGAATATTTAAAAGGAAAGTCTGAATATATAGATTAGAAAACATACGCCAGGCGCGTGGAAAAACGCTTTGGTGGACACACGGCCTAACCCCTAGTTGCTCCAGAGCCATGCGACCTCTGACATATATAGCAATTGTAAAGTTGCTTTGGATAAAAGCGTCAGCTAAATGAATAAATGTAAATTCCTTTGAGAATAGTGCATAATGTTTTTTCATTTTTTTGAACATGAATTGTATATTCAGAGTTCCATTCCATGTACTCAAAATTTATATTATCAATACAAAAAATTCCCTATTTTTAGGTTGACCTTTTTTAATCCATGCATTTTCATGGGCTTGAGTGGGGTCTTGTTCTGTAAGCATGAGTGTTTATTTATCCAGGTTTCTAGGTTAGTCCTATTCTTACCACTGCTTAATACATCAGAGTGTGTTCAGGTTAAAACTATTACTGTCCATGCTGGGCTTAATTCCATTACAGGTCATCTGTTTGGTGGGGTGCTGGTTGTGTAGCATTGGCCAGGCTTTTTTTATGTTCAATTTTATGACTGACTCATGAAAAAACTTAGAACTTTCAATTGTGGTTTGAAAAATGTCTTCCTGACCTGGAAAACCTGTAGCTTTACTGGATTTTTTTTCTGCTGGACAATTTTTCTTGCCCTGCCAATAATTGGCTACACACACACACACACTGATATAATAAATGCATTATTTTCTTTTGTAATATTTTTATTTTATTTTAAAATAAAAGATGTGAAGTATCCTTTACATTGTTCTTCCCAATTTTTTTTCTTTACATACAGAAAATTTGTTAGAATGTATACAACCGATACCAAAAAGAAAAGATGGCAACGTCTGCAAAACATTATTGACACAGGATCATATGATCTTGAGATAAATCAGCAGAATTTAAGTAGAACATATTTTTATAGACTTAACAGAATTTACATAGAACAAAACTTATGTAGAGCAATAATCTATAAAATAGTAAGAAATTGAAAATAATGTTAAATAATTTGTATAAATGAATGGTGCTCTGAAATAAAAAAAAAGTACCACAACAAAACTTATGTAGAGTAATAATCTATAAAATAGTAAGAAAATGAAAATAATCTTAAATAATTTGTATAAATGAATGGTGCTCTGAAATAAAAAAAAAATAGCACTTGCTAACTTTTACAGCTGTATTTCATGTTTGTGTGAATGTTAACCTTTATCTGTGTGTTAGTTAGAGCTTGCTGTGGATAAAGTGATGCATTATGGGATATCTGCCAGTTTGCTCTTTCAATCTGTGTTCAGCCAGCTTGGGTGTGGATCCAGTAGAGATTCAGATGTGAACTTTGGATTTGTGGTTTGTGTAACTGACTATTTTCTAATATTAGCTGGCATATATAATTATTTTCTGTTATTTCCAGTGTTTCTATTTCCAAGGAGCCTTATGCAAATGTTTGCCTACACAGAAATTTAAAGGGGGATTTGAGTTTATTGGTGTGGGTGTAATTTTTTCTCTCTCTTCGGTTCAGTTTAAGATTGCACTGTGCATCTACTGACCAATGATTTAGCCCATGACTCACTTTGACTGTTGTTTTGTTTGTTTTCCTGTTTGCTAAAAGGCCAGGAACAGCCTTAGGTCCTATGTGTCATCTTACAGATATCCCAAAAATGAAACGCATAAGCAAATGTCACCTCGTGTACTCATGTGGGATCATGATGTCATGCTGATGTCATAATGTTCTCTACAAGTACAAGTCTTTGTTGATTTTATGCAAAACATTTATTATCTAACAGCATGTGGGTGTGTGATTTGAGTGTATTTCGTATGTGTGCCAGCGTCACTAATCATTGTATCGCTCGTTCCATGGAGTTACAAACTTTCTCTCATGTCTCTGTGACTCTCTCTCACTGTTTCGCTCTCGCTTTCTCGATGTGTTTTGCAGGGCTGTGGGGATTGTTTGAGTGGTTAATATTAATGAAATCTAATGAAAGTTTTGAATATACAAGTCAATTATTTATGCGATGTTGGTGCTCACGGGAGAGATTGATGGTTCTTTAAGTATAGACTAATGAGAGGGGACCACAACAGTCATTACACTAAAGACATCAGAGCTTTAGCCAATGGGGCTTTTAAATACAAGTTTGATAAATGAATACAGCCTGTATCATATATTAAATATTAAAATGGTTTGGTAGGTTATTAAATGGACAATTATAGAAAAAGCAGAGCTTGCTGCTTTTGGATGTGGAACAGGTTGAAAGATAACCTCAATCCTGGAAAAAATTTAATTTGCAAACCTGCAAAAGCAATGCCTGCAGCTGCAACTGTCTTTATTACCAACGCTGAATTGAATTATGGGACCAGTAGTTCAGGAGTGGACCTAGCAATCAAATCAGGTTAAATTTCAAAATGTCCCTCTGGCAACATTACAAAATGTGTTCAAATATAGCGTTATCTGGATGTGTGCGTGTATAGCGGGGTCCAAAAGTATGAGACCATATAAAAAAGATTGTGTTATATAGTTTGCAAGAGTGTGACTATAAACTCAACGTGGCTGTGAAAGTGGACTTGTGAGTAGATGAGTTCACCTGTTCGGCTGATGATGACGTTTACTTTATATGTCCCTGACAATCTTTAGTCTCATTTAGCCACTTGTTAGCCTTTTACAAGACAAGTAAAAGCTATTTGTCAGGGTTTATCTGTGTTTGCTTTAGTTTTTGCTCATGCTCATGTCTTAGTTCAGTTTTCATCTGTTTCATTGTTTGATTGTGTTTGCACCTGTGATTCATTTCATTGATTGATTGGTTGGGTCTGTGTATTTAAGGGGGTGTTTACACGACACCGTTTTCAACAAGAAACTTAAAACTTTTTGTGTTTTGGCCGTTTGTTTTTCACGACAACTACGTTTTGGGTGCCTGAAAAATGCAAAAATGGGTTTCAAAGTTTTTCAAAACGGTCTCCGTGCGCAAATCTGTGAAGATGATGACATCATGCACATGCGTATACGTGTTCAGTCTATAGTTTTTCACCGTCATCTAATGACCTCGCAGCAAAATACAGAGTTGTTAGCCGTTTTCGCAGATCCATGTGAATGGGGATCGTATTGACATTGGAGTTGTCTGTACACCGAAAGGTCAAACGAAAAATTTCTCATTTTTTTAAGCATGTTATTGCATTGTGTAAACGTACCCTAAGTGTTTTCCTCATCTGTCTTCGTTGGATTTCGATGGGTTGTTCTGTTCATGGTTTGGGTATCATAGTATATTTTTTTCCTACTGTATGGAAGTCAATGAGACCAGATACTGTCTTGTTACTGATATTCTTCTAAATATCAGACAATCGGCTGAATGGATTCGAAAACGGTAAAACTCAACTGTTTTAACTCTGGGGGAGTTGTAAAATCAGCCTATTTCAAACAAAGTGGAGTATCCCTTTAAGTCATTGAATAAACTTTTTTTCCCCATTATGCTGAATAGAAAAACTAATATGACTGGATTGTAAATAAAGGAATATTTCTAGAAAAAAAAATGTATCAAGCTTTCAGAAATATGTTCTGGTTAAGCTCAGCTACTTTATTAATTATTACTTGATTATTTAACAGTGATAAGACAGCAGGATTCCTAAGATGGAAATTAAGAGCTATAGAGCCATTTGTTCACAGCTGGATCAAGTTTTTACATTTTGTACAGTATGTGGTCAACTGAAGGTTTTATTATTATTATTATTATTATTTATATATTAAAATGAAGCAATGCTGAGCTTCTTAGGGCTTCCATACTAAAATATTTAATGTAAAGAATTAATTTTTTAGTTATAAAAAAAAATATGGTTGATCAGTTTTTCTCTTTAACGAATAGAATTCACTGCCGAAAACAGTCAACATCTTACTAAACCCACCCTCCCATATTTTCTCTCTCTCTCTCTCTCTCTCTCTCTCTCTCTCTCTCTCTCTCTCTCTCTCAGATGTTGCCTGTATAATTAAGTGATCACTGTTCTGTTTGATATAAAGTAGCTCACTGTTAAATTAAAAACAGGCCATTTTAATTATAGTCTCTCTTCCCTTAATTAGTTTGTGTTCTTCCCTCTTAACTCTGTAGACCCCCCCACTCTCTCTTTTTCTTTCTTTCTCTCTTTAGTCTCTTTCCACACATAAACACAGAAAGGGAGAGGAGGAACACTGCATCCTTTTAATGACTCTTGATAGTATTGAGAACACACACACACACACACATGCTTATGAACAGACACTTTTACTTGATCTAATGTGTGATGATTAGCTTTTTCTCTTTTTCTGTCTGCCTCTCTTTATTCTCTTTTCCACTCATAAACACTGAAAGGGAGAGGTGGAACACTGCATCCTTTTAATGACTCTTGAGAGTATTGAGAGAACACACACACACACACACACACACACACACACTTATGAACAGCCCCTTTTACTTGATGTAATGTGTGATGATTAGCTTTTTCATTTAGCTGGGTCAGATCACATTAAGATAATTACAATTATAAAAGAACAATGTGGGATTAAAACAGCCACAAAGGAGATATGCATATGTGAGTAATTGCAACACACAATGACACACAAGCATAAAGGGCCAAAGCCCAGAACAGCCCATATGTTATGATGACAGTGCTCAGTGACTAAATAGAAAGAGATGGATGGATAGACTGAAGCATGAAGCACATGTGAATAGAGGAAGAGAGAGCAGCAATTATCTCAGCTCAAAGAGTAAGATGGCCTTCTGTGAAAATGTTCATACAGTATCGAGGCATTTCTGGCTGTGGGGTTTTAAACGTCTACAAGAGTTTCCTGTGCGCTGAGATTGAAGAAAATTGCTGCTTTACTCCAGCTGACCTATCCTACACAATCTTGTGTAAGTCAACAATAGAAACGGAGAGGTTAAACTCATGCCTACTGACTGAAACAAGAAATCTGCATATTATGAATTGCATGCAATTGATCTCTAATGCTAATGCAAAGCAATTAATTTTGAAGGTTTAAAAGCCGGGTACACACTCTACGATTTACAGTGCACACAATTTTCAGATGCACACAAGACTTGTTTGGAGTTGTACATCAATTCATGACATATTCGGTGACTGAGCCGCAATTACATGTGAGATAGAAATGGTGGCTAGCAAATAAAAACAATATCTAGCGTTAATTTTGATCATGACTTGTCTTGAAAAGAAAAATGGAAAAAACTAAAAACAAAGACGATATGCGTGGAGCAAATGGTGGTTTGTTGTTTGCTCAAGAATTGCGTCATCTGATGCTGCAAGAATTTCGTCTGAGGTAAAATTTGATCGCAACAATCATTAATCGGCTGTAGGTGAACATATCAAACTAGTGATCGAAAACTTCAGATTTTGGAGAAATTTGTAAATTAACAAACATTCTAGCCCGATATTACACGAACAGTCTAGTTGATAATAAACAATCCAATCAACTTGTCATCAACAATCATCATGTCTATCCAATCAGCATGAGAGGAAGCGTATATTCACTCGTCGACCTATTCCTCCGCAGTTTTTCAGCATCCCTCTACCACCCTGACTCGTCACTCTTGGCTTGTTCCTTACGCTGCCAGGAATACGGGAGGAGTACTCTGGGTTCGGGCCGAATACCGAGCCCGGAGCCCTCTCCTAAGACAGCACGCCAAATTTGCATACCATTTATTCTATCAGACTTATTTGTAAATTGAAAAGCTCGCCTGAAATCCTTTTCATTAACTTGATTTGTTCAAATGTCATGGCAACATATATGTTTAGATCACTTTAATTCAGACAAATGAATTAAGCAATTTTACATTTTTCATTAGTTATATCATAATGATAATCAACTACCCTGCAAAAAATATACACTCACCGGCCACTTTATTAGGTACACCTGTCCAACTGCTCGTTAACACTTAATTTCTAAGCAGCCAATCACATGGCGGCAACTCAGTGCATTTAGGCATGTAGACATGGTCAAGACAATCTCCTGCAGTTCAAACCGAGCATCAGTATGGGGAAGAAAGGTGATTTGAGTGACTTTGAACGTGGCATGATTGTTGGTGCCAGAAGGGCTGGTCTGAGTATTTCAGAAACTGCTAATCTACTGGGATTTTCACGCACAACCATCTCTAGGGTTTACAGAGAATGGTCCGAAAAAGAAAAAACATCCAGTGAGCGGCAGTTCTGTGGGCGGAAATGCCTTGTTGATGCCAGAGGTCAGAGGAGAATGGCCAGACTGGTTCGAGCTGATAGAAGGGCAACAGTGACTCAAATAACCACCCGTTACAACCAAGGTGGGCAGAAGAGCATCTCTGAACGCACAGTACGTCAAACTTTGAGGCAGATGGGCTACAGCAGCAGAAGACCACACCGGGTGCCACTCCTTTCAGCTAAGAACAGGAAACTGAGGCTACAATTTGCACAAGCTCATCGAAATTGGACAATAGAAGATTGGAAAAACGTTGCCTGGTCTGATGAGTCTCGATTTCTGCTGCGACATTCGGATGGTAGGGTCAGAATTTGGCGTCTACAACATGAAAGCATGGATCCATCCTGCCTTGTATCAACGGTTCAGGCTGGTGGTGGTGGTGTCATGGTGTGGGGAATATTTTCTTGGCACTCTTTGGGCCCCTTGGTACCAATTGAGCATCGTTGCAACGCCACAGCCTACCTGAGTATTGTTGCTGACCATGTCCATCCCTTTATGACCACAATGTACCCAACTTCTGATGGCTACTTTCAGCAGGATAATGCGCCATGTCATAAAGCTGGAATCATCTCAGACTGGTTTCTTGAACATGACAATGAGTTCGCTGTACTCAAATGGCCTCCACAGTCACCAGATCTCAATCCAATAGAGCATCTTTGGGATGTGGTGGAACGGGAGATTCGCATCATGGATGTGCAGCCGACAAATCTGCGGCAACTGTGTGATGCCATCATGTCAATATGGACCAAACTCCCTGAGGAATGCTTCCAGCACCTTGTTGAATCTATGCCACGAAGAATTGAGGCAGTTCTGAAGGCAAAAGGGGGTCCAACCCGTTACTAGCATGGGGTACCTAATAAAGTGGCCGGTGAGTGTATATGATCAGTAAGTTGACAACATAACTTTCTACATTGCTTTAACTCATCAAAATAAGTTAAATAAAAAACGTTTTTTTCAGTTTAATGTAATTTACAGTAAGTTAAAATTTCTTATACAGCCAAGTTGATTGTACTTCAAAATTGAAGGTAGCAACTGAACTCAAGTTTTCTTTCGAAGGGGATCTCAACACATCTAGATCTGTATGACTGTGTAAAGCAAACGCTACAAGTGAAGTGTGTTCGACTCCTCGAGGAAGCTTGATGTGCTCATTATAATGCATTAGCAAGCGACTGAAAGAGACTGCAAGAAACTTTGATCTTCTATGATTCTCACCTGAGGGATAGTGGTCTAAATTTGTGTTGGTATACTCTGTTCATGCGTCATTCCCGGGTGAGTAATACGAATCTGTCTTTAAACAGAGAGCTTTCTTCTCTCTCGAGATTTGAATGCATGATTTGTGATGCAGTAACAGTGAAAACCTCCATCTGTGCTTTACTATTTCTTGAGGGATGAGAGTTTAGCACCTACACCCAACGGTTCAGGTGTTTTGGCCGCTGTAGTGGCAATGCGGGATCTATCGCAGGGATTGTAGGCATGGAGTTTGGGAGGAGTCTTGACAATGAGTCCTTTTTCTTTTCAAGACTCCTCCTGCTATTTCTTATATTTTTAAGTGCCTACATCAGGCCCTGAGGCTGGACTGATAACGTAGTTTATTAGTTTATTTTATGATCTGCCTTCTGATTAGTCTGGCACAGGGCTTGAGAAAAGAGCTGTGAATGGCTTTTTGCTAGGTCAATACAAGTTAGTACTGATCTAAATTAGCATGGGCTATACGCCTTATTCACGGCAGCGCCATCTTTGAATTTTAATGAGAATGAAAGCGAGGCTGTGAGGGATAGACTTGCATCTCTTCAATGGGCTGTATTGTTATTTAATGTGTTTTCGGATTGTTCTGCTCATGAAACACTGGAAAAATATCTTTCTAAGAAATGTCAGTTGACAAAAAACTCCCGACAATGTAAGCTGTGGAAAATTGTAAGTAATCTAGCCGCTTTATTCAGCTTTTTACAGCGGATGTCATTGGAAACAGTAAGTCTATCCCTCACAGCCTCACTTTCATACCTGTCATGGCGCTGCTCTGAATAAGGTGTATAGCAGGTCCTAGATGAGAGTGTTGACCTGCCTCCCCCCTTGAGGGGTCTTTAATTAGGATGGCTTCCCTTGAGGTTTTAAAATAGGTACCTCCACTCCATGTTGAAGCTCAAATGGTCCCAGAGAACCTAACAAGTAGGGGTTAATTCATCTTTAGCTGATCCTCTTGTTATCAGGCACCTTTTGTCAGGTGATGGGAGTCTTGGGACTCTAGGTCGGGGCAGTTTAATGTAGAGTAGAACCTTCCCCTACTGTTGTGGTTTTAAAGTAGGATCTTCCACTCAGCCTTAATCGATCCCTTAGAACTTAGCAAGTAGAGGTTAATTTGCCTTATGTCAGCTCTTCTTGTTTTCAGACACTTTTGTCAGGTGCTGGGAGTCTTTTGGCTCTGGGCTAGTCGAGGCAGGGTGTGAGCGCTTTCCCCCGATCTTTCTAGGGTAGTACAGCTGTATCTCCCCTGCAGTTTCCTAGAAGTTAGAGTTCTATTTTAGCAATGAGGGTGAATAGTTATTCTAAATGAAAACCACTGTCTTTGCTCCCTCAAGTGGTAGTGGTAGGCCAGGGTAACGCATTAAAATAGTCTGGCTAAAATAGGTGGCTATGGCTGGGTCCACAAGGAAGAGGAAGGTTGAGAAAGGCCAGGACTTTTCTTGTCATGGGGAATATGAGCATGGGAAATGGTTGAGGAAGTTTTACCACTTGACAGTCTATGAATCTTAGGATGCGCCCTGTGTGATTAACGCTTCTGACTTCTGGATAGACAAGTCTGTATTGAGTCAAAAATGCCAGTGTGGCTGGGTACTAATGAGGCAGGCCTTCCCTCAGGATGGCGGAGTGGGTATTTGTTTCTCCAAGCGGCGATTCAGACGCAGTGTTGAGTTCCACTTCGGGAACGTCTCAGGATATGACTGTAACCTTCGTTACTCGGGCTCAGCATGTCTCCGTCGGACAAAGAACTTGATTGCATCTATTGCAAGTGCCCTCTTATACCCACTGGTGCTCATGTAGTGATGTCATGAACTGTTGTCGGCCAATTAAATTGTCGTGTATACACATGCTTCAGACACCGGTCACACTGATGTAGTTCCCCATAGCGCCGATCGAGATGCAGTGTTGAGTTCCCCTTCTCAGGGAACTATGGTTACAGTCGTAACTTAAGATGTTGACAATATGATATCCAAAGATCCACAGAGAGACTAATAGAATGACCAATAGAACGTAAAAATGTTAGCATTTCTGATGCATCTCTGATGTTTATGAGTACTGTTGGGCTGTTTAGGATGGGATTGCTGGTATCAGGAAGCAGGTGTTTACAATGGGTTATTAATTAACTTCTGAAATGAATCTGACAGTAATTTGTGTCAGTGACTTGTAAACAAGCCACGCTGCAGGTCACAAACAACAAGATTTGGCCAATATTTGTGCATTTGGGTGATTACCTGTTGCTTGATATAACCACACTTGTTTTAAAATTCCTGAACAATCATACTGACTTGTCAATTATAAAAAAAACACTTGACCTTTTATTGTTTTTATGAAACATGTAGGCTAAGCACACACACACACCCTTGACGTATATCTGCGGTTGGATTCTAATGAGGAAGTTCTTGTTATTATCTTGTTAGAATGTTGTTTGCTATGTTGTTTAAATTATCTCCCTCTCCCTTTCTTTCTTTCTTTCTTTCTTTCTTTCTTTCTTTCTTTCTTTCTTTCTTTCTTTCTTTCTTTCTTTCTTTCTTTCTTTCTTTCTTTCTTTCTTTCTTTCTTTCTTTCTTTCTCTCTCTCCCTCAGTTACTCCCTCGCACTTGTGCTGGTGTTCCACTGACCCATATTCCTTGTTCTTTAAAGATACAGAGCTGCAGTCTGCTTCGAAACCAAAGTAGCACTGACATAAAAAAAACAGTGACAAAGCAAAACATAAAATAAATTACAAAGAGAAAAAAAACAAGAAAGGAAACAAATAAGGGCAAAGGAAGAAAGATGAAAAAGAAAGACTTTGTTTACCTTTTTATATCCACATTGACTCATTGCATGATGAATCTAAGACTCCCTCTTTTAAGAGTTGTCATCAGACTTTAATTAGACTTCATTACCTTTTGGTTTTATAATTACGAGAGTTTTGAATCTATTTTTTGCTGAAACATCATGGCAACTACGCCATTAAAGTGTTAAGAATAATGCATAACAATTAAATCTATTTGGTGAGTTCATTAAAAATGCACCGAGCCTTTAAAGGCACACTGCTGATGTGTTTGAAAGGTTTGTCTGCTCTTCTGCCCAGCAGCCATGTTGGACGTAGGGACTGATGGAGGACTCGGTTTTTGCCATGGCAACCGATACTGGTCCTGACACTGTGCTTTCCAACACCACACATTTCTGCTTTAGCTGTTTAAGTGGATTTAAAAGATGTCCTCTCTAAAAGATGTGTTTGTGAACACATGTTTGTGTTGACAGTTTTATGCATATTTTGTAAAAAAAAAAATGTTATCCTGTAAAAAAAATATAAAATGTATCCTGTAAAAAAATGTTTTTTTTTTTATTTTTTTTACTAAAGTAATTTCTTTGCTGTCAGTATAGTTTCAGTGCAAATTTCTAAAGAGTCACTTTATTTTATTACAAAAATCAAAATTTTTTATCATTATTTTAGCCCCATGTGACAGACCCAGTTTCACCCTTGGTCGCATGAGAAAACTACCTCCAAAATAGTGCAGAATAATTACACATGCAATCTTGTAAATTTGAGCATTACCCTGTCTATAAGTTTGGACATATTGCAGTCAATTCCACTAACAACGATGACAGTTGAATTGTCATTGACTTTTACATATGCAGGTTGCATTGTGCTGTATAGCTTACACCTCTGTATAGATGCTGTACCATATATGTTTCCTTTCCGTTGTAATTCTGTTTTCTTTGAACTACCTGAAATAGTTAATTTTTTTCTACCAGTTAATTTTTTCTAATACGTATCTTAACTTACAGCTCTTTGTGGTCTTGTAAAGCAACCAACCTTGACATTTTAGATAGCCTAGGCACTATATAATTATATAAATAAAAATATTATTGATGTAATCATGATGGTATATAATAATAGCTAAAAATTGTATATACAAAGAGGTGCATCATCTTGCAAGAAATTGTTTAATCTACCTATTTAACTAAAAAGCAACTCTATTGAGACAAATGTGAAAGGCGACGCTCAGCATAGACACACGGGCTCAAAGCAGCATGACATTCACCAAACATAGGGTCAAAAGAGCGGATCTTCTGTGTATGTGACAATTATTTAAAAATGATTGTTACCGGGTGTTTATGTTCGAGGCCGTCCTTGAATTTGTGTTTTCGGTGTCTTTTCTCTGGAGTGTGTGTGTGTGTGAGAGAGAGGCTGCGGGCGGTTAGTGATGTCGTTGGTTGAGTATTGAGCTCCCGTCTGACCTACTTTCGTACTTCGCATCAGCTCAGCGCTGTTTACAGGCTCTCCTGAGCGGAGAATGTGGACCCGGTAACGAAAAAACGTAGCCCAAACGCCGAGTCGCGTGCTCTCCTGTTCCACTCTATTTGGGGATTCTTCAGTTGGAGTCGAGTGTTTTATGGATATTTTTCCATGTATCCGACTCTACAGTGGCTCTTTCGTGGGTTGTTTATGGTAAGGCGAGCTCACTCGTGGCTTGAAATGAGAGGCGCGGACGAGGGCAAAAGTGAAGTGTGGACCTGTCTGTAGTCCTTAACGCACGGTAAGATATTACGTAGGCTATAGCTAATGTAGCCTAAGTTAGAATACAAATGAGAAAGTAAAGCTGTTAAGTCTGTGGAGCTGTTTTTAACTCGTTTAATAAGCTTGTTGGCTTCCATTGGATTCTGCGAGTCTACAGGGGAAAACTAAGTGGGACTCGTAAATGAATGTTGAGAAATTGATGGGTGAGGATGTCGTGGAAACGGAATCACTGATGTTACCGCGAGCGTTTTCTTACCTTCACCTTTTTATCCCGGGCGCGATGGACTGAAGAGTGCACAATTGAACACGTTCAGGTTCTGGACAATGGAATTATGTTCCTGAAAACTTTCTAATATTTTGTCAGGGAAGTTTGCTGGTTTGACTGCCGTGGTTCCGGATTGATCTGAAATCTTGGAATGCAGTCGAAATGGGTCACTGTTTAATGCGCTGAAACCAATGTCTCCAGTAGCATAAAACCTTTCTATGACAATGTCGCTTTATGTTGGGCTATTGAAACTTTTAATAAATGACTTGAATCCATTTGCACTTGTGTGAGAAATACCTATAAGAGCTCTGATTTAATTACAATGTACACGTTTATTCAAATGTTGTGACAGCATTTCCTTCCACTTTTCATATTGTTCAAAGTGGTTGAAAAGGTGCCAGCAATAAACTTAATTTAAGTTGTAAATTAGTTATTTCCTTAAACGTTTAATAAAAGCGGAGTGGTTTTAGTTTAATTTGTAATAGTTTTGTGGCCTTGGACTCCTGTTGTTTGGGCTGGAAGAAAGTGTGTGTTTGGGTTCTGTTTGTTGTGGTTCAGGAAATGATTTGGACTTTGCAAGTAGCCTTAAGGGTAGCTGACTCATAGCGGTCCATGGACTTTTTTTAGACTGAGATTTTAGGTGAAATGTATATGAATGTATAAGCAGGTGTGATACGCATAAAGCAAAAGGCTGCATGCATAATAATAATTAAAGACTGAAGATTTCAAACAAAATGCTGCTTAAAATTGTTTGGATGGAATGTATTAATTTAGAAATATCCAGAGGAAGTTACAAGTAAGGAACCTTATTACAATTTTATTATTATTATTTATTAGGAGTTATATGATGTAGTGTCTTTGTTTTTGGTTGTGGATTAGTTAAAGGGATGAAAAATTGCCAACATCCTTTAAAATATTTGTTCCACAGTAGAAAGAAAGTCACTCATGTTTAAATCAACATGAGGATGCATGAATGATGACAGGATTTTAATTTTTCGGTGAACTTTCCCTTCAAGTGATGGTTGTGGGTTAAGTAAATTTAGCTCTAACCTTAACCCTTTCCAAAAATATTTCATGTCATCTACCCTTCAATGTTTAGAGGCAAGTGCGAGCATGCATGAATGTGAGTTCTTGTAATGTCACACAATGTATGTTCATGTGATGGAGAGACCTGTTTGAATGTTTTTGTGCAGTGTGGATTAGTGTGTAGATGCATGTGTATGTGTAATAGAGCCTTTACCTGGGCCCCCTGGTTAATGGAATGTGTTTGTGCTGCTGTATGGTGCATGGGCCCCTGAATGGTTAAATATGGGCTCTAGGCTTCATGGTAATACTGTAAACAGTGCAATTTGTTCGAGTGATGCAATAATTCCCTCACCTCTCACATGGAGGTCAGGCTGTTTGCCTCCTGGAAATCACTCTTTCTTGTTCTCTTTCCTTATCCGTTTTTCTCTCACTTGCTCTGTTGCTTTTTATGCAAAACGACTTACAAATGACAGACTGAGATTCATCTCTCTCTGGCAAGGGCGTGTTGAAGCCCCAGTCTTACAGACCATTAAATAAAAGTTGTTTTAGGGTTTAGCTACCCTTTAAATGGATTTATAGAATAGGAATTAGAGGTCGACCGATAGTGAATTTTACTGATACCGTTAACTAGCTTTGATAACCGATTAATCAACCGATATTTTTAAAAATGGATACTGTATTACAACAAACATAACACTCACAAGTAAAACACATAGTAAAACAGTGTTGATTCTACAGAAAATAATTTCAACATTATAATATTACAGTTTTCTTTAGCTATAATCTAGAAACATGCGTAAATTTCATAGGTAACACTTTGCTTGTCCAATTTGTTAACAAGGATGTAGGGATATAAATTTTCACAAATTCCCACGATCGATCATCGTTTAAATTAACAATCGATTAATTGTTAGCCTTAATACTGCAATATGCGAATGGCTCACACAGCATGACGGTATGCAAATGCTGCTGAAAAGGCTGCCTCACCAAATGAATGAGAAGTGTTTTAATCTAAATAAAGGGCTAGTAGGATACACAACACCATATGAAAACGTATATTTGCACAAAACAAAAGGCTGTGAAATTGCGAATGCACATGCAAACTTATAGTCATGATGGTGTAAAAAGTCAGCAAAGTAATTACTTTATAATTAAATGTCAATATACTGTAGTGTACTTGTACTGTATTCTATATTAATACTGTCGCTGTCGTGTTTTAAACAAATTAAGATATTTTTGATGAAATCTGAGAGCTGGCTCACTCCTTCATAGGCAATTTCAATCAGCCGGTCCAGAAAAGTTAGTACATTGTTGAAATAGTCCAAGTGACTACAGCATGGCTCAACCTTAAGTTTATCAAGCGATGAGAATACTTTTTGTGTGCAAAAACGAAACAAAAATAATGACTTAATTCAACTATCATTTTCTTCTGGCCTCTGACGTGAGTTCACGAGAGCGCCACGACGCATGAGAACTGAGTAATTACTGACAAAATTGTCATTTTTGGGTGAATTATCCCTTTAAGTTTTGCAGCTCGATTTGAGTTGGGCAGATCCTTCCCCCAGCTTGGAACAGTCAAGGTAAAGGTCAGTGGAAAAGATTTTGTGCTCTTTGGGATGGCACCACAAGGTACCATTCACTTGCAGAATTTAAGCTTCTGGAGGGCACACAGGTCTGAGGTGTTGAGTTTAGGTATAGGGGTTCAATGCCAGTGGTTGTTCTGTAGGCAAACATCAGTGTCTTAAATTTTAAGCGAGCAGCAATTGGCAACCAGTGCAACTTTATGAAAAGAGGTGTGACCTGTGCTCTTGTTGGCTCATTAAAGACCATTCTTGCTGCATCATTCAATATCAGTTGCAAAGATACCTCTTGTCGTTGTGTACTGCATATATTGCCAACAAATTAATCTGTTTAGAAGCACCGAATGCTGTTTCCTGACCTCCTATTTATGTCGGTGTGGTTTTGTTTGTGAGTGATAATGGATTTAATGAGGTGCACTTGAAATATTCACCTGGCTGATCTAGAGTAACCTCTACAGTAAGTGCAGGGACAACACAGCTCCATAATCCCAACAGTGAATCTCAACTTCTCAACTCCACAGTGCTGTTATCTCTGAGTTGTCACACCACAGAAAAATGTGTTATTAGCCACCCAGCCAAATCTGAATGATAAAAAAGCCGTCAAGTAAATAAATAAAGAAATCAAAATCTTGAAAAAATTAGCCGTATTCTCTGCTCTCAAACGCTGGGGGCATATCCGCTGGCTGCGCTGAAACCATGCCCATTAGCGGGAAAGCTACCGATGGTGATCTTAGGGGATACTGCTTTCGGGACGGGAGGATGAAGGCAGAGGCGGGAGATAGTCGGTTTGGCCCCATTCACCAGTAACTGTGGATTATCAGTGAATCCCAGTTGTCCCCCGACGAAAGTTTATAAAACTATCCCATGTAAAATGATCACTACAAAGGCGGGTTTGGGCGGGGATCCTCAGCTCTTTATCAAGACGGCTCTTCACAAAATGACTCCACCTCTTCTTGATGTGATTGTTTTTCGGAAAATTAAATAAGGACAGACACTGATCTGTTTTGTATGTGATCGCATCCAGGTAGTAGCCTACGCAGTTCCGTGCCGAAGGCATAGCTAAACTGTAGACTGTAGTTACTAATAGTACTTACAGTAACTTGCGATTGAGTGACGAACTGAACCGAATGTACTCTATTGTTAGGGGAGGGGCCAGCCTCAGTGGCTCCAGTGCGTCATCAAGCCCCGTTTTAGCCCCGCCAAAAAAATCCGGAACACAGCAATGGTGAAAAACTTTTTAACGGTCTAAATCCACAATTCAGTATTTCACAGTCTTTGTAATGTATTTTTTTCTTTGTAATTTTCTTTTAGAATTTTCATTTACAGGGACTTTAAAGTCCCCTGTAGTCAATAATTGTATCCCTTAAAACTAATGTTTGATTAGTCACAATGGCAAGTGGAAATACTGGTTTAATTCATTCATATGTTTGAACCAGAAACTGATTAAGAAGAAGTGGAAGAGTGAATTATACAGGCTGATATCAATCAGAATGTAATGAGTTGTATGTTTCACTCTCTCTACCATGTCGGGCGCATAACAGTAATTAATATGATTAGCCTTTTGCTTGACTACTTTATTAAAGCTGCAGTCTGCAGTTTTTCATCTTTGTTGCCATCTCTGTTCAAAATCTGCAATTGCAGTTATTCGAAATTTACTTCCGGCACCAAAGCTCTCTTGGACTGTGGGTGGGACTGTGATGCTCTATATAGTCCCGAAGTGATGATGTCACTTTAGGACAACTCGGAAGTTAGCTGCGCATGGGTTCCCTTGATCGAAAAGCTATGCATTTTCCCCATAGACTTTTGGAAAATAAGATCTGTGTTCAACAAAGAGAACTTGATTTTCACCACATTGGGGGTGACATTTTTTCCCCCCAATAAAAATAAGTCTTTAAAGGTACAATATGTCGGATTTTTCACCACGGGTTCGCTCTTACATAACAAAGGCGTATATTAATGACGCAAAGCATTAAGCGGAATTATGGATCTTTCATGGATACATTGATGTTTTTAACATGACTGTGGTATGAAGCAGGGCGTGATTGCTAATGAGAGACGTATAACGTTACCAGTGCCACACACAACACCGGTCCCGCGGATATAAAGGAATAAGCACATTTCACACCGAACTACACGCAAGTGCGGAATAATACTCACACAAGTCAGTTTATGGGCTATATGCACGCATAAGTTCCGCATTTGACGCAAGGATACTCGTCCATTTCCGGTTGTGGAGATTAAAGCGGAGGAAAACCGAGGAAAACGGGATCATGGCTTCAAAATTTACTGTCCTCCCGTCATTGAAACGAAACGTACACACGTTTAGATGTAATTTTATATATAGTTATGTTTATTTAATATAATTTTAAAAAGAAGCATAAACACAACGAGGGGTGACTGTTTTATCTGTTTTTGTGACTAACGTTTCTTTAGTATAACCATGGAGTATAAAATTCAATATAAATTCTCTGTGTTGCATTGGACTCTACGATCGGCGGAAGTTATCAAGCATCCTTAAACCTTCACCGGAAATACCGCCGTGCATAGAGCCCATTAGACGAATAAAACTTGTCGGGTAACGCAACGCTGTTTCACTTGCTCCATATACAGTAAAAAAAAATGGACACAGCGACCCCATTGATTTCAATGGATAAAATTGAAGCCCGTTAAAAGGTGATAGCCAGGCATACTACGCAGGCTCAAACTGAGCCCGCCACTTGAGCATGTCTTCTAGTACCTGTGCCGCATGAAATATGAATAATTCCCTTCCGAATCTCACAGACACGGAGAGAGTGAGTATTAGCTGTCCATGCAGTAGCAACTCAGGATCAACTTTAGAGACATATAATGATAAAGAATTTTTATCAGCTGAAAGGCAGAATACAAATGTTTTTATTAAGTTAGATTATACACTGATAGAGACCGAGGCAAGGCAGTTCACTCACCATCCTTCATAGTTTGTCTTTCTCTCTCTTCAGAGCATTATGGTAATGTATGGTTGACTACAAAGGCATCTTAGAGCTCATCAATCCTATTTTTTTATTAAAAAAAAAATGTAAAAACGGTAATATTGTGAAATATTATTACAATTTAAAATAATTGTTTTCTATTTGAATATATTTTTAAAAATGTCACTTATTCCTGTGATGGCAAAGCTGATTTTTCAGCATCGCTACTGCAACCATGATGCATTTTTTCAGGATTCTTTGATGAAAAGAAATTTCAAAAGAACAGCTTTTTAATTTTTTTAAGGTCTCTTTTTAATTAATTGAGTGTGTCCTTGCCTAACAAAAGTATTAATTTATTTAAAAAAAAAACTCAAGCTTTTAAGCTATAAAATCCATGCTTGTGTTTATGTAATGGACCTCATTCATGAAGCACAAGTAGAATGAATTTCTGTCTGTGTCATTCGTAAAACCATGCATAAATTGTTGCACTCAATTCCGTTTGAGCGATTTGTTCTGCTCGTGTTTCCTGAACGAGGCCCGTACATGCATCTCTGGGCTAATATGGCATCAACACTCCTGTAGCACTGCTCCAACATTTTGCTGAAGCTGACTGTGTGTGTTTTCCTGTTGCTGCTGTAACATTCTCGAGTGATTCCAGCCCTTCCGGAATTCTCCTGAGGCCTCCATCAGCTCACACCCTGAGTGTGATCCTTGGCCTCTTTCTGAACCCAACATGTCCGGTGTGTGGGTGTTTATATGAGCGGGTTCAGGTGTTTGTAAGCTTACGTGCATTAATGTGTTAATTTATCCATGTTTAAGTGGGTGTTTGTGAATAGATTCATATTAGTGACATAAATCATAGCGAAAGCGTCTGAAACTCTTATGATACTGAGATAAAAGGATAATCTCACTGACCTCTGTATTTTGCATTTGTACTCTGTTTATTATATGTGCTGTGTGTGTGTTCCTTGTCGTAGACACACGAATGGATGTGTCTTCAACTAGGAAATGTAATTTTTGTAAACCACATTTCACGTGTTTCTTTAACAAATCACGTTAAACAAAAAATGTTGCATGTATTTGTGTTGTCTTTTATGTCAAATACGTACATTTAAACAATTACTTCAGTCAGTCTGAAGCTGTCTACACTGAAAAATGAATCTCTTGCGTATTAGCTGCACTTGTGTTATGTTGAGAGAATTCAGAGGTAAATTCAGAGGTGTCTAGTAATTGAAACGCCGATTGCCAATTGCATTCATAAGCTCAACAGAAATGTGTGTGATTGGTTATAATGTTCAATGCTGCAAAAAATTGTAAAATACAATCTGATCTACACTTTTAATTTTTTTTTTTTTACATTTTTCAAAAAAAATTTAAATTCACTTTCTAATTCCACTTTAAAGCCACAATATGTATTTTTTCTGCTTTAAAAATAGCAAAAATAACTGTATCTATGTTATATATTTCTATTAGATGTGTACTTGCATTATCCCGACAGTTTTCACCAACTTTCAAATACGGAGAAATTTATAGTTTAATTCGAAGACACGGGACGTTTTCCTATTTCCGTTTCGTCGCCCGTCTATGCCGTCATATAACCTTTGACTCCTCTATTTTCTCTAACTTCCTTGCGGAACCAGGCGAAACCGTCAAACACAAAGGGGAACACTGGACTACCGTCAATAAAGCAAAGAAAATGACGAAGAAAAAAAAAGCATTACGTATTTTTATGTGTGTAAATCACGTGCCCGCTCACGAGCGCTCACTCTTAACAGACACACTGTCCCCGGTGCTGCTCGTGCATAAAGCGCTCCCCGTTCACAGTAACCGGTACTGTTGCTGTTAGCGAGCCGCGCACATTGAATACTTTTATGAGTCAGGCTGCGAATGTACCTGTCCGCTTCAGCTCTCTCATGCTTACTAAATAAACGCCTTACCTCCGGCGCCGCGCACTCACTATATTCCCTTTAGCCTTTAGCACATAGTGGATGCATAACGCAAACCCAGTCAAACGTTTGACTGCAGTATCTTTATATTATCTAAGCAGTATGTGCTTTATAATCCGGTGCGCCCTATAAATGAAAAATGTTCTAAAATAGGTCATTCATTGAAGGAGCGTAATATAAATATTTATATTCGTCTACTGCGGTCTGTATTATAGTTATGGACCACGATTACGCTTTGCCTGCACGTTCTGCTGCTACAGCCAGCTCAGTAAAGCTCAAACGTACGGGTGAAAAATATGACGCGAGAAGGGTTTGGGACAGGAGAAGCATGACACAGGTAAACATTGGGGTTGCATTTAAAGCTTCTCAACAAGCTAAATCTACAAAGAGATGCCGTATATCCGTATATTTTGTGAAACGATGATGTCATGCCATGAGCTGAGCTGGTTGTCATTGACAGCGACAACAACTCCCGTGAGCCCACGCTCTTTCCAGACGTCATCAAAGTACGTCTTTTGTTATTATTTTAAATGAGTGACCCCTGGTGGCCAAAAATTTCATACTGTACGTTTAATTGCTTAAGTTTTAATAGATTTAGTTTATAGTGCCCCATATTATATGTAAGTGGTAGACCAGTCACAAGAGACAATCAGAGCAGAGTAGGATTGTGGAAAAGAGGTTTAGAGGGTCTGAATCCGAACAAACTGTTTTCAGGCTCTTTGAGAAATTTGCTGATGTGCAATTTATATTATAGAGAAAATTATAAATATTTTTTGACCTTGGATGCGCACAAACATTTTGTAGGAGACCTCAAAAGCAAAATTAGAAACCTTTAAAACGGCAGAATGGGGGCACTTTAATTGTGCTGGAGCCTTTTTCCCCGTTTATCTTGAATGTGATAATTAAAGGAGAACTCCGGTCAATTTTAACATTGAGCTCATTTTTTTTGTACATTTGGAGTGCTGTCAGCACAGACTAAAACGACAAAAATCAGTGTTGCCTACACAGTGTTATCGTCTAATTCGCACCCTGTTGACTTCAATGGGGCAAGTTCTAAACCTCCTTTTAGCCTCTTAACATCCTTGATTTATCATTACGAGTGCACAGCCATGTGAGTGGTGTTATTAAGAGTGACCATGGTCAATCTGACTGCACTAGATGTGAAAGATATGATGTTAATTCAGCCAGCTCATATACCTCTATTTGCTTCCTGTTTTTGGTTGAAGCCCACAGTAGTCGATTGTCGAGTTGACGTGCGCGATCATTGGTGAATATCATCTCAAACCTACCACTGTGTGGTGTTCTGAAAATATCAGCTCAAATGGATTGTTAATCCGAATCAGATGTTGTTGAACACACGGTGGAGGTTTGAGATGATATTCACTAATGATCGCGCGTGTGAGATCGACCATCAACTACTGTGGGCTTCGACCGAAAACGGGAAGCAAATAGATGTATGTGAGCTGGCTGGATTAACATCATTTTTATTCATATCTTTCACATCTACTGCAGTCAGATTGACCGTGGTCACTCATAATAACACCACTCAAATGGCTGTGCACTCATAATGACAAATCAAGGATGTTAAGAGGCTAAAAGCAAGTTTATAACTTGCCCCATTGAAGTCAACAAGGTGCGAATTTTAAAAAGACGATAACACGGTGTAGGCAACACCATTTCTTGTTGTTTTTTGTCCGTACTGACAGCACTCCAAAAATGTACAAAAAAATTAGCTCAATGTTAAAATTGTCGGAGTTCTCCTTTAACTTGTTTATTTTGGTGGGATTTTTGACCCAGCCCCCGGTTTTTATAAGTTGTGAATATTTATTAGGATTGTTCTAATGTTGCTTATGCTGTCTACTCTGTACTTGACTTATTTTTTTAAGCGTCTTTTGTTTGTGTTCCTGACAGAGACAAAAAAAAGAGATATTCATGCCTTTCTGCATGGGAGAAAGATTTTCTCTTCTTTCCATTGTGGCTTTCTTTATGTGGTTCACTTTTTCTTTTCTGTCCTCTTTTATGTCTAGTATAAACTTTTCATAAACAATTTATATGTGTTTTATAGTGCCGCTTGCTATGTGGATAAAAAAAGTAGCAAATGCACACTGAAAAGAGCCATGTGTTAGAAAGATGCAAAACTCAAACTAAGGAACTTTATTTACTGTGCATAATTAATTAATAATGTCATAATGCCACTGATGTGTTGTCATGTCATTAAAATGAGAAGCCAGTAATCCTTTCTCTAACAGTTGTATAGTTTTCATTATTGATCTTTATTGATCCTATGCTGCTGACTTGGGTTCAGCTAAACTTAGTTCAAATGGTTAATGTTAATGCAATTTTTTTTTATAGCCCTGAGTGGTAAAAGTTTTAAGTATTAGCATAGAGTGTCTGTCTATTATTAAAAGAGTTTGCTCAGAGTGATTGATGCATTTATTGCATGTGTTAAAGATTTTGCTGTCTTTATTTAACTGATATATAATTCATTCTGATCTATTTTCAAACTATTTGCTATTGGCATAGTTTAAAAAAAATGTGATGCTTTACTATTAGCACAGAATTTGTTGTATTCATTTTAGCAAAAAGTTTTCTGTGTTTATTATTAGCTACGTTAAGTTTTACACCTGTTTGGAAGACTTGATTCTGATTGGTTAATCGCTGTGTGCAGTTGTCAAATATTTCGGAATACATATGATCAGGGTTCATTCTGTTTATTGCCACTGAGAGTTTAATAGGCTATTAGCAAAGAGATAGCTGTGTTCATTACTAGCAGAGTTTGCAGTGTTTATCATGAGAGTTTGCTTGTTACCGCTGGATAGTTTGCTGATTCATTATCGGAATGATTGCGGTGTTGAATGATTATTGCCATAGAATTCATCATGAGCAGGGGAATTGTTGTGTTCATTCTCAAGAATTGTGTTTATTATTAGGAAAGTGCTTGTGTTCATTACTGGAAATCAGTCACAATTCAACTATGAAAAATTGTCCAACAGTCTTGTCAAATAGTGAGTTTGAGTGTTTATTTTATTATTTTTTGTTTGTTTGTTTTTTAAGAAAATAATGCTAATTAGCTTGGTTTGGTTTAGTGTCATTAGCTTTACACGTCAAGTACAAACAGAGATCACGATTCTCCCATGATTCTGAACAGACAACTAAAAAACATACTAGAGATTCTGACTAAATGTTTATTTAAAATGTTTAATCTGAATTATGTATTTAATTAATCACTCAAATACTCCACTTGTTCCATTACTGGATGAATCAGCATTTTTAAACAAATCTTTTAAATTAATGATTCAATGACAAATACATTTTTAACGTTCACTTGACTTTTTGCTACCCGGTGGTGTATAATCAATAACTATATAATCAGTGCAATCGTTATTTGAAGCACCAAGTTACTTTCAAAAGTTGATTTATTCTATTTTGATCGCTACCGTAGACATGAGTGTTTATATCTAACTATAAACTTTTATCCCAGTACTTCTGTGTAATATGAATATTTGTTACACAGAAATAACAATACTGTGGGGATGGAAAGACTGTTTGTGAAGCTGCTTCATACCTATACATGATAACTGTGGCAGATTTGTATGTTCCGCTGTGATTTTGTCTAAGGCGAATAGTTCTCATTTCGGAATGAAATCGCGTGGGTGTTTGAATCGAGATCGCAATCTTTTAACGATTAATCGTGCATCAAGTCAGTTTTAGCGTACATCACATTTCACTATACAAATTGCTTTACAGAAATTCATATTGTTAATGTTTATAATAACTTTAAAACGTCATGAAGTGGACATCAAGATAGTATATTCTTCTCTGTGGTGATTTACATCCGAGTAAAACAGCTTCTCAAACGATTTTTCTCCATTGGGCATTGATCGGATGGTTGGATGAATCTTTGTGGTTTGCTATTGCTGTGTGATCTCATGTGATTGATAGGTTGTCCATCCCTTGCCCAGGGAGGGGGAAGTTATTTTGATAAATTTGAGGGCATGTGAATAAAAAATAATAATGTTCACCGTTTACAGATAAGTCATTTATAATATATACTACAATGTTCCATAAAAAACCCAAGAATTGTCCATTTTGATTTAATGGTGACTTTAATGGCTAATTGTTAACATATAATAGTTTAGAGCACACGCAGAGACATCACAACTCTAATTCTTCTTGCATCATAAAAAATTGCATTTTAAGACAGTTTGTCAATTTAACAGTTTGCCAATTGTTAAACAGTTTGTCTTTGCACTCTACACCCAAGAACAAATCCTATCATATAATATCCTGAGAATTTGCTGTTGATTATTAGCAGAAAGGCCGTTGTGTTGGTTTACTTAGCCGAGAGTTTGCTGCATTTTGTCTTTTTGTGTTCCTTCGCTTTCATCATCTTTTTCAATTTAATTTTTTTATTTGAATTAAATGCGAAACTGTAGTTCAAAGGCTTGAACTATTTGTCAGACACACTTACTGTGGATTAGTAAACTTAGACAGAACACAATGTCTGTGTCAGTGTGAGTAATCTGTGTCTGTACAAGTGTGTGTTCTATGCTGTTTTTATAAGAGTTTTGGAGGTGCTGTATTATAATTCCATCCAGTTTTACTTGCGGCTTCTCATTTGTGCTTGTCTGGTCATCATCATAGTTTTGGTGTAACTATTCTTAACTAGCTCATGTATGGTAAAAATTAGGGATGGGGCCGATCCGATCCAGTATCGGTATCGGGACCGATACCAGCGTAATTCACGTATCGGATTTTTCCGATCCAACCTGCGGAGAAATCCGATATTTATGATCCATGTCTGCGCTTTAACGTTGGCTGCTGAAATGACTCCAAAAGGGATTCCCCGGGGCTGCTAGTCTGCTAGCTGGCTGAAAACTGTGGAATGGATATCCTGAACGGAGGTGCAGCTCAATCATAGACTGTAAAAAATAGGGCTCAATGAGACACACAGACGCCCGCTCAAGAAATCCATTCCGCAGTTTGCAGCCAGCTAGCAGGATAGCATTGAGCTACCAATATGTTCGCTGTGTGGAAATCCTATGGTGGAAATACTTCACACTGGAAACTCCGCAGCAGAGCAAGACAGCAAAATGCAATGTTTGCAAAGCCGTATAAATTAAACTATTTGTCTGTGATGCATGTTTGCAATTCGCAGTCCAGAAGAGAAAGAGAGAGATCTCTCACGCGGTGCCACAGCACGCACAACACGACAGCCCTGCAATGAGTGACGACAGAGGAAACATAGCCTGGTTACACTTTAGATCTGTGATATTAGTCTGATTTCCAAAGATTAAAGAATATATTGAGGTAAAAAAAACATTAAACAATAGCCGCATTCTGTGTAGCCAACTTCCTTCCCATCGCGGCGGTGCACTGTCATTTCTCCCTAAAACTCAAACTTTAAGACAGAATCAGCACGATCGGTAATTGTTGTAAAATGCCGTCTCTGCTGTTGCTAAATTGCGGGACGCTTTTAATAATAAAAAGAGCTATTAAAAGCACAAAATTTGCGCAAGAGGGCGGCGCGCGCTCCGAAACAGACAAGCAAATTATACTTTGGGCTTCATATGCGCGTCTAAACGATCAAAAGTAGCCTGCACAAAAATGTCAAAACGACCGGCTTGGAGATTATCACTTAACTACGTTCATTTTAGACATAAACGGTTTATGGAAATAGTTGGGAGAAAATATGGTGCATCAGTAGACTATGAAATCCGCACTAGTTCTTAAAGGGGCAGCAGTATAAATGTGACGATTGCGACATTACTGAGAATAAAACAACCAAAGGCAAAGAGAAAATCACCCACAGCTCTTGAATGAATAACTTCAGCTTTAATAAGCATAAATCTATGATAAACTTTGCAGTGCTATTTTACTTTTGATTACTTTATTATAATTCTTTTTAGACGATAAACCTGAATAATGTTAGTAGACCTTCCTGAAATTAAAGCACTGTGTAGGCCTGTATAATGCGTATATCTTTGTTTAATTGTCTATCTATTGTTTAATATATCTATTATATATATATATATGTATATATATATATATATATATATATATTGACATAGGCTACATACGTACGTATCATCCTTGCTTGTAGAGAGGTGTTTATTTCAGCATCATATAAAATCAACAATAATGATAAATAATGTTAAAGCAAACACAGGTCTGGTATCGGAAAAGTATCGGTATCGGCCGATATCCAAAGTCAGGTATCGGGATCGGATCGGAAGTGAAAAAATGTGGATCGGTGCATCCCTAGTAAAAATCATAAAGAATCTCTCCCTCTCTCTCATTCATACACACACACACACACCGAGGCTGCTTAATAGTATGAAATTGTTGTAAATTGTTGTAAATATATAAAGTAAATTGCAAACACTTCCATTTTTGTCGATTTTGGCTGATAATGGCAACGTCTGGGTGAAAAATGTTTCTCTTACTAACAGATTCTGGTTTAGAAACTTTCCATTACAACCTAATATTTCTAAAGACACTGAATATTTTTACTTTTTTTGTCCTTTTAACTTTGTCATTGCCATTGGCTAGTCTAACAGGTCTGTCAATATGATGTTTTGAGAGCGATGCATGCGTGTGTGTGAGAATATAGGTCAGTTATTGTCTGACACACCTCTTCTCAGCTGATTAGAACAGTCAGATTTAAGGAATTATATCCACAAACCAAAGTTGAGATGCGACGTGTGTGTGTATACATATATACACACACACACACACACACACACACACACACACACACACACACACACACACACACACATATATATATATATATATATATAGTATATTGTTGTAAATTTTATATATATGTCATTATCATCTATATATATGCTTGTGTATATATATGTATATATATATATATATATGTGTGTGTGTGTGTATATATATATAGATATATGTGTGTGTGTGTGTGTGTGTATATATGTGTGTATAAATATATATCATTGTCATCTATTTTGCATCCCTAGTTCATCTGCTTTTAAGTATTTTCTCTGCTTGTACTTATATTTTTATATAAATATATTTATATTTTTGTATGTAGCCAGTGGTTCTTACCAAATTGACTTGCATTACTGGAAAATGTCCAAACAAGCAGCCAAAAATAGACTGTTTATTTTACTAGACCTTTAATCGCAGAGCATCTCCTAAAAAAATACAACCAACTTAAATTATCCTCCTAATAACTGAATCAAATCAGGAATCAGTTTGTTTCGTAAAATCAACTGTTCTGTTCTTCTGTACCATGTATGTGTCTAACCCAATCTCTTGAATTAAGTTTTTGTTTTTCTCATTGACAAAGTTTTTTTAAATCAGTTTGGTAAGAAAAAAATGAAATCCAGATAATTCTTTGAAAACTATAGAATTTTATCTAAATTAAATTTCATCTTGTTTAAATATGTTTTTAGTATTTTTGTCTAATTTTCTCGTAAAAATATCTATCTTCCATCCATTCTCCAAACCACTTATCCTCTAGAGCCAGCGTAAGACAAAAACCCTAGAAGATATATATATATATATATATATATTTTTTTTTTTTCTCCCTGTGCTGTTTGATAAGGTGTACATTAGCTATTCTTTCTTGTTGGTGGATTTGTAACACACACAGAATGCACAGACATTCTCCATTAACTCTCGCTAACTACTCCTCTCTCTCCCCCACTTTTTCTCTTTCTTCTTGGCTGTTGTGTTGGTTTATGAGCTTGGCATAAAAGATGTTTCTAGGTCATGGCACTCCTTGCCGGTTCAACATTCCCTGAGGGTTGTGCCAATGTTGCATTAACGCTTAAGCCTAGGTGTCATCACAATACTTCTTGGGCAGTTTTTACTTTGTCATTGGATATTGCAGTAAATATGTTTGCGCCTCAGTTTGAACCATTTACGCTGTAGTCTGAAGCAGGATTATTGACTGGACTAAGGTGGAGATCTACAGCTGATTTGTATGTAATTAGACTTGAGCAATAACTGCTCTGATACACCCAAAATCCTCATCATTGCAGAGGTTGTCGTGAGAAACAGTTATTAAATGAGACGTGTCTAGATGATGAACAGGTTCAGTAGTGCTTCAACAGATTCAGGGGTGAGATGATGAAAATGTATCAGTTTTGGAAGCACATTCCATATTTTTCATGTTTCATATAGGCTACTGATTCTACACCCTTTCACTGTGAATGTAAGGGACATCAGGGGCAATTGTAACCTTTTACTTTAAAAAGTAAGACTTACAGATTACATCATAATATTCAATTCAAGAAGAGTGTCACACTCAGTGTGGCTGGGGCAAATTGTAGCACATGAAGCATTAAATAACCCACTGTGCCTCCAGTAAGATGACACACTAATATTTAGCTTTTGTATTTATTCATATTACTGATTAGTTTGCACTTTTTATTAAAATTATTTTAGCTGTCATGAACAATGTTTAAAGTAAAGGTAGGCTATAGGTGGGATCTTTCTGTTGTCATTTATATTTTAAATGAATATAATAATCTTAGCATGACATTAATCAGCTGATGAGTGTTCAGCTGTGTACTTTTCGATTTTGTTTTATTACAAAGCACACAGCATGTGGTGTCTCAGCGGGCTTTGCTGAACTGTAATGTATCTGGACAGTTGCCAATGTTTTATTCATTTGACAGAGAGGGAGAGAGAGAGCAACTAATTAATGTTGGTGGTCTTGTAACAGAATTTGTATATATTGTTTAATTTTAACACTCCTAAAAATTCACTCATTTGAACTTACTTGTTATTATATACAATACAGTTTTTCAGCTTCATGACGAGGGAATGATCAAATGCTCAGCTATCATATATTTTTCCTACTATTGAAGTCAATTGATACCATTAAATTATGACAACATTTTAATTTTTAGGTGAACTATTTAAGGTTTTAGTCCTTAAAGGTCATTAAAGGTCTAGTAAGTGATTTCTGAGAAAAGCTGTTGAAAGTGGATCAGACTGAGCATCAAAACACACTTGTAGCCAATCAGAAGTAAGGGGCCTGTGCTTCATAGCGTTAGTAAATTTGGGGATTGAGCTGTCAGGATTGGGGTATTTTCCTTTTTGGAATCACTCACTGAACACACCAAAATGACTAAAGGTGACTGTCAACAAGCATATGCGTTCGTTCTGTGCCTGTATGTAAGTAAATATCAGTCTATATCAGCAGGTTTCAATAGTCATTTTTCGTCATTCAAAAAAGCTAGTAGGCTACTGCAGATATACAAACTGAAAACAAAGTAGAGCTTGCATGCCATTTTTAGTGTCATTCATACTGATCTTTTCAGTTGGCTCACGTTATTATGAAAATATTCGTGCATTCGAATGCTCGGATGAGAATTTATAACAGCTTCTGTCTGTACTGTTTTGACTTTCACTTTGCTAGCTTTCATAATTTTCACTTTTATACTCGTTCGCTAAGCTGAACAGCCAATCAGAGTTCTCTCGCCGACGGCCCGACGCCTATACAACATCTTGAATCGACCCAAAAAAACCTGAGGCATCTGACTAGAGCCAATGGTGCGGCAGAAACTGAAAAAAAATAAACGGAGCCGCCCGAAGCTCAAAAATGGCTCAACGTTGCCCAACCGCCGACAGTCAGCTTGGTGTGTCCCAGCCTTTAACAATCCCAGATAATTTTATCTGCAGATTAATTGAATCAGAATAAAAATGATCATAAATTCATCCAATTAAAATTAAAACACCCTTTTGTTTTTTCCTCCACAGGGTCTACTGTTTCCACCACTAACTTCATGGAGAGAGAACGAAGTTCTGCAAGTGTACATTAGCAATTTTTGGCTAAAAGCCAAAAGCCAGTTTTTGTCATTCAAGGACTGGCTAGCCTTAAGGACATAACCTCAGCGTCTATCGGCTGCCAATCATCAGTGGGGTAACACTGACGGCAAGCCATCTGAGATTTACGAGTAGTGGCTTACCACTAGCATTAGGTGGTAAGCGTGTGGCATCTATTAGAATTTCTGTGAGTGTTTTAAGTGTAAAAAACGCGAATGGGACACGCCAGCCTTCACAGACGGCCTGAATGGGAGAAGGAGTGAGCATGGACAACCTTTCGGAGTTTGGAGGCCTTTGTCCGTCTGTCCGGGAATGGGAGTGAGTCCACACTAATGTCACAATATGCTTGTCCTTTTTGTCCATTTGTAATGAATTTGCGATGTTATATTGTTTTGAGAGATGGTGCCAAATAGGAATTTTTAATAGAAAACATTTTCTTCTGCTTACAGCACAAGCAGCTGTGTGGATGATTTAATGGACGAAGATGAGAAGGACAGAGCAAAAAGGTCTGTATGTGTTTTGCTCTTTATAGTGTGTGATGATGTTGAATAATAAAATCCCACATTAGACTGTAAACCTGTGAACTTGAATTGTGCCCAAAGACGTTTAAGAAATCACACCTTTAAAAGCTTTTCACACTTTCACGCAATACAATAGATTTTACTTGTGAAAGAGAGTTTTGGGCTGATATAGAATAAAATTGGAGATAATGGAAATGGTTGAAAGAGTTTTTTTGATGGGAGATGACATTAGTATTATTAAATCTAGGGGGGAAAAACGTTTTTTTCTATAACTAACTTCAATCCAAAAAAGAAATCTGAGAAAAAAAAAAACAAAAAAAAAAACAAATAAAACCTCACAATGTTTTTGTCAGTTGTGTTTCCAATTTCCAGTTTCCAGTTTCAAATTGGAAACAGGTGTTTCCAATTTTTCTTATGTCATGTTGCAAGTGTATAGACCTTATTCAGAGCAGCGCCATGACAGGTATAAAGAGAGGCTGTGAGGGATAGACGTACCGTGTTTCCAATGGCATCCGCTATAAAAAGCTGAATAAAGCGGCTAGATTACTTACAATTTTCCACAGCTTATATTGTCGGGAGTTTTTTGTCAACTGACATTTCTTGGAAAGATATTTTTCCAGTGTTTCATGAGCAGAACAATCCGAAAACACATTAAATAACAGTACAGCCCATTGAAGAGATGCAAGTCTATCCCTCACAGCCTCGCTTTCATTCTCATTAAAAATCAAAGATGGCGCTGCTGTGAATAAGGCGTATAAACCATTAGCTGGAACTGGAAGCCTAAAATCATTATCCTCAGTTGTAATTGAAATGAAATAGTAGGTTGTTGTGGCAAAAACAGTTTAACTAACAAACAGCATCATAGTAAGAGACATTAGATTCAAATTGTACTTCAAAAGATGTTTATTCTTTTAAAGGAGGCTTGTTCACAAAAATACTGCGACAGCTACCTCGCGATAGGAACACAGACCTAAATGACATATAGAACAGACAGCTTTCATACACCTTTCCCCCCCGCCCCATAGTGTTTTACTGCCCTTACTCCTGTGAGAGCAAAAGTCAATGACCTGCCCCTCGCCCCATGGTGTTTTACTGCCCTTACTCCTGTGAGATCAAAAGTTGATGAGATCAAAAGGCTTTATAATGCGGTGGTTCCCTTGTCTATAAACAAAAGCCTTTAGCATATCTTTGGCTGTGTGTGTGAGAGAGTTCCTGCTATGTAAATACAGAGTATAAGGAGAGAAACACGTTTTAATTGAAAGGAACAAACCTCATAATGTAGAATGAAAAAAAAATGTTAAAACATGAAATTTTCTATAACAAGGTCTATGTTTGTAATTCTCTACAGATCCATATGAGAAAGCATACACAAACACCATCATCACCGTATACAGACATTTTCTTTTTGACTTGTTGTTTCAGAACAGAGCTGTCAGTAAAAATTACGCCATTAAAGTTGTCTGAAGTTGTGTGAGTGTCATCTCTTTCTGCCCATCTCTCTGCAGGGCGTCCCGTAATAAATCAGAGAAGAAGAGGAGAGACCAGTTCAATGTTCTCATTAAAGAGCTGTGTACTATGCTACAGGGTCAAGGTCACCCCCGCAAGATGGACAAATCCACCATCCTGCAGAGGACCATTGACTTCCTGCAGAAACAGAAAGGTCAGAGAAAAATCAAGTTCAAATATTCGGAGTTGATATTCATATTTATGTTGGTGTTTCATTCTCATTGCCTTCATTTGTTTTATGAATTATTTCATTTATTTAATTTGGATATTTAAGAAATTGTAGTCAAAAAAGCAGAATGATACCCAGCTCCATAGTACCATAGTAGCATTTTCATTTAATAAAAGATCATGTTATATGTGTGTGTGTGTGTGTGTGTGTGTGTGTGTGTTAAATACATTAATTTTATTGTCTAAATATTATAATCCAGGACAAATATTTGTATACATTTGACATTTTTTAATTAATTAATTTAGCTGTCCCTCACTGCATGAACAATGTTAGCCAGTCTTCACCTCTAAGTGAAGCTGCACCTCGCACAAAAACATGAAGTAAATCATGATTTTGTTCCTCCTATTAGTGTATGGAAGGAACATATGTGTGGCTGCGTGGAGTTCTGGTGTAAAAAAAAAAATCCTTAAGACATTCAACTAAACTTTTTCCAGAGAGGTAAACCTCAGAGTCACAGATGTTTGTTGGTGATGTTGGGATTTGGTTGGATTTGTTTTGAATCTCTCCACCTCACACCATATTATCATTGCCACAATTGATTTAAAACATTGACTCTCTAATGCCATGATTTACGCACATTTGCAGAGTATTAATTTTGGACCCTGGTTTGAAGAACAGAATACTTTTTACTTTATTTTTGCATTTGGTGGGTGGAGCAAACCACTGCAAGCTCCTGTGGGTGTCACTACCAACACCTTGGAGTGCCAGGAGCTGCTCTGTGATGGGCCCAGTTCCATTTCCTGTCTGAATCCAGGGCACAGCTGTCAGGCCGTCGGCACAACGTTTACTGGCAGCAGATTTCACTGCTCCTCTAAACAGTTCAAGTGCCATTACCAACTTCCCCCAATCGCAGACTTCCTCACTGCCTGATTTAAATTTCTTACGATTTTTATCCATTCCGTCCAAACTTGTTAGTTCACACATTCCCTTTCTCAGAATTCCATAAACATGTACTTACAGCATTCCTAAAAAAAATTCTTCTTGCTGTTTGATGTTTTCCAGAGATCACTGCTCAAACAGAGTCTTGTGAGGTCCGACAGGACTGGAAGCCTTCTTTCCTTAGCAATGAGGAATTCACCCAGTTAATGTTGGAGGTAAAGCATCATATCTGCCTCATTCACCTTCCGTTTTTCTGTAGTCTTGACTTCAGCTGTATTTCTTAAAGGGATACTCTTCTTTTTTTGTGAAATAGGCTCATTTTACCTCTCTCCCAGAGTTAAACAGTTGAGTTATACTGTTTTCAAATGCATTCAGCCGATTTTCTGATATTTAGAAGAATGTCAGTAAACAGACAGTTTCTGGTCTCATTGACTTCCATAGCAGGAAAAAAATATACAATGGAAGTCAATGAGACCAGGAACTGTCTGTTTACTGATATTCTTCTAAATATCAAAAATTGGCTGAATACATTTGAAAACGGTAAAACCCAACTGTTTAACTCTGGGGGAGTTGTAAAATGAGCCTATTTCCACAAAAAAAAGTGGAGTATCCCTTTAAGCCCCATGCTGTCAACGCATCATGTATTTTGCGAGACTATGAGATGCCTTACAGCACTGCTTCAGGCTCAACTATGTTGCCTCCTTGAAAACACATTTTACAAATAAAGGAAAATGTTTAACTTCAATCATGTACAGTAGCAGAAATACATGAATATACAGAGTCAGTCTGAACTGCGCAAAGCATTCCCAGAGCCAGAAAACCGGATGTTGCGCTTTGTATGGGGCGTTTTTGAATTCTCCACAGAGTTTCCTGCATTAAGGAAACATTCACACATGAACAGTTCCTTTTAACATGCTCAGGCTCTTGTCAGTTCCCAGTCTTAGATATTCCAACATACAAGAACAGTGAATCATGCATTTAAAAGCAGTGACAAGTGAAGTTGGGGAATCTTCTGTTTATTTCTTGTTGAAAACAATTAAAAAATATTGTGCAACTTCAAGAGCCTGATAGGAAGCATTCTGCATCTACAAACGATTTTCTTAACCAGTGTTCTCAGCTTTGAGGAATGAATTTCTAGATGAATAAATTGCACATTCATTTGATTCGAATCTGTTATTTTGTGTGGGGACAAGACCAATATTCAAAGTTCAGCTCAGTCATTCACTGAATGATGACTCAATGCTGACAGAATTTGTACTTTCAGATGAACTATTTCTTAAATAACAGATGGACAACTGTCATCAGTATATTATGAGAGTTTCTGCTGATTCAGAATGTATTTTTTTGTGTGATTGCAGGCTTTGGATGGTTTCCTAATAGCTCTTACCACAGATGGGAACATAATATATGTATCTGACAGTGTCTCGTCTCTCATTGGCCATCTGCCGGTAAGTGATGGGGTGGGGTCCAGTGGGATTTAAAGAGAATTTGATTTGGATGAACTCATACCTCTGAGAATAAAACCCTGTTTTATTTTAACTAGTCAGGCAAACTCATGCTATTTTGATATGTTATGTATCTAAATATAGTTAAGATAGCCCACACACAGCAGGTTTTCTTTAAGCTGTTGACAACAGTCCTTAGGAAATGCTGGAGATTTTTATTAGACATTCAGAACTGTATTTGTACAGTATCTGAAAATCATGAAATGTCAAGTGCTTTGGCTTATTTCCAGTCAAGTGGTTTAACTTATTACAGAAAAAAAACATTCCATAAACCTGAATCAATGTACTGTACCTCTCTTCTTAACTCTGCAAATGTGTCAAAATCCATTCAGACTGTGATCACATGCTGCCAGTCTAATGGGATTTGCTTCCAAACTTGACTGTTAGCTCGGTTCCTGCTGTGTGTGGGTCACAAATGCGGTTTGATAATAGTGATGATGATTAGTTCCATCACTGTCAAAGCCATAACCTTTGACCTTAAGCAGAGAGGTGGGCTTAGCAGACTCTTGTTATTTAGGAATCAAACAAGCTGACCTCAGGTGGCACTATGGACATATTTATGGATCTACACAGATTGTGCTAATACTCTTATGATTTTGTTGAGATGGTGCCAGTTCCTGTTACAACAGAATGCTGGCTCAAGCAAAAAGGAGGCTTTAGTATTATTCATATATTATTATTGTATTTGTTATTATTTTTAATTTAGTTTTTTTTGTAATTGTATGTGCTTTAATTAGCTTTTCTTTTATATTTATGTATAGCTTGAAGTTATTTTTATTTGAGTTTTAATTTAAGTAATTAAGCATGCTCTTAAATCTATTTATTTCAATTAGTTGCCTGGGCAACATTTTCAATTTTTTATTTTTACTTTTTTTAAATGGGAAACACGGGAAAGCTCACCCGGCCCAGACGTGGAAAGGATTGACAGATTCTGGCTCTTTCTCGATTCTGTGGGTGGTGTCGCATGGCCTTTCTTAGTTGGTGGAGCCGATAATGAACGAGATTCCGGCATGCTAACTAGTTACGCGGCCCCGAGCGAGCGGTCAGCGTCCGACTTCTTAGAGGGACAAGTGGCGGTTAGCCACGCAAGATAGAGCAATAACATGTCTGTGATGCCCTTAGAAGACCAGGGCTGCACACGTGCCACAATGGGCGGATCAGTGTGTGCCTACCCTGCGCCGAGCCGCCGAGAGGTGCGGGTAACCCGCTGAACCCCGCTCGTGATCGGGATTGGGGATTGAAAAACTGTTTGCCATAATTTAGGAATTCCATGTGAGCGCGGGTCATAAGCTTGCGTTGATTAAGTCCATGTCCTTTGTACACACCATACGTCGCTACTACTGATTGGGTGGTTTAGTGAGGTCCTTGGATTGGCCCGCGGCTGCCGGAGCTCCTCACTGGGTTTTAGATGATCGTCGAGAAGACGATCAAACTTCACCGTCTAGAGATAGAAGTCATAACTTGACCATCTAGAGATATTAAACGTAGTAACAAGGCATTGTTACGACTTTTACTATGTCTAGATGGTCAAGTTTCATGATCTTCTCGACGCTCCACCAGAACCCAGCTAGGAGCTCCGGTGGGGCCAATCCAAGGACCTCACTATACCACCCAATCAGTAGTAGCGACGGGTATTACATGAAAAATTGACGTTTTTCATCTAATATATGATTTATTCCAACTTTTGAATTACCAAAAATGTTTTTTAAATAGGTTTAGGGACAGATTTACTTACAACTCGCCCAGTACAAACCGTCTTTTGGCAAGAAAAATAGAAGTATTTTTTAAAATAAGTATTTTTTATAATTAAATTTAATCACTCAGGTTTTCACTAGTCAATTTACTGGTATTTGCACCATTATTTAACGCCCAAAAAGCATCCGGCTACGTCTGTGTTCTTTAATTTCCACTCCCATCTGCGCTTTTTTGGAATTGCACCCTCATGCTAATTTGCCCTGTTTAGTAAATCTGGCCCTCAGTATTAGTTACCAATAAGAACACTGCCACAAGCTGATGATGCTGTAGGACCTATCTTTTGATTTTCATGGATAGCAAATTATTATTACAATTAATAGTGATGAATAATTATTCAAAATGAAATTTCTTGTGAAATCATGTCATACTTAAGTGCTTAGTGTTGTGGGAAATGTAGTGCATTGTGTAGCACTGATGGAAGCGAGCTGGGAGTGACGTTGCTATGGATACTGCTGTGTCTCAGTCAGATATGGTGGACCAGAACATTTTGAACTTCCTGCCAGAGCGAGAGCACGGAGAGGTGTACAAACTTCTGTCATCGCACATGCTCTTGGCGGAGCCTTCTGCTGTGGACCTACTCAACAGCAGTGAGTGTATACACACACAAACCATCACACACCTGAAAACACAGAAGCAGTATGTTGTGAGAGCGTGCCGTCTTATTGCCTGGATGTATTGTGCTCTATGATTACACTCAAGGCTAATTATAGAGGCTCTGCGTGTGCAGTGTAACACAGATTATCTGTTACAACACCCTGATAATCCCACATACAGCTCTGACCCCAATCCCTGAGAGAGCGACACACAGACACATAGTGAGAGATACTGGTAGAAAAAACAGTCACTGTTGACTTTTTGATCTCATTCGATCACCATAACCGCCTTTGTTACACTGGTCAGTGGTCACAGTCCCTTGTGAACAAAACAGACACACACTCACACACTGTTGTATGGTCTGTCAGGTCATTGTACTCTATTTTAGGATAATCATCAAAGTCACACTCAGGCCACAGTCATAATAGAACATTAACCTCAACCTTGTGGGTTTGTCTGGTAAACTGAATTGCTGTTACATCAGCTGCTAACAGTCTCTTTCCTCTCCCTGTGCACACTTTCTTTCTTTCAGGCGAGACGCACGTCGAGTTCTGCTGTCATTTAGCGAGGGGGAATGTTAACCCAAAAGAACCGCCCACATATGAATATGTCAAATTTGTTGGAGATTTCAAATTTCATAGTAACGGTGGGTTTTATTTATTTTTTACATCTCCCAGAGCTACATGCAACACAAACATAGACACTAATAATTGATGAATATAAATGGATATTGTTGTATTTCTGTGTATTGCTTATTTTGAGAAGTCAACTTTAGCTGTGTTAGTAAACAATTAGAGTACGAATGCATTTGTGTTTTCTCCTGTGTATTTGGTTGTTGAAGAGATTTAATTAGGATGATGATTTGCCTATGTTGGAACTATTTGTCTGTCTTATGAGGTCACATTCTACTGAAAGGGAATGTGGAAATGTGAAGAAGAGAAGAAAACATTTAAGCCACAACCAGAACAATGCTAGTCCTCTCTGTAAACATTTTAAACTTTCTTTTTTTTTAAGGCAAAGTTTTAAGTACAATATTATAACCACCACTTAAATATATGTATATGTGTGTGTGTAATTTTACATTGAAATATAATAATAAATTATTATCATTTTATTTTAAAAAATATACAATATTCATATATATGTATATATATATATATATATATATATATAAAAAATATAAAAAAAATTATATATATATATATATATATATATATATATAAATAAATATATATATATATATATATATATATATAATTTTTTTTTTGATTTTTTTTTTTTTTTTTTTTTTTAAGAATCCAGATTTGTATTCATCACATTCACACCTGTGGCCGGTTGCATAAACTGCTTAGTCTTACAAGTTAGTCATCTCATTTTTCTTCAAGATTGGTCTTTTTAAATGTCAGTTACATAAAAAGGTAGAATGGTCTAATTTAAATCTGAAAGGTAAGACTGATTACCCTTATCTAATTGCCAGTTGGTCAGACTAGTTCTTAAAGCATAGGCTTAACATGGTGGCTATGGTCATGCAACTGTGTATAAATTATTAATAATAATACAAAATAGTAATAAAATACGTATAAAAAAATACATTTTGAATGAATTCACTGCCATTCACTAGAAGTTGTTGTAATATAAATAAAATATACCTTAAGTGGTGCCAAGTTTAATGCTTAATCTCTGAAATCTGGTCATTGTGGGTGTTTTTTTAACAGAACATGATGTTTTTCTGTGTTGCAGTGCCTCTGTCTACATGTAACGGTTATGAGCTGGCGTTCCCACGCACACTGCAGTCTTCATTAGAGGAGCAGATCTGTCTTATAGCCACAGTGAGACTCGTGACCCCTCAGTTTCTGAAGGTAACAGTGCACAAAATCACACATGCACAAAATCAATATTACACACTACTTGCATTCATCCTTATGTCAAAGGAAGGACAGACTTAGTGTGTGTGTGTGTGTGTGTGTGTGTTATAGGATATGTGCAACATGGAAGATGTGTGTGATGAATTCACATCAAGACACAGCTTGGAATGGAAATTTCTCTTCTTAGATCACAGGTGAGTCAAATGCCGCTCAATTATGCAAACGACTCTGATGTTGTGGTTCTGCATGGTCTGTTGTACTGCACTCCATTAGGTCCGTTTCGTAGGTTCATTCGTGACTCTTTCTGATTGTCATTTGCTTAATTCATTCATCAGTCTCTGACCCACTTACATCTGCTAATTCAGACTTTCCGCTGTCCCACGCACGGCTGCGAGGGCCAGGGATGTCATCAGATATTGCGTGTGCTTGAATCTATTCTGACACTCCCATTTTAATGTGATGTTTTTATTCAGCTGTGGCCATTCATAAATTTCAGGATAGAGATTATTTACTCAGGAGGCTTTTCTGACCCCCAGAGAGTTACATAACCGTGTGTGAGTGAGTACTGGATGTCCTGTTCCCCACAGAGCTATAATTGGACATTCGAGCTGTCTCGTCAAACTCTCTCTTTAAACGGGAAGTGTGGAATTTTAGCATCAACAAAAATAATGTTTGTTTTCAAACAGGTTTCCTTAATACTCACTGCATTTTCTGTTGGTCAGTCATGCAGATAGTGCTGCCTGCTTGCACAATTGGTTGAGCCAGTGTTGCTGTGGTCCAAATTGTCAAACACAGTGTTTTGAGACATCGGGGAATTTATAAAACGTATAACACACACACAACTGTTTTACATTTTGATAATAATGGAAGATTTTTCTTGTGAACCAAATCAGCATAAGACTGGAGTCATGAAGCAGCTTTGTCATCACAGGAATAAATGTAATTTCAAAATATATAAAAATAGAAAACAGTTCAATGAAATTGTAATAAATTTCACAATATAACGGTTTTACTTTAATTCTGATAAACTTTTTTTTTTTTTCACCGTTAAGCTTACATAGACCCAGGCAAGCTATGGACACCAAGCTCTTGCTTATTTCAGTGGTTTCCATGGCGATGAGTGTTTGCAGGCTCATCTGAGCCCCCATGTTTCATTCCTTTAGTCTCAAGGGGAAATGCTGAGCCATTTTTAATGGGTCTGAAAGGACATAAGATTTGAGTTTGTGTTTTGTAAATTGGGCCAATGCTTGGAATTAGCAGATAGTATGTACTGAACGTGTGTGTTCGCAGGGCCTCTCCTATCATCGGGTACCTACCGTTTGAGGTTTTGGGGACCTCGGGTTACGACTACTACCATGTGGACGACCTGGAGCTGATTGCTCAGTGTCATAAACAATGTGAGTGTTATCTCAAAGTCTCTTTCTCTCTCGCGCTCGCTCTCTTGTAAAACTAGGTCAGTGTACTGGCTTGGAAAGTGCTGTTTGTGTGAATCACAGAGAAGCTGAAAACTTGAGGAGCTTTCCCACCAGGCAAGATGAAAGGCCTTGTAAGAAGCTCTCAAATCTTTTTTAGAGACTATTGATCTTGAGAGCTTGTGTGCATGGATGTGTGTGTTGCAGTGATGCAATTTGGGAAAGGAAAATCCTGCTACTATCGGTTCCTGACTAAAGGGCAGCAGTGGATCTGGCTACAGACACACTATTACATAACATACCACCAGTGGAACTCCAAACCAGAGTTTATCGTCTGTACACACAACGTGGTCAGGTAAAACACACAACCATTCATATGAAAAAAAAAAAAAAAAAATCATACATGTATATTGGAAAGCAAAGCATTATTTATTGACTTCTCATCACCTTAAAGGGTTAGTTCACCCAAAACTTAAAATTCTGTCAGTATTTACTCACCCTCATGTTGTTCCAAACTTCTATGTGTTTATTTGTTCTGCTGAACACAAAGGAAGATCTTAATCCCCCTTAAACTATGGTATTCAATGGGGATTGAGATCTGTTTGATTAAAACATTCTTCCAAATATCTTCCTTTGTGTTCAGCAGAACAAATAAACGCATAGAGGTTTGAAACAACTTGAGGGTGCATAAACGATGAAAAAATGTTCATTTTTGGGTGAACTATCCCTTTAAGAAACCAAATAGCTTGTTTCGGCTTGATTATATTCTATTTTTAAATATTTTTTGGATATATCATTGCATGTAATTCATTGAAATTTGTTGTTCTTTGTTATTTTAATGTTTGTCGGAATTGTAGTTTTTATATGCTTGTGTCACAGAGAATTTCGTAGTGTCTCTGTTACAATGACAATAAAGAAGTCTAAGGGTCCTTTCACACCTACCTTGTTTGGTCCGGACTTTCGGTCTTTTCAGATTGGTCCGAATCAAAATTACAGGTGTGAAACCTCCCTCGGACCACGGTCCGGACCAAACAGATGAAATTTGGTCTCACGAAAAGAGGTAGTCTCGGTCCGGATCAAACTGATCAAAGGTTTGGTTCATTTCCCCTCGAAAACGAGATGTTACATCTCAAGGGGCTATCCTTCGAATAAACTTCAAATTTAAATTTCTAGTGTGTCACGTAAAGTTCTTTAGTGCGCTTGCATAATTGTAGTGTAAAACCAACCAAAACTTTCTGAAAGTATAAAATGTATCAAAACGTGAACTTTGGTTCAGACCTTGGTGCAGACTTTCAGGTGTGAAAACACCCTAAATCACACACTGGAAAGTATATGTGTATAAACAAAAACACTACATAACACAAGCATGTTGAAGCATTTTAAAAATGTTTAGGATTAATAATATTTGTAACATGGATATCTGTGTTCAAATATCAGTTCATAACTTAAAAAAGTATCCAAGTAGTTAATATGGTATTCAGCTCAATTAATTGAGTCTGTTTTACAATGTATATCTTTTAGCCTCAGTTTCCATCTAGTGGTCAGTTTGTGTTACTACAGATTTGACCTTTAAAATTTGCCCTATTCTCAGAAATGCACCACATTACATTACAGTGGTTCTCAACCAGGGGCCCAGGGCACACTTGGTGGCATCAGGAAACTTCCAAGGGGTCCTCAAGATGACTTAAAATGAAAAATAAATAAATAAATGAAAAAAGCAACTACAAATCAAGTTATTTATTTTTGTCTTTTAAGAACCAGTATTCCTACAGTCTTGGAAATCCTGGATATATGAGGAAGACTCCCGATCCTGCAAATTGATTATTAATTAAACTAATTTAAAATCCATAAAATCTTAGAACAATATCTTTCTAAAGAATACACATTTTCTAGTAATGACAAGTTCTAGAATATTTTATTAGGTATAAATTGTAAGTATATTTTATTTATATTAAAAAAATCCTTATTTTGAATCTTTATCCAGTAAATCACAAACATCTGAAAAAGGGGCCCTCAAAAATTGTTGTGGTCAATGGGGAGTGATGACGCAGCGCAATGTGACACAGCAAATTCCCGACAGTAAACTGAAGCCCTGTTCTATTTCTGACATACTTCAAGCGCTCACGCTACGTCTTACCATAGCATCTTACACAAAGATAAATGGATTTGCAACGATCACTTTGTCGCGTCCACCGTTGACAGCCTCAAGCTGTTGTGGCGCAGGTGGTGACACTGTTGGAGTCAAAAAAGTTGAGAACCACTGGTCTAAGGCTTTTCACAGTGGATGTACAATTTGAAAGAATGAAAAGTAAAAACAAAACACTTTGTCTTTCTAAAGTTATGCTGAAGTCCGAGCGGAGAGAAGGAGAGAGTTTGGGTTGGAAGAAAGCTCATCTGATATGGCCACATCCTCAGTCAAGGTACTACACACACACACACACGCACAATTCAATTCAAATTTATTTGTATACCGCTCTTCACAATACATATTGTTTCAAAGCAGCTTTACAGAACGTGCATTTCAGAAATGTACATAGAAAAAATACAGTTAGTTAATCATGTATTAATTTAGGGCAGGTGTAGGCAAGTTCGGTCCTAGAGAGCTTAGCTCCAACACTTAAAAAAAACCTCTCCTGCAAATAGCTGTAGTAATCCTGAAGACATTGATTAGCTTGTTCGTGTGTGTTTGATTAGGGTTGCAACTAAATTTAGCAGGACAGCAGCTCTCTAGGACTGAACTTGCCTATCCCTGATTTAGGTCATAACATATCGCCAGCGTCGAGTCATCTCTTGGGCATCTGAAGTCTCCGTGAGAGGCTGGATACAAACTGGAGCTGATGAACGCTATTTAACTCGGGACTAGTGTCCCGAGATAACAGCTGAAAAGCAGTTGGGAAATAATTATCACAGCTGCTGTTTATATAATATTAATGCATTCGATCTGATTCAACATTAGTATAAAATGTAAGCATTATGTGAATGCTTGGCCAAAGAGAGGCGGCTTTAATCTACTTTAAAACCAGAATAGTGAGTCAGAGCCTCGAACAATATCAGGAAGGCTATTCCAGAGTTTAGGAGCTAAATGTGAGAACGCCCTCCCTCCTTTAGTGGACTTGGATATCCAAGGAATGACCAGAAGCCTCGAATTTAGTGAAGTAAAGAACGCAATACACAGGTGCTAAACCATTTAGGGCTTTATAGGTCAGTAGTAATACTTTGTAATTATTACAGAACTTAATAGTTAACCAGTGTAGAGATGATAAAATTGGTGTTATATGATCACATTTTCTGAATGAGTAAGAACTCCAGCAGCTGCATTTTGCACTAACTGTAGCTTGTTTATTGAGCATGTAGGACAACCAGATAATAAAGCATTACAGTAGTCTAATCTCGAGGTCATGAATGCATGAACTAACTTTTCTGCATCAGAAACAGATAGCATGTTATGTAGCTTAGCAATGTTTCTAAGGTGGAAAAAGGCTGTTTTTGTAACATATGAAATATGATTTTCGAAAGGCAAGTTGCGGCCTTGTAGAACACCCAGGTCTTTTACTGTAGTGGATAAAGTATCAGGACATCTTTCTAAATGAAAGTTGTATTGAAAGGGGTTTTGTGGGTAGTTTTTTGGACTAATAAGTAATACCTCCGTTTTATCTGAATTTAATAGCAGGAAATTACACGTCATCCAGCATTTTATATCTTTAAGACACAGTCAATTTAGATGAGTGTTTTCATCTGGTCGTGATGAAATATATACAGTAATTCCATGTTTATTACCAAGTGGCAGCATGTATATTGAGAAAAGCAGAGGGCCTAACACCGATCCTTGTGGCACTCCATAGTCTACTGACGTTATTTTTCCCCATTTACGTTACGTTTACATAACGGTCTGATAAGTACGACGCATACACAGCTTTATTGTGTTCATTCCCATTTGTTTGTGAATAGTTATTCAAATGAGTTTTGTCTGTGTAGGGGCAGGATGTGTTTTTGGACATTTGTCCTCCTTTGAAAAAAACACGGGACAGAAACAACAGCGCTCGATCAGTGTCATCACAAAGCTCGAGAAAATCATCACACACAGCACTGTCCGACTCTGCGTGTAAGTACAAACACGCACTTCTGCCCTTGAGGTGTACATGTGCATGAGAGCGTCATGTGAATGTAAGCCTGTGTGTGTCTGTGTCCATAGCAAACTCATCGGTGAGGTACACAGAAGCATGCACGTCATCACGGCAGTCTGCTTCCATTGCTCCTGAGAAGAGCTCCAGCAAAATGCCACATAGTGGATCGAAGGTACAAACATGCACCTCATCATCATCTTCATTATCATCATTTATGTGCCGTGATCTGGTGGGGATCTGCAGTGATCTCTTTAGGACACAAGTACCAATGGTTCAAGGACCCTATAAGAACTGCTCCGTTTATTTATTGTTTGATTTTTTTTTTTTATATATCTGCTTGGCTGAGTCTCAGCAACAGTTTAAAATTTCAGAAATCAACAGGTTCTCTGACATATAGACTAACTTTCATTTAAAGTCTGTAAAAACACTAGTAATTTAATAAGCCATTGTCAAAATGAATTGTCCATTTTTTATACTGTACATTTGTAATGTTGTGATTTAATACACATTTATTTTAGTTTTTGTGTTTTATTTTTAATTAACTCAACAGACAGGTGTTTGCAGATAGAATTCAACAGGTGAGGGTGTGCATATTAGACGGGCAGATGGATGATGCCCTTAAATCTGTATCATAAGGTCATTAGTTTGTCTCTTCAGATGTTTAATAACACATAAAAATCCCCACCGATATCTAGGTGAGTTATGAAGGACTCAAGACATGAGAAAAGCAGAATTCATCCAAGTGACCAATTGTAGCAAAAATGTAACCATTAAACAATACACTTTACTAAATATTGTTAAACTACATACTGCAGCTCATACTCTGAAATGTATTGTAACACTACTCTTGGCCGTACAAATAGTAATAGTTAACAGTACAATTTTGCAACATTCTTTCAAAAATCCACTCTAAAACATGCATAAACATCATAATATATATAAATAACTAGCGACTCCCTAAAACCACTTTGAATACTTTTATTGCTCTGTACACTACTGTTTAAAAGTGAAGGGGTGGTAATATATTTTTAACAGTTTAGAAAAGTCTCTTTTACTCATCATTCATTTAAACTAAACACAATAAAACTGTACTGTTATTAAATGTTATTACAATTTACATGTTTCTTTTAAAAGCCATATTGTCAGCATCATTACTCCAGTCTTCAGTGTCACATGATCCTTCAGAAATCATTTCAAATATTTTGATTCGTTGCTCAAGAAACATTTCTTGTTGTTATTAATGAATTTTATTCAGAATTCCTTGATGAATAGAAAGGAAACAAACTGTTTATTTGAAATCTAAATCTTACGTAAACATTTTTGATCAAAAATCTTACTGACCCCTACTTTTTTGTACAGTATTGTATTTGTTGTTATCACCACTCAGTGTGTATCTGAATGCTTTATGTGTCTGTTTGTTTTAGACCCTGATTCAGAGGCAGGGCTCCTCGGAGGCCACATCACTCTCCCCCTCCTGCAATCAGCAATCCAACATGGTCAGTATCCTCTCTCTTTCCCCTCTATTCCTTTCTCTCTTCTGTCTTTCCCTCCATGTTTAAGTATAGCTACAGAATAGAACGATTGTCAACATTTTACCAACGACTGTGTAACGGTGCCAAATCTAGATCTTTGTTCCCTGCAGAAATTTTATTTGTCAGAAATTCAGAACTGAACTAATTTGTTCTAAAATAGCTTTTCAAAATGTTATGGAATAATGTAGTCGGTTAAGTCTTAATTCGGCTTAGTGGAAACTACAGCTGGTTTTCAGAGAAGTTCACAGTTTTGAAAAGGTGGAAAAGGGTTTATATGTTGAGCTCTCGAGTCTTTTTGTGTGTTCTCAATGTTCTGTGTGCATGTGGGTTGCAGACACAATCTCTGTATGGATTCCAGCAGCCTCAGTTAGGCGTCATGCATCAGCTGAAAGAGCAGCTAGAGGAGCGGACACGCATCCTACAGGCCGACATCAAGACACAACAACAAGAGCTGCACGACATTAAAGAGAAACTACAGCTCGCCAACCTACAGGTGCGCACACATTATCATAAACTCGCAGTATTATATTTATTTGTGCAAATTTGGGTCAGATAAAATACATCAAATATTGAAAATGTGATGTAAAAAGAGGAAGAAATACACTACTGATTTTTTGGTTCTATTAGTTAACGTTAGTTAATGCATTAACTAAAATTGAATAACAACGAACAATTCATTTGTTACAGTATTAATCTTTGTTAATGTTAGTTAATAACAGCTGGTCATTGTTAGTTCATGTAAGCTCAGTTCCATTTAATAATATTAACAGGTAAAACTTTTGTATTAGCGTATTAGTAAATGTTGAAATGAACATGAACTAAGATTAATAGATGCTTTAGAATTATTTTCCCTTGTTAACTAAAGTAGTTTACTAATGTTAACAAACAGAACTTTATTGTAAAGTTTTACAGATTTGTTCTATTTTTGAAAGTAAAAGTACTATTGTGAAATATTGTTAAAATAATTATATTGTTATATAATAAGTGCTCTCTATTTTAATATATTGTGAAATGTAATTTATTTCTGAGGTGGTAAGGTTGTATTTTCAGCATCATTCCTCCAGTCTTCAGTGTCACGTGATCCTTCAGAAATCATTCTAATATGTTGATTTGGTGCTCAAGAAATATTTCTTATTATCAATGGTGAAAACAGTTGTGCTGCTTAATATTTTTGTGGCAACTGAAATTTTTTTTAGGATTCTTTTATAAATAGAAAGTTCAGAAAAACTTTTTAACTTCAAAAGAAGTTACTTCATCAGTTTAATGCATCCTGAATGAATGAATTAATTTATTTTTCTTTTTTTAATTGCTGACCACAAACATTTGAATAGTAGATATATACGATATTCCTTCTTTGTAGAAAAAATGCTACTGTATTCAGAGATGAAGTTATTGTATTGGAAGTCTTGCTTTATTTATTATTAGAACTAAAGTGGTCTGATTCTGAATGGTGTGTTTGGATCGCTGTCTTGCAGATGTTTCTCCAGCAGCCGATACAGGGAGAGTTTGCCGGTTCTGGTTCAGAGTCGCAGGGTCCAGACAGGCCAGCCCAACAAAACACACACCCCAAACCTCAACACTGTGCTTCACATTCATCACACACACAGCTCAGAGAACAGCCCAGTAGCTCATCTGCTCAGGTACACTTCACACAACACACACACATCGACATTACTCCCTCACAGACAGACTAACACACACTTGTGTTTATGTGTGTTTAGGGGCAGCAGAGACTGGTTCAGACTGGACACATGCAGGCCGTCAGTGTTCCAATGCACACACACACCAGTCTCACCACACCCTTTTACAGCAACCCAATGATGTTCTCCCCCAACCACGGACACAGAGCCCAACAAGACACACACTGCCAAAGAAACACACACACCGACTACAGCCAGGATGGACAGCTACGGTAAAAACACACCTTGACACACAGAAAACAGTCATTTGAGTCATTATTTTCATTTGAAAAAAACGTCTGTTTATGTGTCTGTTCAGACAGACATGAACAATCACATGCGGTCAATGGAATTTTTTTTTTTTTTTTTTTAAAGAGTTTAATTTGTTTTCTATTTGTTTTCCGCAAATAAAACTGTAATTGGCTGCTGTTACATAACTACAACTTTTGGTGCTCTGCTCGCATACATATTTCACATATAAGGGACAGTGAATAGCAGAAAAAGAACCTGGAACTCTTGCACTTTCATTCAACCCGTCTGCCATTGTTTATGCGTTGGTCTGAACAGACAAATTGTACGTGAAAATGACCAAATGTTTGTTCAAACATTGGAGTTGCTTCTTGTCTTTTATAATAATCCAGATGTAATGCCTCTCAATTCAAATGGATCAAATTAGGCCAGACATTTATATTCTGGAAATTATGTTCTAGAGATCAGAAGAAAAACCTTTAGGCTAAAACATTATCTCTGGTTGAAAATGCAGTTTTTTAAGGGGTTATGACATGAATTTAAAAAAAAAATATTTTAATATGTTCCTTGAGGTTCACTTATTAAATTTTGCACAATATATATATATATATATATATATATATATATATGTTGGAAATTATTATTATATATGCTGGATCCTTCTGACCCTCTTTCTGTAATGATCCGTTTTAAAAGGCGGCTCCTTTAAGACTTGACTGTAAACGGCCACTTTGGCTAAATGCCCACTCAATATTGCACTTGAGTAAGTGTTTTGAAAACATTATCCATTTAAAACCGTCATTTACACTTTATGAAATCATTGCAATGCAGCTGCTGTCATCCACTTGTTCCCGACGCTGGTATCCTGCTAATAGTCCAGGCAAAATAGCCCATTTTGGAGCAAAAAATAGAACTAATTGTAAAATAATTTTTTTCAGCATAGATCATTTCTATGAGGTGTCCAGAACAACATACTAAAAGTCCTAAGAAATCCTAGTTGAGGAAATATGTTTAATTCTCATCAATCCGAGATGTGTGCCAGTAAGGCCAGACAACAATACACCCCAATGGGGCTATTTTTTTCCTCTGCTCCTATCAAAATAAAACTTTATACAATGAAAGTACCCATGAAAAGTAACAAATTTTGTATTACAAGTTTCTTTGAAAATGAATTTTATTATGCAAATGAGCTATACACTAATCGAATATGCCCAAAATACACCCAAATAGGCTTAATTTTTTTCCTTTACTCCTACCACAATAAAACTTTACACAATAAAAGTCTACAAGAAAAGTAAAACATTTTGTATTAGACGTTTCTTTGAAAATGAATTTGAATATGCAAATGAGCAATTTACTAATCGAATATGCCCAAAATACACCCTAATGGGCTTATTTTTTTCCCTTTACTCCTATAAAACTCACAATTAAACCTCACAGAACAATGACAGTGAAAGTATACATGAAAAGTAACCTTTTTGTTTTACAAGTTATCTTGTAAAACAAAAATGTATGTAGTTAGCAGAGCCGGACAGTATCAGAGGACATTTACTTTAGTACAGTACTTAAGTACAATTTTGAGGGATCTGTACTTTACTCGAGGATCATTTTTTGGGGAGTACTCTTGACTTTACTCAAGTACAATTGAGAGGGAAATATTGTACTATTTACTCCACTACATTTCTACCCAAAACCGTGAGCACCCATTACTACTTCTAAAAAAAAATGAAAATAAGAAAAATCTCGGAAACCCTCAATTTGTTGTTTCCCTCTCAAACGTGATTGGATTGTGCAAGCGCCTAGGCTGGGTTTCCCCATGCTGTCTTGCCACAGCACGATTTTATTCACGCTGCTAGGCAGCCTGGACACCATGAACAAAATTTCCGCCTGAGCTACGGAACCAATCACAGAACGGGGAGGGAGCGGCAAGACGATGATGATGTCTATGCAACACCGCAGCAGTTTGTGTATCTCTATGGATCCATCTTGGCAGTGGACGCGACGTTACCTTTTGATACAGTCTTTGTGTATACATACATACTGTAAAACTTAAAATAATAGCCTGGGCTCTTATTTTCCCAAATCATCGAACTGCACCGGCTTGTATTTGAGACAGGCGTCTATATGGAACCGGCCTTTATAATTTAGTGTTGAGATGTTGTTCAATGAGTCTATAATCTCTAAAAATCTCCAAATGCTCCACCTGAAACTGCGATCTTCCAACCTTTTAGTATCGTGTCAATTGATTTGATTATGCGCGAAGGAGAGAGAGCAAGACAGCGCTCGTGTTGTTTGAAGACGTGCGAGTGCGCGCGTGTGTCCGGTGCACTCTCTCTGCTCCTTATGTGTCCTATCAAGTGCAGCAGTTTCTATTCTACATTACTCACCGATCATGGCGGGACAAAAATTTGCTTTGGCAGACGCCAAAAAGCGGACGATCTGACGGTTTTAGAAGATTAACAACCCGAAACTAAAAAACAGACCTGGCCTCTATTTGAGACCGGCTTTTATTTACCCAAACCTGCAGCCACACTAGGCGTGTAAAAGAGACAGACTATTTGGGACTCGCTATTATTTGAAATTTACTTTAAATCTCCTAAATCTCTGACCCATTGTCTTTTTCCTCGTCTAATTTTCTGCCGTTCTACATACGTCATCTGGTATCATTGAACCGATTGGCTATGAGCTACGTACAGACGCATTTGATAGACATTCGTAGCACCCAATAATACGGCTCCGGGCATTCATAAACCACCCCTCAAACACGAGAAAATGAACATGTGGTTTCTAGACAATGTTTCATTCTCAATGAGACGTGGTCTGATATCAGCAATTACCTTCAGCTTTCCGCCAAAGTCAACTCCATGGTCAGATTTAGATAAGAGACCAAACCATGGACGAAACAATGGATGGAGACGCAGCCGGCCCATCCCGGGAATGTGCCGACCCGTGGCCCCACCTATATTCTGAATAGTGACTGAAAAGTCACCCCGAACTCATCTCCAGAGGAACCTCAAACTCTCCCTCCAACGTCAACATCTGCAAAGTTCCAGTCTTCGGGTCTTTAAACAAATGATGGAGTGGAAAGGGGGAAGTGAACGTACGGACCCAAAAGACAGGGGGGTGGCATGTTTTGGATGGGGGAGTTTTGCCAATAATGACCGATCAGCCTGCGGCACCACCAGAAATACTAGATGTAGTCCACTGTAGTTGCAAGAAAGACTGTGGCACAAAGAGAAGAACATGCAAAAAACATGGACTCCCTTGCACTGCCATTTGCAGGGAATGTCGTGGTACTAGCTGCACAAACTCACAGTTGCCTTATCTATCAGATGAATATGAGGGGAAGAACTAAGCAAAGAACAAACCGGGAACTGATTTGGGTATGCCAGAACCAAGAGCCACAGAGAAGGGGTCGAGGATAAAATAAAATGAGAGAAAACAAAAATTAAAAAACACCCAACCCTCCCCTGAGGCTTGTGTCCCTCTGTGACCCTGAAGACTATACCGGCGGGGGTTATACACTTGGCAGGTACTACCAAGCCAGGCAGTTTTCAGGTTAGAGGCCAGTCTAAAAGCAGCATTGCCATCACCCATTGGCAGTAGGATGATTGGATGAAGATTGGGCCGATTTGTCATACATATGAAGGGTGTTTCTGCCTATGCAAATTATGACATATTCAATAAGTGTAGAGCTCATGTGCATATTCAAATTAATTTCAAAAGAAACTTGTAATACAAAATAAGTTACTTTTCCTGTATACTTTTACTTTGTAAAGTTTTATTGTGGTAGGAATAAAGCAAAAAAAATTAAGCCCATTTGGGTGTATTTTGGGCATATTCGATTAGTGTATAGCTCATTTGCATAATAAAATTCATTTTCAAAGAAACTTCTAATACAAAATGTTTTACTTTTCTTGTAGACTTTCATTGTGTAAAGTTTTATTGTGGTAGGAGTAAAGGAAAAAATTAAGCCTATTTGGGTGTATTTGGGGCATATTCGATTAGTGTATAGCTCATTTGCATAATAAAATTCATTTTCAAAGAAACTTGTAATACAAAATTTGTTACTTTTCATGGGTACTTTCATTGTATAAAGTTTTATTTTGATAGGAGCAGAGGAAAAAAATAGCCCCATTGGGGTGTATTGTTGTCTGGCCTTACTGGCACACATCTCGGATTGATGAGAATTAAACATATTTCCTCAACTAGGATTTCTTAGGACTTTTAGTATGTTGTTCTGGACACCTCATAGAAATGATCTATGCTGAAAAAAATTCTTTTACAATTAGTCTGTCGTAAAACGCTACTTTGCCTGGACTATAAAGTCTCAACAGAAATGAACAAATGAGCTGTTTAAAAAAGAGGACACGTCATATATTTCTTTACGTTCCACTTTACTCTTCCATTTGTCCTCTTGTCGACAAACTCACGTGGGTGGAGCACATCAGAAACTGAACGTGCATCCATATACTATATCCAGCATAGAGGGCATCAGTGCTTTTGATGCGACACACATGAAGAAACTTGATTTTTCGTGTCATGAGCCCTTTAAAGATAATTAATTAACATTATTTATCTGTTTCTTAATAAATAATAGATTCTAGTAGATCCATGATACAGTAGTAACAATCTAATTTAGTGATGACTGTAAAGGTGACAACAGAACGAGAGGTGATTCCTCGAGAGTTTTCTTGATTGGCTGATTTTGATCACAAAATGTGTGATTGTAACAAGACCTGATCTGATCTGATCAGTAATATAATACAGGGTGTTTTCGGATTAGCAGGATGCTGCTAAACCAGCCAATGCAGACGCTTGTATCAGACAGCAATGGGGGGGCTCAGTCTTCCCAGTGCAGCTCAACTATTCAACATACCAAGTGTGTTTGGGATTGATGGCCCCATTCAAAATGAAATAAGTCATATGGCGCTTTTCCACTACACAGTACCAGCTCGGCTCGCCTTTGTTTGGTTTTCCACTCTGTAAAAGTTGTATCTGTACCTGCTTTCGGGTACTTTTTTTTGTACCACCTCCGGCAAGGTTCTGACTCGCAAGCTAGGGTGATACTAAAATGTCTCGTGAAAACAATGCCGACTGCTGATTGGTCAGAGAGAATCGGCACCATTCACTGCGTCATCATTACACGCGCCAGTTTCCAGAATAACCCCGCTATTTTTTAAATAGTTTGGCCAGAGATATTTGCTAAACTTACTACTGTTATTATGGCATCTTGGAAGAATACGCCATGGTCAGACAAGGAGGTGCAGACTTTTGTTTGGTGGACGAAGAGAGGATCTTGCGAGAGATTGATAGGGCAATGAGGAACGAAAGGCGTCGCTATGACGACCGAGTACTATTTGTGGCGGTGCTGTCTGCAATAGAAAACAGAAAGAAAAGCGAGCTGAGTCGAGCCAAATCGAGTCGAGCTGGTACTGGTAATGGAAAAGCGCCAATAGGCCGGTTGTTGGGCTGAATTTGAAAGAACATACTAGTATACAGTACTACATTTAACTATTTCTGCTAGAATAGACATAGTATGGGGAGTATACTAGTCTTAATTCACCAATATTGTTTGTGTGTTACAGATATCCTCTGGACCAGCAGATGATGGCTCCTTCCTTCCCCATGCAGCAGGTGAATTGTAACGCTGTCCTTGTCCCGTCCCCCGTCTTCACCTCACCAATCATGATCCCCCATAATAGTTTCATCACCCATCAGGCCACACCTACCTACACGCCTCACCAGGTGGCTGCCCAGCACGGCTTACCTCTACAGCAACCTCAGCAGTTCTTTCAGGTAGACAAACACAATTTTGATTAATTGTGATTCAGATTTACATTTCTGTATCATATCATCTTTAACTCATGTTTTGTGATTTATAAACATTCTGGTAACATTCGGTCTCTTTTTCTCTCTTGAAGATGCAGCCTCAGGGTCTGATTCACAGCACTCCCACTCAGGCCTTATTCCACACCCCTGGCATTCCACAGCAAAGCATTGTGGGATACGTACAGCCACAACAGCAGCAGCAACAGCAGCAACAACAACAACAGCAGCAACAGCAGCATCATCACTCCCAGTCCAGCAACCTGTCAGACTACAGAAACATGCTCCACCGGTAGCCCCGCCCCCTGGGAGAAGACAAGAGGTTGCCAGGAAAGCTCGTTGAGCATTTAGCTCTGAAAGGCATGATGGGAAGGGACTCTCTCTCGGCTCAGAGGAAGGCTCGGTCCCGAGCCAAACCAAATCGAGAAAGCCAAAGTCCCTTAAAGTTCCCATGACAGCAAATGATGGTGATAACGCCACGAGGCCCAAGGGCTCTGCCTGGCCCGGACTGCAAGCAGAGGATGCTGGGATATGTAGGAGGAGCCCACATGGGGCGTGACCCATCTGTTATTCGTGGAGACGGGTCACAGAGCAGTCGAGCAGATGCTCCGATTGATAGAAAAAGGACAGAAAGACGGAAGGGTTTTGGCACTGTAATGTTACAGCCCGTTGACTTCATCTGGACTTTTATAACATACAAACAAGACAAAATCAAGTAATGCCTTGACAGAGCTTAAACTCAATCTAGAGTCCGCTGAGTTTGCCGTCACATGTTCAGTTCTCAAACGCATACTAAAATACTAGCTAAAAGAGAAATGGCCCCACCAAAAAGAAGGAAAATACATGGTCATGAATGAACTGCTTTCCACACATCATATTTCATATGTGTATGCTGGTGATAGGAGCTGAGCACAATTCAGTGAAGACCCAAACATTTCAAAAATGCATTTATTTGACTGCCTGTTATCATGTGCAGAGCAAGTTCAGTCCCCTCCTGTTGTAAAATTAATGCTAACGTAAGAAACTTGAATCACGTTGTATATTTCAAATATTTAAGAACAATTTAAACGTTCAGACAAGGGCAACATTTTCCTACTGTTGAGTTCAACTCAATCCAAAAAAAAAAAATTCTGGATCCACTTTACTGTACATATAATTCATTCACATAACGTGTTCTGGATGGTCATATTTCAGGCTAGCATCTAGACATAACTCCTCGAGAGAAGCATGTTTGCTGATCACACGGTTCTTTGATTTCTCAGATGTTAATGTGGTCTGCATGTCCACACTGCATACTGTAACTCCAATGATTTGATGTCAATATAAACAGATGAGCTAATATTTAGTTTCAGTATTACACAGGGATGAAGCTCTGTCTAATTTATGCTTCGTAGACGATGGACTTTGTGCGGAAGTGCAGCAGTTTAACTGTGATGAACAAATATAGATAAAATAAGACAATGATTGAAGACAATCATAATTGTCAGGCCTAATTGTCAGAAATGGAAATGTTCTCATCTGCCTGTGTTTAACAAATATTAGTATAAAAAATGCACTTAGTTTCTTTCTCTCTCTTTTTATTTATTTTTTATGATTTTCGGGGAGATGGTGTAGACCAGAGGTACCCAAACAACGAAAATTCAAACTTGATTGAGGGCCGAAAGTAAAAGTTGCACTTTATCTTTAATTTGTGTTTAACCTTGGTTCCCCTCATTTGGGATTTCATAATATCAAAACATAACACTGTACTCTGCAGTATTATTTTTTGTAATTATGTTTTTCTTACGTTTTAAACACCAGCTTACATTTCAAAAAAATTAACAACAAACTCAAAACAAAAAGAAACTAATTGAACACATTGAATGAATCCACAAATAAATTATGTTTAATAATATATCAATTATGATCCGCGAAAATTAAAACGCTATATAATGCATGCCAGGCCAGTAGTTGGCGATGTCTCTTTGTAAAGAAGCACTACACACTTGTAGACTGAACACTATAGTTGAAAGCAATCCTCCTTCTGACATGCTTCTCATTGTAGATGTACTTCACACTATTGTTCTCAATCAGATGGTGCACAGACTGCATGTGTTTCCAAAAAGCTCGTAAGGGTTGCGTTAAAGACTCATTGATGCATATACTGTAAGTTTTTGAGAGAAATGAAAAGAATTGTGCTAATATGCTATCTAGAATACCGGCATATGTCTACTTAAATGGCATGTTTTTTTCCTAGGCTATATTTTCCCCCTCACGACAAGTCAAAGGTCATCAAGGGCCAACTTTGGTTTGGGCATCTCTGGTGTAGACACATGAATGTTGTGAACACACAAAATCTGACAATCGGAAAATCTCAATCCGTTTCTTTTGTGCGGAGACTTCAAGCTGTGCTTTCCTCTGTCCTGTCACACGCTGCACATTAAAGACTGGTGCTGATTATTTAAAAAAAAAATTGAAACTAAGAAAATTCCATTCAAGAAAGTCCAAGATCGTGTGTCCTTCTGCCTGTTGTTAGATGTGAATCGAAAAAACAAGAATGTGTGTAATTTATACTTATGATTTAGTTTTTTAGTCAGATATATTTTCTTGTATTAGCCAGAAACACTTCAATGTGCTGTTTGAATGAAAACAGTAAAAGTATTTTTGTATGCAAAGATCCTCAACATTCCTTCAGTCATGTAGAAATGTGATACTCCCTCACGCTCTCTTCACGCTCGTGTAGCTTGTTAAATTTTAGCTCAAGTCAATCAGATCAAACTACATTCAAAAGAAGCACTTCAGAGATTTATACTTTTCCAAGAGATCATTTACGGCCATCTGAACCATTACTAAATGTTTTTCAAGGGTTTGTGTAGAGTCTGAATTGCGTGACTTGTTCATCTCAGTGCTTTGTTCTGCCTTCCTGGAGTGGCACTAGAAAAGACAAGGACGGTGTTTGGCGTGTTTGTGTTTCAGATGCTAGCTAGCACAAAGTATGACGTGTCAGGGTTTTTCTGCATCAGTGCCTCCCATTTCTCATCATCTGCTGCTCTGAGATTATCTTTCGGTCTCACAAATGCTCTTTTTGTCTGTAGGCGTGAGAGAAATACACTTTGAGTCAGATTTAACTAATTTTGGAACAATTGTAGCTGGTCTAAACTAGATTAGCTGGTCCAAGCTGATAGAACCATACAAGACCATCAACAAACCAGATAGTAACCAATTAAAATTGGATTTTGGAGGAGCTAGAAACCAGTTTTGAAATGGATTTTACCAGGAGTACTGATCAATAAATCCGAATTTGGTTGCGATTTAAGCCAATCTGATTCAGTCTTCATGTGACGCCAGTTTAAAATGTGTGCACCATCCCCTGAACAAAACCAGCTGCTTCGCCCTTCGTTTAATGCACGTTTGTGGTCATTTCATGATTTTTTTTTGTCAGCCAGGCTCAAACATTAAGTCTCAAATGTTTATTGAGGTTGCTTTGCGGACGTTCATGTTTTTGCGGTGTCGTTTGCACATGCAGATTTAGTTCATTGATTGGGTTGTGAATGGTAGACGATATCTGTTCTGGCTCTCTCATCTTCTTTCTCTTTTCCTCGTGTGAATCTATGCTCTGGATGTGGAGACTGCACTTTATTTAATTTTCCCTTCTTTATGTCTTTTGCTTTTTGCTCTCTCTTTGTCTCTGGCCTGGATTTCTCCCCAAAAGTGTCTGCTCTGATGAGGTTTTAGGCCTCATGGATTTGTGCGAGTGTGTGTTATGTGTGCGTTGTGAGTGTGTTACCGGGACATTTGACTTCAGGTGACATAACTCTTGTTGTGGGTGCGAGAGCGTCAATGCATTTATATTCTACCAGGTGTGGAGATGAGATGAAAACGACACCTGGTATAAACAGCCATCTCTGCTGATACTCTGCAGAAAATACATGGAAGATATTGTAATATAAGACATAAAAAGGTTTAGAAAAAAATATAGTTGTTTATTTTATAAGATGTTAAATAGATTGAAATAAATTTCTATACAGTGTATGATTTGAAAGTAAAACAGAGGTATTTTGTAACAGATTATTGAAGTGTCTTACTTTAGGGGAAGTAAAGCTTTGTTTGTCAGTTCAGCGAGTTGATGTTGCACAGTCAATGATGTATGGCTTGTTTTTTCCCCCCTTTTATTCTTCTGTGTACATATACCATCACAACAAGCTTTAACATATTGTTAATATTGTTTTAAAAGAAATTAATAATAAAAAAGTTTACATTCTGAAACAGTTTGGATGTTATAGTGACTTTCATTATTTTGAATCCACACTATTGTATTATTTGTACACACTGACTATTGTATTACTAAAAATGTGCTTGTCCAACAATATTCAATTTTTATTTTGATTGTAATGCAATTTGGAACCATAAAAATGCATTATCCTTCAGGTCATGGTTCTTCCTGAATCACAACAAGCAGCACAAAACTAAAGAGGCCTGGTTTCACAGACAGAGTTTATTAAGCTAGGAAAAGACCTTAGTTTAATTAAGACATTTAAGTATAGCTTTTAAAAAGGTGTCTTGGAAAAAAAAACATGACAGGTGTGCATCTTGAGACAAAGCAATGGCCCTGATGGCATTTTTGCCCTGATGAAGCCCCGTGTGGTGTTTGCAAAACAAACCAGCATTGCTTTTTCAGCTCCATCTTTTGTTTGTTCTGACCACTTGACGTTGCTGGTATTCTCCAAAAAATATTTTTAAAAATGTCCGTGCAAGTTATTTACAGTTAAAACAGCTCAAACATGAAATTTCGTCTGGCCTAGCCATGCATCTAGCCTTGTCTGTGCAGTGGAATCGAAGTTGTTGCAGACGGTGTCGCGGTCGTGTCCTCCGTGCCTGTAGTTGGCGCTGCGGTTCCTTAAGTGTTTAATCTTCTGCTGTTACTCGTGATTCGGGAAGAAGAAACACGAACTCGCCGCGCGTTTGGAGTTTGTTTACATTCCGTGAAGATTGAGCTGACTTCAGATTTCAATAAATGACAGTGAGTGTCATGAGATAAAAAATCGCATTGACTTCTATTGTTTCAAAATGAAAAAGAATAATACAGCGTAAAGTTCAGATACGCAAGCGCAGTCGCTTTCATATAAGTTAATGTTAATTATACACGTATTAAACTTCATTTAATGCTTCCATCTTGTTCGGGCCAGATCGTGTAACGTTAACGTTAGAGGTTTGGGTCTAGATGTTCTAACCTTCTCAGGTTTCAGAGATGGCAGGTCCAGCGGATCACAGTGACAGCGGTTCCGGTTCTGCTCTCCAGACTGTGTTTGAAAAGCTGCGGTCCACTCACACTCTCTCCCTGACCCTCGCCAGCCCGCTGTGCCTGGCTGTCGTCGCTCTGGACCGGTACCTGAGCTTACAACATCCCTCCGGTGAGAGCTACAGCTATGACCTGACTATCACGGACGGTCGATGGAGGATGAAGTGTCAGCTGGCGGACAGTCTGACCCGCTGGGTCCGGACGGGCTCGCTGCGCTGCGGGGCGGGGGTCCTGGTGTCCCTGCTGTCGTTGGTTCACGATGAGACGAGACTGAGTCACAGTTACCTGAGGATAGACGGGATTCACGGCGTCGTGGAGCTTCCTGAGAGATTTCTGTCTATTAAAGACGTAGAGAAAATTCCACAGTGGTGCCAGGACTACGTGACCCGATCCGATGGACCCTTGCAGCTGAGCAGGAAATATTATTTACCCCTGTGGATAAACGATGATCCTTATGGCAGCGTGTGGATTCCTAACAACCCACCTCCAGACGTGGCTATTGATGGTATGAGATCAGCAGTGGTAAAACAAAATGTATACAAGTGTGTGTATGTAAAGTGGAAAGTTTATAATGTAGTAATAAAATTATAATGTAATATGTAGTATATAGTATAAAAGTATATAATACATAATGTATTTATGTGTGTGTGAGTGCATATTATATGCATACATAAATAATACATACATATTATACATTACACACTCTGAGATATATGATGTTACATGCATAAAGGTTAAAAGTTAGGTTTGCTAATACTGTAATATAATAATAGCTTAAAAGGGTTGGATAATTGAGTTTGACAATGTTTGTCAAAAATTGTGTACAAAATGAGAATTAGAGAATTTATTTGTATATAATATTCAAACACTGCTGTTCTTTTGCACACAATTTATAGTGAAATAGTAATCCTTTCATTATATCTGGTCAATGTTGTTGTCTTTCTTTTTTTTTAGTCTCTAGAATCACTCTTGTTGCGGATCTGGATGTATTCTTTCACAGCTCCAGACGTCCTCTCCCACTACTGGTCCGAATTCTGCATAGGTCCAGAATCCGGTACTATGGAAAACCAGGACAGAACATTGACTTCCCATTTCAGGTGAGTTGAGGTTATAGGGTTACATTGTTTTTTTGTATGCAGCTATTGACTATTATGTGCCAAACATAATCTCTTTCTTCGCTCCCTCTTTCTTTCACTCTTTCAGGTGTACTGTGAGGTGGCTGATCAGAGTGGAGTCATGTCTATGGTTGTATGGAATGATCTTTGTCTCGAGTGGTTCAACCGACTGACAGTTGGCTCAGTTCTATATCTGCAACAGTACTCGTTGAAACACAGTTATCAGAAGCGCTCTAGACCACAGATCCACACACTCTCTCTTATGGCTTTCCACTCCATTGGTATGAGCTTCTCCAAAGCTATATTTCTTATGCAAGTATTTCATCTGGGTTTGTATTAAGGCCCCTGCACACCGAAATTTTTGCACATTAACATATAAATACGACATCACGTCATGTCAATCACGCTTGCACACTGCCTCTGAAACTTTCGTCCGTCATTAAAAAAAAATCGATTTGGGTTAGACTTTCTGCATTTTTCACATCCGTAGCAAGCAGTTTGAAAGGTGTTTTGACAATTCAGAGCCACCGAATCACGAATACGGAAAAACGCATACGAAAATTTCGGACTCGGAGTGCAAGGGCCTTTATACAGGTTCAATATTGGACCATTTCATGGAAAAGTTACATTATTTCAGCTCTTTGGTTGGTTTGTGTATTGTAGAGATCTGCTTAAATCCTCGAAGTCCTGCATCTGTAGTGACTGTAATTCCACCCAAAAGTGTTCAGCCTCAGTGGGGTCTGCCTGATGTCCCATACAACTTTGCCACAAGGTACACATACTCGCCAGTTACAAACATTTTGATTTCAGGGTAAATTTCAATGACGAATAATTTTCATCATCATTTTCGTCAACACAATTTTTTCACAGACGAAAAAGAGACTAAATAAAAAACAATTTTGAATGACAAAAACTACAACAAAAATCTTATGACATTTTTGTCAACTAGTAAAAAACGAAACAAAAATGTTAGGCAGGGAAGAGATCCAGTCAGAACTGATGCGCACTTTGGAATTGTAACGTGCTGATCTACCTGGCTGGACACAAGTTGGCATATCATTTATTTGAAGAGACCATGTTTTATGTAATTTTAAGATAAATAAAGCTGTTATGTCACAGCAGTTAAATTGCATGTTCAAACCTTAAAGGGGTGTTAATTTCAAACCCTGTGTACTGTATATATTTAAAATTAACACCCGTCAGCGGGTAAAAATCAGCTGTGGCAACTAAGTAATGCTGTCAAATCACTAACCAATTTGGTGTGTTACTCACTTTGCTAGGGAAGTTCGTGTAGCCAAATCTGCCACTCTTGAGTCATGATGATATATTACGTAAATACAGTGTATTGCGCAGAATATGCACATAACAACAAAAAATAATCATATTATTATTTCCCAATAATACTATGTTTTTAATCAAAGCAGCCTTGAACCTTCTTTCAACAACAAAAAAGTTAATTTAACTAAATAGCATAGTATTTTCAGCGTTATTTTATTGCATTATGGTTTTCATTTTTAATACCTATAAAGGTGCTATATGTAACTTTTCTTCTAAAATGATTCCTTTTTTTATTGCCTCTGTGTGTGAAGGGGTTGTAATCACACATTACAATGATCCACTTGTTGGGTTTTGATATTACCTCTGAAGGCCAGTATTCCTATATCTATGTGAAGTCTGCGGGTCGGATTTTCTGCAAAATCCATCTAATGTGACGTGCATGTGCGCTCCTGAGCCTCTGTCTCTCCTCTTAACAATCTATGCGACGGCACTGCAGCTAATGACATGAGTCTGATAACACCAAAAAACGACCTGCCTCCAGCACAACACACACTTCAACACAAATTCCACATAAATATAAAAAACAAAACAAAACAAAAACGTATGTGCTAAAGCTCGTCAAGCCAAACGTTAATCGATCGACTAGAGATGGAAAAAACGGATCAACATTGGCAGAGCGTTTGAATTATGGAGAGACCTCCGATACTTTTATTTTCAGATATGCTGAAATAATGGTAAACTGTAATGAAATAGCAAGGTAAACTACAACATATATGAGACATGAAAAGAACACATCCAGGATAAAAAAGTAGGTGCTTTAGGATGTAACTTTTATTTTATGTACTAGATCTACTGTCTAACGTCACTCATCCCGCTACTATATTGTACATTTCCAGACACGTTCAGTACAGTAATGTTGCTTCCTTCGATCTTACTGTTACACTGAAATTGTTCAGTCTACTTCACTAACCGTTTTCGTTATCATATACATTCACTTATGTTGACATTGCTGATTGTGAAAGATACACGAATAGTTAGTGAAACACCTAATGCTAGATAACACCACAAATGTAACGTTATCATGGTATCATTCCACATTGTGGAGAATAAAGTCTCCTAACTAAACAAAACCTCTCTCTGTGATCAGATCAGAGGTGGACTCAATGAACAATAACCAAGCCTGTGATGTCATTGGTCTAGTGACTTATGTGGGCCGGGTTGAGCGAATCAGGAGCAAGGAAAAGACAGGTATAGACTATTATTGAACAGCTGGTTGTCAGTTAAGATCATTTATTCTCGTACTCCTCTCCCAGCTCCTTTATATGCTTGCTAATGCTAGCTTCATTCATACTTAGGGTTGACTGCGTGTGTGTGTGTCTGTGTGTGTGTCAGGACCTGAAAAGTTTTGGGCGTATCGCTGGGTACATGCAGTGGATGGGACAACTGACTCTCCCTTTATCCTCGAGATCTTCTCCACATCCCAGCCAGAGATTTTCAACAACATCTGTCCTAGTAAAAAACCCACCCATGGCTTTATGTCCCACAACCATTGTATTTCTCTAATGCTGAATGATTTGATTCTCTCTCTCTCTCTCTCTCTCTCTCTCACAGTGACGTATCTGGTGTGTACTCAGATGAGGGTGTGTCGGACAGGCTGTTCTGTGTATCTGACCAGTAGCACAGAAACACAGCTCTTCATCACAGGTAAATTTTAGTTACAATGAGGTCACAGATAACCACAATCAGCTGTTTATGTCTGTTTGTTTTATTTTGTTTTTTTACATTAACAGGCTGCCATAAAAAGCAGCCTTACGTCAATGAGCCAAAAGTTAAAGCGTTCATCCAGTGGACCAAGACACTGAAGGACAGTGTCATGCTGCGGAAGACTGCAGTTGGGGGACATTACCGCTACCCTCCTGCCCCACCCACCTTCACACTAACCACCACCAATAGCAACATGACCGGTAAGAATTTCAAGTCCCCATGAAATCAAGTTTTTTTTTATGGAATATTTACTATACATGATTTAATGGGTTTACATTATTATTTTTACTTAAATTGTTATTCATTTTTTATTTATTTATGTATTTAAATCCATGTGCCTCATAATCTTTAATCAAGACTTGTTTGTGTTACTTGTTTGTCTTATAATGTGTTTACGGAGCGAGGGCGGGACAACCTGTCACTCACATGAGATCACAGCGAGAGCAAACCACAACAATCCAATCAATTCTCAATGGACAAAATCAATTCCCGCCCTACATTTTTTCTTGCGTGAGAAGCCTTTTCACTCTTATATACTTTACAATAGGGAGAAGAAATATTCATTTTCATGCTGACTTTAAATTTAAATTTAAATTTAGACAGTTTTGGAATATTTGCAATTTTAACATGCTATAAAAATGATCTGGGGTATTTTGAGCTACAACTTCACATCACTCTCTGGGGACAACAGAGACTTATTTTACATATTGTAAAAAGGGGCATAATACCACCCCTTTAAAACTCACCAAAATGAGATATTTTTGTTTCCTGTGAAAATAACTTCTTCATGCTTTAAAATAGCTTGAATGTTATTGCCTTTGCTTCTTTTAGTATACATGCACATGAATATGCGAATTAGCCCTGGTCTCGTTCGCCATCTCAGAGTCAGACAGCTGCCTTCTAAAAATCAGCATCCTTAGAAACTCTTTGAAAATCAAAGAAAGTCAATGGAGAAAAGCCCCGCCCTGCATGTTGACGGGATGGATACGTGTTTTGACAAAAGGAGACGAGGACGGTGTCAAACCACTTTTTTGAGACTGTCTGGTTCACCGCAGTTTTAAAGGGATAAATGAAAATTCTTTCATCATTTACTCACCCTCAAGTTGTTTCAAACCTGTATGAATCGTGTGTTGTAGATGAGTTTTCTATAACAGCAGTGGCTGAGCTGAAGGGGGAGCTGGAGAGTCTGCAGTACAGGGAGCACAGGAGAGTGGCTGTACAGGGTCACGTGGCTGCTGTGCAGTTCCACATCTGGCCGCCACCACAACATGAGCCGCCACACAGCCATCGACAGGTCTGTACTTCTGAATCAAGATGAAAACAGCCAGTCTGCTGCCGCCACCATGAGGACAGTCTGTTATTTCCCTTTACATTTTTTTTTTAGAAAGAAACTAAATGTGCTGACAATAATAATAATAACATCATTGATGATGTCTTTAAAGCAGGAGGGTGTCTCCGAACGAGGGGTCAGCAACACTGTACCTGCCATTCATTCCTCCACAAAGGATGAGATGACTCTGTCACAGAGAGAAACAGATACAACCTCACCTGATTCGGATATTACAGTCGCACCCAAACGTAGGAGAGTGCAGACAGGCTCTAGGTAAAGCATTCTTAATCAGTACAAGTAGCCAAAGTGAATCAGATCCATCATTTTGTTCATTATACACCACTGTTCAAAGGTTTGGGGTCAGTGAGATCAAATGATCCTTCAGAAATCATTCTAATATGCTGATTTCTTTGCATTTCTTATTATCATCAATGTTGAAAACAGTTGTGCTGCTTAATATTTTTGTGGAAACCATGATGCATTCAGGATTATTTGATTTGACTTGATTTGAAAAGAACTGCATCTCTTTGAAATATACATCTTTTGTAACATTATTAATCACCTCAAACTTTTTACAGCAATGTAAATGTTTAAGAAGAGTCTACAGACAAATCCATTGTCAAAGGGACAAAAATATATGTCGGTAAATATTAATGCAAAAAAAAAAAACTTTCTTGGCAGGTAAAACATTTATGGCTGGTTTACTAGCCAGTGGCAGGTGTGGCAACAAGGCTGAACCAAATATTGCTTAATTACTGAAATTACTTCATATGAACAGTTAATTTCATTAGTATGTCACAAATAAATTTTCCCCCTTTTTGTTTAGAGTGCATTGTCAGTATTTCACCAGATCCAAAATGCAGTCCAACAGGTAATCTAAGCTTAGTCTCACTTGAATGAATTAATTAGGAAGAATTTCGTAAGAATTTCTCATTCAGTTTTACATCTACATGTTAATTTGGACATTGAAATTCTTCTAAATTAAAATATTGTGTGTTAAATCCCATAAAACAAATCACTCTTCAGCTAAACATACTGATAACAAAATATATATATGCAGTTTTTGTTTTTTCCTTTTTATCATTTAGTTAAGTATCTCATATTTTAATTTGAAAATGTATGGTACGGCCACAGTATATTTAGCATTTATCCCATGAGTCTCTGATTCCTATGTGCACAATATGCATAATGTTTTTTTTCTCAATTGAGGTACAATGCAGGTATGCAGGTGGCCTTTACCTCTCGTGAAGAGGAAGAACAACAACAACAACAACCGGACGAAGGCGAGTTGGAGTCAGACGAATCTGAGGGTAAAGACAAACACATATCAATTAGACAGTCAGCTGTAGGAAAAGGTGTTGCACCTTCTGAACATCACTGACACATTTATAATACAATACATAATTGAAGGTGTTAAATATCTGGAGTAATTTGTAATGATAAAATATTCTTTAACTTCTGTTCAAAAGTTTGGGGGTCAGTAAATCAATCATTTTATTCAGCAAGGTGGATGCTTTAAATTGTGAAAATCAAAATTGACAGTCAAGACATTTGTAATGTTAAAAGATTAAAAGTATCACTGTTTCTGAAAAGGTATTCAGCTGCACAAATATTTTCAACATTGTTAATAAGAAATTGGAGCCTAAAGTAACAGCTTTGATTTGCCATCACATGAATATATTACAGTTTAGCATTTCAAATGTTTATAATATTTCACATTATTTCTGTTTGACCTGTATTTTGATTCAATACATGTTGCCTTGATGAGCATAATATCAAATATTGTGTTGTTATTTCTAAAGAGACTGACCAGACATCGCAAGTCCCAGATGTACAGCAAGCTGCGAGCCACCCCATTGCATTATGGGAGAGCAGAGTCTGGCCGTTAGTGAAACAGCAGGTGACAGATCATATTTGCAGTGGCAGACTCGATCAAGAAAGCATTCCTGAAAAATTCCACTTTGACGACAGAGAAGTTTTACTGCATGACCTGAACCTGAGCGCAGCGAGATGGAACCCCGATCTGACCTCGCAGACGCACACGCACACACCTGTGGCCTGCCCCGGTTACTTCATGCTCACAATTCTGGGTAAGAGCAGCGCATGCAGCTCTCTATGTTGTGGAATGGAGCTTCAGGTAATAACTGGTCCTCTCTTTTTCTCTCAGGGCTGAATCAAACGGCCACAGTAGATGTTCTGTTTGTGCCCGTCGTCTCATCTGATGACCCCAGAGCTGCTGGAGTGCCAGACACTCAGCATGACAACTCACTGCTGTCCTGCATTTCATCAGGACGTCTGTGTGTTCAGCCAGGCGGCAGCTTTCCCGCACCAGGTGTGTGTGTGTTTTACCACACTGTTCTGTTCACATCCTCCATCTTTGCTGAATAACCTGTGAGTCACAGGTAGAACTAAAGTGTGTGTGTGTGTGTGTGTTTTTTTATTTCTGCAGTCTCGTTGATGAGTTCTGCCCCAATGCTGGAGTCAGAGCGAGTGGTGTGTATTGTTGATCTGTGTCTGCTTGGAGAAGGCAGGGTGGAAATGATGTGCTCCAAACTCTACAGGACAACGGACATCTGCCAGCCTAACAACACTCAATGAGAGGACATGCCTAACAAAAAAAACAAAACAAAAAAAAGTCATGTACATTTATATTTGAGTTATTTTAGGGGACTGAAAGACTAATTTTATGTGTAAAAAGTCTTGTTTGTTGTTAAACAAGTTTTTGTTCGTTGTTGCATCTAGATAAAATATGATTATAATCTTTCGTATGAAATTTCAGGAAACATTTAGGGAAAATAAACAAACTCAAAACGTTCTTTAAATCTATTTATTTCATGTCCTGTTTTTTCCTTTGCACAGACAACAGATTCATGTAAAGACAGTATAAATTAAATATTTTAATGTAAAACATTCACTCTGCACTGTCAGTGCCCTCTGAGAAATACTAGGACTTTTCACACTTGAAATAGTTGACTGGGTCTTTCTATGTTGCACACTGTTCATACATTACTCGGTGTTAACAATTAATACCAATACATTCTCATCCCAAGGCGTCATATACAACAATTTTGCCAAAGCGTAGACATCCAACGCACATGGCACCCTTTAGCGTCTAATGAGACGCTTCGGTTATGGTAGGTTTAGGTATGGGGTAGGGTTAGGGTTAGACCACTAGGAGGCGCCTTCTGCCCCATATATATCTGCGTTTCATTTGACGCCGAAGTGAGCCATGTGCTTTGGATGTCTATGCTTTGGCAAAGGTGTCGTATATGACGCCTTGGGATAAGAACGGGCTCTTTTTTTAATCCTGACGTTTCACACTGTACGTTCCTAAACCCGGGGTTAACGTTCTCATTTGCGGTATACGTGACGCGTCATTGATTGGACTAATGCAGCACTGGACCTGTTTACATGAGGCTCTGGCATTGCGCATCTTCATTCAATATATTACCTGGTTATTGTCCCTGAAGATGCTGTTTGGATTCTAAAGGTAAGAATAAATAAGTCTCTTTACTCCAATTCGCGTGTTTTCACTCAGTCACTTTTAACGTTTATAGTACAACAGGCGGTGCTGGTGTGATTGTCCAAAGCAAACATTCTGTTGAAAAGTTTCGCGCTGTAAGTTAGTTTGGCACCGCAAAATTGGTCATAATAACATAATAAATATTAGTAAAAAGCGGTGCTAACCCATTACCCGGTGTTAAAGAGGGCTTTAGAACAACGTTTCGCGCAGTGTGAAAAGCCCTATTGAAATTTAAAATATGGCGTGAAGGAATATTTGCATAGATCATTCTTCACATTTTCCAAGTCTGATTACAAGATTTTGTCGCTAAAGCATATTTTTAGACAATACTCATGTATAAGTCAAATATTTTTGTTTTGTTCATATATAAAATAGTGTTTGGTGTGGTCCAGTTTTATATGAAAATTTTAACTGTATAAAAGGAACACAAACTTCCTGTTGCTACTGGAAATAAACCAGGAGATGAGACTAAGGGACCACAGGCTTTTTTTATTAAAACACTGTAACCCTGGGCCTGGATTTTCCTTCGTAGTATCACACTGAGAAAGAGCTAAGTTACTAAACACAGTGGACAACGTGTATTAACAACACATAAACGTGTGTTAGTGTTTGATATCCCTGCTGAGGTGTGAAGCATCACAGAACGAAAGAAACATGACATACCTTCCTCACCACATCACATTATTGGTAAAATAATAATTTTGTAATTAAACGATTACAAAACGTTTAAACTGCTGGAAACATGGCACATTAAAACATCTCATCAATTCCATCTTTTTCTCATCTGCAGTTACTCTATCACTCATTCAGCTCCGTGTGCTGTACATGTCTGCGTCCTCTGGATTAGACTGGCCGTGGTCCAGCAGAGAAGGGTCAGGAACAAAGCTTGACTTTACTAGGAAAAAAAAAAGGAGGATATTAGAATGTAGAGAAAAGAAAGTGCTTATGCTGCCAAGTCATGTAAGAATGATTGAATTTGCAAGATAAACATGAAGATGCACACAGAAAAAAATATATATAATATAAAAAGGATAAATTACATACAAATTCCCTTCCTGTCTTTGTCAGGTACTAAAAAAAATAAATTGATCAATTCATCCATTTTATACTACAGAAATTTCCTAGGAAGGCTGCATTCGAGTAGTTGGAGGAATATTTAAAAAAAAAAAAAGTTCTCACTTGTGGCTGGCTCAAGGACAGGAGGTTGAGATGAAGCTGGAGCCTCTTCTGCTGTCAGGGGAATGGCTTCTTCAGCAGGGGGTGGGGAAACGGAAGCCGGTTCCTCGTCTACTTTGGTTGGGGCGTTATCTTCTGGAAGGATGGGGGCAGGGGGTGTGGTTTCCTCTACTGTAGATGTAGTTGAGGGCGTAGCCTCCTCTAAAACAACCGTAAGTGCAGGGTCTTCAAATTCTGGACTAGCAGGGGCAGCGTCTGGGACAATTTCAGGATCAGACTCCTCAAGAGGGGTAATATTTGTGTCAGCGGAAGGTGTTGGCTCAAGAGCAGTGTCTTCAACACAGTCAGCAGGTGCTGCTTCTGAGGCAGGCTCTGGGGCAGGCTGTGGGACAGGGACCTCAGGGGTGCTTTCTTTGACAGTTTCAGCAACAGGCTCTAGGGTGGATTCTGCATCTCGGACAGTACCATCAACAGGTTCAGGGGGAGTTTCTGTAACTGAGGCAGTCTCAAGTGCAGGGGGAGATTCAGGTTGAGAGAGTGGTGAAGCAATTCCAGTTGTTAAATCAACAGAGGGAGGTTCTACAACATCTTCTGATACAATATCAGCTACTGGAGATAATTCCACTGATTCAGCTTTGGATATTGGTGTAACTTCCTCCTCTGAAACGGCAGGGGACGGCTCAGACTCGGGCGAGGGTTCAGGAAGTGCTTCAACGGTTGATTCTGTATCTGGGCTCGTTACAGCAACAGCAGACTGTAAAAAAAAAAAAAAAAAAACTAATTGTATAGTAATATTTTAAATTTCTTTCAACATTGGAGTAAAATAAATGCAAAAAGATCTTGACAGGCTAATTGGCTACGCTTAATTAGTATAAAACTTAATTTTGTGTAATTACGTTTTTTAAATTAGCGACAGATATTTTCTTCTATATTGTGACGTACATCAGAAATCTGTGAAACAGATTCTTTCTCAAAAAAAAAAGGTGGGGTATTGGTTCTATTCATCGGTTATATAAAAAATAACATAATGACAAAAATAACATAATGCTGCCTTAAGGCCCTTATATTTGCATTTATTAATTTAGCAGAAACTTCTTCACATTTGCGATATGTACTATAAAAACCAACATAATTTGGTTTTAATATGAAATATGTAGATTACCTCCACGCTAACAGCAGACATGACATTTTCCTTTGGTTTGGATTTCAACATTGAAGCAACAGATGAACTGACAGTATACATCTTTTTACCCGTGATCTAGAAATAAAAAAATAGCAACAATGAAGTAGAAAAATCATGGAGAAGAAAAGATTTCCAAGGTTTGGGAAAAATTTACATCGTCAAAATATTTTTAAGAGAGAGAGAGATTGAGAGAGTGTACCTTCAGGACTGCTACAGTCTGTGTGGGGTAACAGACAGCAGTACCAGCAGTGGCCAGCCCAAGAGGTGCAAAAATCCTCTTTAAACGAGAGCCTGGGCAAAAACACAGACACAGATGCTGCTGCTTAATCGATTTAAACAGTAAACCAACATGCAGTGACTGCACACTAAGCTTACCCTTGCGTGCCAGAACCAGGCCACCCAATCCAGACACACCGATGACACCCACTCTTGGCAGGAAGCCAGGAGGTGGATCTCGAAGGAAGTGATACGTGTCTGAAATGAGAAGGTCAGGGGTTAAAGGTCAGGTTCACATTTACTTCCTGCCTTTCGCTCAATCGCACACATCAGACTCACCTTGCCCGGCCAGGTAAACAGATATCACACCAACTTTGACTGAAGTCAAGGCGCTCTGTAAAAAGAAGAGAGGATGCTAACAGGAAATTTTGTTGTTCTGTCAATCATATTATAATAGCTATGTTTCCACCCAAAGTTGCGGATTTATCTTGTACGGAAAAAGTTTCCTTCCGATGTATTAAAGAGAACAAGGAATCAGGGAAGCCACTGCGGCTCTTTTTCCACCATCATAAATGACTGTCTCAGAGCGGGAAGAATATCCGTCTCAGAGCGGGAAGATTATCCAACTCAATTAAGTGAATACGATTTTTTTTAAAGGACATTTTTAGAATTTATGTGAATCTTGGTGTTTCCAGTGTTTTTTTTTATGCGATATTTCAAAATTTGCTTAGAAATAGGTGGACGGAAACATGGCTAATGACAAACTAATTCCTTATCATAGTGTCTATCAGACCTGCAAGGCTCTGGCATACGGCTGCAGGCCCGTCCTAACGGCCCCCAGCCCTGTCTGCACTACACCAGGGGGCTCTTCCACAAATGGCACAGTAGCAACATCTGGGGAGTAGATAGACAACTGGACAGAGGCAGAAAAAGAAATAGATGTCATGCTGACATATTTAACATAATGTATTACTTTTCACTAATACAGTACTGTTAAAAAATTTGGTGTATTTAAAGTCTCTTAATCCGCATTTATTTGATCAAAAACAGTTATAATGTGAAATATTACAAATTAAAAAAGTAATCTATTGCAATGGCAAAGCTGAATTTTCAGTATCATTACTCCATGCTTCAGTTTCACAAGATTAATATTCTAATATGCTGATTTACTACTCAGGAACTTTCTTTTAGAATTTATTTGAATTAAATTGTTTGTAACATTATAAATATTTGATGCTTTTGACCCAATAAATGCATCCCCAATAAGGCACATACATCAAAAACACTGTTAATAGGTGTACTCTATTCCAAACACGACTTCTTACCTGTCTTGGAGATATTAGCTCCTCATTGTTTTTCTCATTCATGGAATAAATCCTAAATGAGCCCAAACCCACTACAGCAGCAGGAAGCGCTGCATACTTTAGTATCTGAGAATCAACACAATATTTTATTAATAAAGACTCACTTCAGTGGTTGACCATTATGCTGAAGTATTGCATATTCATACCATAGGACATAAATGTCACTACCATATTTCATGCCCGGATTATGGGAATATGATATGGTACATTTGATTGTGTTGTGTAGTTTTCAGTGAACATGTTAGCAGTAATATAATGCCTATAATGACATTTGTAGTATAACAATCAGCTTTGTCCTGGCTGAGCGTTTTCCCCCTTTCAGCTTCTTGATCTTCCCTTAAGAACATTATCTGTATTCGTTTAATGGACTGAAGCATGAGAAGACGCTTTACTGTGTAATAATCCCAAACCAAAAGCTGTCTTTTGAGTCTTCTGAGTGATAGAAAGCGACAGAGAGAATGTCGTTTCCCGAAAACTAGAGTCGGGTGCCTCAAACAGATCATCATGAGTGAGTTTAGGAACAGCATGTTCTTCGCTTTGGTTTAACAACAAGCGTGCTCACGCTCTGATTAACAGCTGCATCATGCAACTCCTGAGAAATTATACTTGACGAGATGTGTGGGTACTCTGCTGCAGAATGGACATATTATAAAAGAATACACATGATCATTTGAACTAACTCAGTTGGAAGTGTCACTCACCTTGGCCGCCATACCGGTCCCGCCCCCTTCGGTCTCACTACGGAAAGCAGGAGGACTCATGAAAGCCCTCAAAGCGCGAGAGAATTTTCCTGATTGGCTTCTTTCTTGAATTAAAGTTTAAAAGTCACTACAATGCACGGGTTTTGTTTTGATGGCATAGTTAGAGTGACCAACAGTCCTGATTTCCCAGGATATGTCTTATTTTCACGCCCTTTCCTGGCCGTCCTGGTTGTATTCGTTTAATGGACTGATCATGTGATGAACGTGATAAATGGGGGATGAGGGATGAGGAAGAAAAACAGGATAAAGAGACAAAAACTAACTAACAATATATATATATATATATATAGTTGTTAGTTTGTTTTTTAAGTTTGTGAGAGCTATTTTTGTTCAATTTGGAAGTATTTCTTTTAGTTATTTATTATTTATTTATATATTTATTTTCTAATACAGAAGAGCCATTATAATATAATAATTGTTATAATTATTAAATTATCATTATATAGTTATTATATGCATTATTTTTGAAACCTGTCACAATAAAACATGTTGAGTAACCTCTGAGAAGCCTATCTGAATTTGTGTCTTGTAATATAACAATTTTCTATCCATACGGAGGATACAGATACCTTTCACTAAATATATTTAGATATATCGAAATCGTCTTCCATTGCGATTCATTGCGAAACTTCCGAAATCTCAGTGTAAACCATTCTGGCGTAACTTTGGACACGGTTCAGTTCGGTTCAGTTGGACATCTGGTTCAGATCAGTTCGACATATCTGTTAACAAGAGGTGAAAACTATATAAATACTGTTCGTTTTCTCACACAAACCGCTCCTTTTGTGTCTTAGGCCATCAGTGTGTACTTACATTCACGAGTCATTAAATCATGTTTCATTTGAATTCTCTGTGCAGGCTCTTTGAGGTGGACCCCCTAAAACTGCATTATATGACTGACAGACAACACCGGTTTGACCGAAAAATGTCGAAATTGAAAATACTGTGGAAACAAAGACACCTACATCTTGGATGCCCTTGAGGTAAGCTAAATGATATCAAAAATTAATTTCAAAGTGAACTATCCCTTTAACGTTTTGGTTTTAGAGGTGGTGGAGCAAAAATAAAAAGAAACTAAATAAGAATGACCAGAAAATCTATATATGATGTTGGTTTAGTGGTAAGATTATTAGCCCCATCAAAACTGATCCTTTCTTAGATAAACCAAGTGAAATTGATTTTTGCATGTCAGTGGATGTACATCAGCAATGATGGAAATTGGAAGCATCACACGACAACACACAAATGCAGAGTGCAGAGAACTCAGTTTATTAGTTTAACATTTTACAATCTGTATTATATATATTTATATATGTATTTATATTTCTGAAAGCAAAGAGGGTTAGCTTTGAATAATACTGTGAATAAATATCAGGCTCTTCCTGGTGTCTTAATATACAGAAGGGGAAATTTTTGAAAGAAAACCTTGAAAAAAGAGCAATATGTTCCGTCTCAATGTTGCAGTGCAACTTACACCTTATACAGCATAGCCGTGTGGGGGAGAGAAGGGGGGACATGCCCTTAAAACCACAGTGAAACCCCGATGGCCTGGATAACATTCACACACTCGCGTACACACACACACACACACCATGAGATGAAGCACAGTAAAGTGTAACCAACATTCTACATAAAAAGAATCATTAAAACAGTAACTGTAACAGGCAGATGTGAATTTGAGACTCGCTTTGGTAAGAAAGCATCGACCACGGACATAAAAGTCTGTGTGTGGGTAGTGTGTGTCATTTGTTCCAATGAAATTTACAATTAACAAGCCATTGAATGAGTACATTCTATTCAATTAAAATACATCCCACGAGATTCTAAAAAGTGACAATCAAACATAACTGTAACACTGAGCAGAGCACATATGCAGGGCTGCATTAAAACCAATGTGTCTTGATGATGTTTTAATGTGAACAAAATGGGAACACACACACACACACACACACAACATTTAGCAGGGGTACGTTTTGCACTCCACAGCCTGGAATGAACCAATTGATTTTTTTTTGTTTTTGTTTTTTGTTTTTTGGATTTTAACCTCAAATTCTCTCCCATTGTACTTTATCCAATTCTAGAATCCTGAGCCACTGACGTCCAGGATTGAGAAAGGGAATAAAACGTTGGCTTTAGGCTGGTGGAGTCTGTCTAAGGGACACGTACATTAGCAAACAGAAACTAACAACCTGAATGTAGCCCATAGCTCAGAGGTAATGACCAGCAAAGACCCGGAAACAAGCAAAAACAGTCATAACATCAGAGAAGCAAAGCTTTTCGTCTTTTGTCATCTTTTTTGTAGAAAAAAATAGAGAGTAGAAAGGTTCTGCGTTGGCAGAGTCAAAAGATTGCATTCACGAGTACAATTCACAGTTTTAAACAGAGGATGCAGCTATGCAAATAATATGTTCTTATATACAGACTGTTCTCTGGCCTGATAGCATATAGTAATAATTTTTTAAACCATGCATGAGTTTAGCTATAATATAAATATTCTAAAGAAGCCAAATTAAACACGTTACTACCTGCCAGGAGTTCATCTCTTACCATATACGAACGCAATGGTCATCAAACTCTCAAAAAGAGACTCTTCTGCATCCATCTGACTCGCTTTCTTTCTCTCATTTCTCTAATACACGCACACATACGCACACACACACACACACACTTTTCAACACTCTTGCTTGCTTCAGGAGTTGTATAGAGTAACACAGTAGGGCGGTGTTGCTTGGTAACAGAGTGAAGCCTGTTGCCCATGGCTACATGAGTGCTCTTCCTGCAGCATTCCGAGGGAAGGAAAAAAAATCAAATAAACAAATGAACAAAAATCTTCAGAAGATATAAAAAAAAGATCTTTTTTTTTCTACTCCAATCAGAGACAAAAATAAGAGATTAGTTTTTATATACGGCCCTATTTTGTTCAACTGGTGGTCAATTAATCTGAAAAGATGATTCTTCAGGCATGCAGCGGGCACCTCACAGGGCCTTTTCTTCCATCCGTCTGAAACTGGCCGTGATGAAATATATTGTACAGAGTTTGCAATGAGCCGTAGATGTGCAGGTAACACTTTGCTTTTGACGACAGTGCCTGCGTGTGTGTCTGCAGTAGTTCTGGAGGCTGGGTCACTTCTTTGACATTGATCTTACAGTGTATCTGGTGTCACTCACGCTCGGGAGGAGGGCAGTATCAGGTCATCCGTCAAGGAAAAAGTGAAGACAGTCTGGATCCACAGTGTTTTTCAAAGTGTGTGTCTGTGTGTGTGTGGGTTTGAAACACACAACTCAAGGTTATTCATATACCTTTATGTCTGTATTGTCAGCGTGTGACTGTTTGTTTGTCGTGCGGGTGCGTGACAGTGACTTTCACACGTGCGTTTCGATGAAAGAGTGAGTGTGCATCATCAGCGTTGGCGAGAGAGGTGAAAGGTCGTTGGAATCGCTGGGCGGTTCCAATGGAGCAGAGCTGAACTCACAGATATCCAGGAAGAGCTCGTGGTTACGTTGCTTCCATTCACGAAACTTCCTCGAGGTCAAACAAGGATCTTCTAGTACCTGACTGATTATCGCCAAGTCGCCCTCCTTTGCCTGTGGGTGAAAGAGAGAGGTGGAAAATAGATGATTCAGAACACGATATGCTCAATTCATTATTTGTACAAAAAGCATCTGATTGGCTGAAGCGTTTGAAATTCCGAAAGTTACCGAAACGTCAAAAATATGCTTTATGAAGCATAACGGGTTTTAACAAATATCAGCTAGCAGGGGGGTAGCAAGTTTAATTGGTTTAGCTTTCAGAAATGTCTAATTGTAAAAATGCTTTCTTACCAAAAACTTTTTATTTTGCTTTGGGAAAAATAATTGAATCTGTTAACACTACACTACAGTAAGCCGCCCAATTAATATTCATGAGCTAAGCTGATTATTAGGTTTATTACTTGTCAAGATGGCAGCTGACAATGTCCTAGTCTTAAATGTGTATGAACATCCATTAGAATTGTCCATTAGACATCTCAAGATTTGTTTACAGAGATTCACAGACTGTGATGACACTGCAATCATTTTTTTATATATTCATTAATACAATTTTAATGTACATTCCAAATTTTGAGATCAGTGGATTTTTTTCTTCTTTTTGATAAAAAAACAAAACTTTAATTCCGCAAGGATGCATTAAATTGATCAAACGTGATATTTATATTTTTTCAAAAGATTTCTATTTGAAATAAATTCTGTTTCTGTTCTGTTGAACTTTCTTTTTTATTTAAAGAAACCTGACTAATATTAAGCAGCACAACTTTTTACAACATTGATAATAATAATAATAATTAATTAAGCACCAAGTCAGCATATTAGAAGATTTCTGAAAGATCATGTGACACTGAAGACTGGAGAAATGATGCTGAAAAATCAGCTTTGCATCACAGGAATAAATCACATTTTAAATGATATAAAACATAAAAAAACAGTTATTTTAAATTGTAACACTAGTTTATAATATTACCGTTTTACTGTATTTTTGATAAAATAAAATGCAGCCTTGGTGAGCATGAGATTTCTTTTAAAAACATTCAAACTTTCCAGATTTTTCCTGGTGTATAGTTTACTTCCACATTCCAAACCCTGAAGTGTGAAAGAGTCCATTGCTCCCTGTGTTTCCATACCTTCAGCGTGGAGCGGAGAACCCGTATGCGGTGCAGTCGATCGTTTGTGGCGGGGTCATTGCAACGTTTGATGAAGGAGCGTCTGAACTCTTGTTTGGTGGAAGGCCTCTGCTGGCCGAAAGCCGAGAGACTGGCCTGTTCCAGCGATCGGTACAACTCCTGCAGGCCGTCCGTGCCGTCAGACGCTTGCTCTTCGCTCTCAGGCCTCCTGCTGCTGGCTTTCCTCATCTGCTTCTCCTCCTCTTCCTCCTCCTCTTCCTCATGGAGATGAGTTCTTGGCCTCAGAGTGCCGTGCGTGTGTGTGTGAGTGTGTGTACGTGCGCTGCGGTGCGAGTGTCCTCCGTGTGTGTCGCGGTGGCGTGGGAGGCTCTGGCTGCGCTGCTTGTGAGTGTGATGGCGGGGACGGGACTCCTCGCTGTCCGTCAATGGAAATGGCCCATCGCGTTCCAGAGGACGCCGGCGCTGGGCGGGAAGCGTAGCCTGCCGGTGCTGGTCAGGTGACAGCAGGGATGGCGCCTCCTCTTCTGCAGTCTGCAGGTAGTGTAGACCCGTGCTGGTCAACGGGGTTTCAATCAGGTCTTGCCATGAGCGGCGTTCTCGATGGGAGGATCGGCAAGAAGAGTGGGACTCTTCGGCAGAGGAATGCGAGAATGTGGAGCCGCTGGAAAAATGACGCTCGGGAAATGGACTGGATGAAGTTCCCTGAGGACAACAGAATCACTTCTCATTAGCATTGTCAATCTATTAGTTAGAGAGCTAGAGGTGTAAGATGATAGCCAAAGAGTGAGTTTGCTACATGTTTTCCACCACAATAGTGTTGGTGATGTGAAGGCCGGTGCTCAGCCAACCTTTCTCAGAGCCGGCCCATGTTTTCAGTGACGTGAGCCCAAAAAATGACATACTGTAAGTGACTATGTTACATCATTTTTAGTTTTCTCATCTAAAGTAATGTAATTTAACATCTTTATTTCATCATGAGCTGTATTTAATTTAACGTACACTTCCATTCAAAGGTTTGGGGTCGGTAGGATTTTTTAAAGGTTTTTGAAAGAAGTCTCTAATGCTCACCAAGGCTGCATATGTCCAAAAATGTTTTTATTTCGGATTACACAATGGCTGCTTTTACATGGCTGCTTGTGTTTAGATTTATTGATTGTAACAAAAACAATCTAGTTTTGTATCATGTAGTTACTACTACTGTCATTAATTACTCACCCTTGTGTCGTTCCAAACCCGTAAGACCTTCAATTATCTTCGAACACAAATTAAGATCTTTTTGATGAAATCTGAGAGCTTTCTGTCTCTCCATTTTGACAGTGTTCATAAAGAGATCGTAAAAACTAATCCATATTCAATTTTCTGAAGAGACTTGATTGCTTTATATGATAAACAGATTTAATTGAGGCTTTAATCAATATATAAACATTGATGAAAAATAAAATACTTTTTATTTATGGATGAACTATCCCTTTAAATTGGAAAAAAAAAAATAGTTTGAGACATTATTCTGACTCCTGACCTCTGATGTCACTGGTTCATGATGTGAGGTTTAAACGTCAATACAAGGAACCGGCACCAGAACCAGTGTGATGGTGTGTCTGTGCTAAAGAAAATCAAAGAGAGTTTTTGGCTGATTATATGCATATATGTTCGTAGACGTGTGTTTATACTCACAGACGGGTTGTGGTGGTACGTGGATTCCTGTTTGAGTGTCATAGACCCATCAATCTCATCTTGGTCACTCTCACTCCAGTAATCTAAACAAAAAAAATGACATCAGGATCACATGTACATGACAACATACAGTAGATTCTGATACTCAAACTGGGCTATTCAACTGCTTCAAGTACAATCATTCATGGAATGGAGTGAAACTAGAGTCACACTATGGCCTTATGATAAGTTAACATCACAGGATGTGATCTCACCTTCATCAGGACGTGGTACTGGATCATCAGGCGTGTAGCCAATCGCAGCCAAGCCTAAACGATTCATCCATCTGCAACAGGGACCATAGACGTGAGAGGAAATAACAAGAAGGGACAGCTGAAGTCTGAAGAGGCTCTGAAACCACTTACCTGTTCATCTCCTCTAAATGATCAGTAGCAAAAAAGAAACTCTTAATTTTGGGATGACATGCTTTAAAGGCACTGAAACAAAAAAAAAGGCAGAGAAAAAGAGATGTTCAGTCACAAATATCTAGTTTACAATCAATTACTGTGTGTGTTTGTATAAGAGAGATCAGCAGTTCTGCAGTGACCCAGATTCCGCTAGCCGATGGGCTTCAAATACAGACCCGCCCAAAAACCAGCAAACCCAACACAACAGAGAGAAAGAGCTATTAATGTTGTCTTTTAACACTCACTGTTTCCTCCTGCACTCAATCGCTCTGTCTATCCGAAACTCTGGCAAACAGATGAAGCCCTCTGCTTTCTCATCCTGAGCAAGCAAATACAGAAGAAGAGAAATCATTTCTGCATCATAACTATAGTAGTTGTTAATATAAATGCAAAGATCAGCATCTCTGAAACCGAGAACATATGATGCACATTTTATTGTCGTGGACAAGAAAACTAAACATCACGAGCATTGTGAGCCTGTGACTTGGCCATCAATGAAAGTAGAGAGGACCGAAAGTGCTGATAATTGTGTAATTGGTAATAATAGTAGAGATTGATTGCTGGATGTGGTGCCAAAAGTGGAAATGGATAATTAAAGAAGGGCATTACACACACACACACACGCAGCCAACAGACTTTACCACCCGAGGGAAGGGAATTGTGTTTGTTTGCTTACATTCTGGTTGGTGTACCAGTATAGGTTGGAGTCTTTGAGAACGAACCAATACTTCTTCCATTTTTGCGTGAAGTAGCCGGTGGCGTCTTTCTTTTTCCATAGCCAGCCTTCACAGTCCCCATGACCCAGATCTTTGCAGGCAATACGCCTTCTGCTGGCACTACTGAGGGAACCTACACACACACAGCATATTAAATGGCAACCACGTATGACAGAATAACTTTGGAATAATACAATCACACTTTATATTATATTATGTATACAGAACAGCACAGTGTAATACAACACACTACCAAAGTGCTTAGAGTAAACCCAGGATCTCATCATCATACCTTTGCTTTTCTTCTTGGGCTTGGTCCTCAGAGAGGCATAATGTACAGACTAGAGAGAGGAGAGAAAGGACTCGTGAGAAATTTAGGACTAGATTACTTTTTTCAGAAGGCTCATGATTGCACCATTCTCAGTTGTGAGGACTTCTATAAAATCATTATCAATAAACGATTAACATTGCACACCTGTGGCTAATTGATAGGGGCGAAGGCTATTGCCCAAAAAATCCTGCACACTATCCCAACTTGTTAAAAGAATCAAACTTTTTAGCAACGTTTCAGTCCCGTCACCGTAAATACCTGCTGAAGGTCATGGGACCAAAACGTTGCTGAATAAATAGTGATACTTTTTGCATTGCAAGTTTGAATTTTTTTCACCTTTTTTTTTTACTGAAAATGTTAAAGTTGTATCTGTACCTCTTGTTCCCAACACTATGTATTCTCATTACCACGACTGATGCTGTAACTGTGCTTGTGGTTTACCTTCCTCATTGATGCCCCTGCTTGTCGGTCAAGTCCTGAACTGGCATATCTGCAGAGAGAGAAAGAGAAATAATATATGATAAATTCAAATAAAAATGTTGCACCTATTTAACTTAAATATAGACCCGGGTAATGGACAGGATGCTGGTTTTTGAGGTTGACTCCACACCCTCAAACCAACAAACACACACACACTTATGTTTGTTTCACAATATAGTGAGGTCATCTCATAGGCACCCATGGCATGGGCAAAACATTTGAACAATTTTAACTAGTGAGGTCCAATTGATGATCAACGGGTTTTTATACGTAACTAACCCATACATTTGCATCAACCCTCCCTCCGGAATATGCAAAAAAGGGCATGGCCATATTTCTGCGGCTCATTGAAAGTGTGTTATTTTCTCCCAGCTGTCAGGTCTTCTGTGTTCGGGCTTCCCACGGACGTTGTAGTTCGTCAACAATGACTAAAATTTATGTTCCTGAAAATTACAATTGTAATTTATCTCTCTTTGCTGCAGATTTACGGAAGACAGCTTCAAGAATCTCCACGAATTCAATGCCGGATTCAACAAGAAACTGTTACTAAAACATGAAGCAGGTCCAAGTTTAAAACCAGAGGAAGCAGTTGTTGGGCCACAACCTGTAAGTAAGACTTAATCATTTTAAATGTGTGTGCATGTATAATATGTTTTAGTTTTATCAAATCCCAGCGCTGGCTTTTTGGCTATTTCGTGTGTACGACAAACGCATACAAACATGTTTAATAATATCTTAAGACAGACACGTTCCACAAAATGAGACTCCACAGACTCTTGCAGCTTTAGTCACAGGAAATAAAAACCTCCTTAAGACTGCAGCCAAGGAATTTCTGTTCCTCATTTAGAAAACAAACGGCAGTTCATTAAGCTCGAACAAAGCCATGAGAAGCATCCTAATATCCTGTACATCAACAAACAAAACTCTTGAAATGCTTATTCTGAACTTAAAGTGACCGGTTTCAAAGCCATTATCTATCATAAGATATCAGGAGGAATCAAACTCTCCTTCATCTTTTAGGATAAAGCTTATTACACTGATGTCCTGTCACTTTAAAAACTCAAAACTTGCTCCCTAGTCTAAAAAGAACATATCCAGAAACATCACTTTCTGACATTCTTGCACTTATGATGCAAGAAATTGCAAATATTAACATAATCAGCTGCATTTACACATCAATGACATTAATGTTCTTAATCTTGGCCAGTCTAGTCAAAGTCTGGCAATAAGGAGGAAGCTGAATTGATACTGTTAATCTAAACTCCAGAAGCAATAATGATAAAAATAAAATTTGGGGAAATCCAGCAAACGTGCGCTCTGTATAGCGCCTACACATCTGGCTGTGTTTAGCACCTGTTCCTCTGAAAATCTTTCTGAATGAGCCCAATTATTTTGTGAATCTGTCACAATATAATGCAGGCTATGCAAAGAGGCAACCTACAGCTTTTGTCAGAGCGCTTTTTTTTTTTCATTTTACAAGTGAAGAGGGCGTTTACAAAACATTCTTAAGGACAAACCAGCTAAAAGAAAAGGAGGCAAAGAAAATTAAAATTGTCTAAAAAAACAAATTTTGACTTTTTGGCAAGTCAAATTCAGGGAATAAAAAATATAATACAAAATAAATAAATAATACCAAACTGTATGATAAATTAAGGAAGGTGTGAAGTTTACTCACCTATCAGCATCTGCTCGAAGTGTGTCTGCAGTTCTCTGGGGCAAGGAACAGAATGACAAAGAGAAAGAAAGACAGAGAGGAAGAGAGATTTGAATTTCCTGTTCTGAGTTATGAAACGAAAGTACTGTTTCAGAGACGTGTGTTTCTGTATGTACAATCACATGACAATATAGATCAAATGTATGTGTCGAGGCAATTCTGAAATTTTGTTCACTATATTGTATCTTTAATTACTATGTACTTACATAAAAAAAAGTTAGGTATATTGTACTTATTGTGTTTTGCTGCTATTGTGGTGGGATACGGTTAAGTTTAGGGAAAGGTTTCGTTGTTTGGTTAGGTTTTTTCATATTAAACTTGTTTTTTTTTTCATATTAAATGTTATTCCCTTAACTAAGAAGAGTTGATACATACCTCACCGTCTCAGTGCGTGCACTCAATCGCTCTGGCCCGCGAGACACTTTGATAGCACTTAACTTAGCCCAGTTCATTCAATAGGGGCCAAGCAGAGAAGCGACCAAACACCTCCACGTTTTCCCTATTTAAAAGCAAGTGATTGGGAGCACTTCGACTCGGCGCATTTATATCTATGGACTCGACGCAGTAATATCATCACTCCGGAGAGGGAGAGGACTTTTCACGAGTGATGATATTACTACACCGAGTTGAATTGCTCCCAAGCACTTCCTGTGGTATTCTCCCATACATTATATCCACTTTACACGCTTAGAAAAGTGCAACGTTTTATTTTGTCACCATTCTTGGTCGAGTTACTCTACTCGTGTAACTGTATTTAAATAGGAAAAACGTGGAGGTGTTTGGTCGCTTCTCTGTTTGGCCCCTATTGAATGAACTGGGCTAAGTTAAGTGCGATCGAAGTGTCAGAGCGATTGAGCGCACGCACTGAGACAAGAAAGGTATGTTTCAACTCGTCTTAGTTAAGGGAATAACATAGTTTAATATGAAAAAACGGTGGAGTATCACTTTAAGGCTGAGTTAAGGTGTGGTCAAAGGCAGGGCCGGATTCAGCCAGCCCCACTAGGGGGTGCAGGTAGAATATCAGGGGGGGCAGCAAGTCTTTTTTTTTTTTTGGGGGGGGGGGGGTATATATTGTGAAATTAAAAAATCCTATATCGTCCAGCTCTAATCTATCAGCTCCTTTGATCCATTTGATTTTATGTTGGATGCCCTTGGTTTTTTTTTTTTTTGTTTGTTTGTTTTAATTTCTTTAGCTCTGTACACAGCTTATATCAGTCATTAGCATCAGTCGTCTGCTTTTCTGTGCAAAAGTCCTAACAAATGCGTCCATATCTAGACCTGTTGTTATGGGGTCTCGTGCTCTTTGAGAGATCAAAATTAAGAGCTTCAACCCATGAACTGCTCCTTAAACAAAGATAAAGCATTGATTTGTATCATGACAATAAAGAGGGCTCAAACATCTTTTTAATTATGAGAGTCTCAGTCTACACATTACATTATCAATGGTATTATTGGTATTATCAATGCCAAACAATTATAATAATGTAATAACGATTTAAATATAATTATTCCTATGACGTAAAATCCATATAGCCTATTATTTAGGCTATGAAAATGTATATTTTAAATGTATATTTTAGTCTGCATTACACTATAATATAGGAAAATTAAAATACTTTTGTCCTTATTTCTACACTTGCAAGAAATAAACCTTGAGCTTGTGTTTAGGGGGAAACAAACACCAGAGCTGATCGCGTGAGCAAAGTGCACACGTTTCTCTAAATACCCAGCACAAACAGAATGCCTATTCTTAAAGTCTTGTGCTCTTTTATGAAAACAAAAAGCCATATCATGGTTTCGATTTTAGTTCATTGGCAAAATATAACGCTAGAGACCTTCATGTTATTTTATTCATTTTACGTCTCATGTTCAGCAAAAGGCGGATTCGAACTCGAGTCCGAGCGCAAAAGCTCATTCACGGACGACACGCTCTACCATATACGCCACTGTCGCTGTTCCGTGACGTACGTGTTTTGTTAAAAATTAAGATCGCTACCGGCCTTTACGAGATCGCGACCATAGCTACTTTGAATGAGGGATAGAGAGCAGAGAGCGCTCACTCTGACCATTTTTCTTGAAATATTTTTTAAATTTCGGATCTTTGCATGCCATCACGTTTGGGGGGGCAGTCACGGCATTTGGGGGGGGCATTGCCCCTCCTTGCCCATGCCTATATCCGGCCCTGGTATAATTACAGCTGATTACAGCTGTAATTACTTGCAGGTAGTATTTAAATGCCTAATGAGGACATTGTTAAAACATGTATGAACTCAATACGCGTGTTGTATCAAATGATTAATTTAAACATCAGTACACAGCAGTAAAAACAGCTCTGATCAGATTCAACATTTTACTTACATGGTAGTGTGGCATCGTGTTTGAGTCGGGCACGGGGAAGGGCAGCCCCTCAGGGGGGCCTGTGTCCAGACGCACAGGTGGGGCAAGCATAGAGGGACTGATGGGGAAACTGGGACTGCTGGGATTCCGGCTCTTCTTCCTGGATCTCCTGCTTGTGTCCCGTTGGGAAAAGTCTGCCTCTTCCTGAATCAAGACAATCCTGTCATCACTGAGGAACCGCAAGAGGGAGGAATCAGAATCTGATGGAGAAAGACAGAAAGCAAGCAGGGAGTCACAAACTCAGAGAAAAAGGGAGTGTTTAGCAGATACTGAGCATATTGCTGAATATTCAACTCTTTGTAACTCTATTTGCCACAGAATGAAGCTAGTCTGATACCTTCCTGTTTGTGTGTGTGTGTGTGTGTGTGTAGGTGTGTGTGTGTGTGTGTGTGTGTGTGTGTGTGTGTGTGTGTGTGTGTTTGTGAGAGGTTTATTTCCCATAATGGAGGTTTGCTTTCTATTTATATCTGTGTCTGTGTCGCCTACGTATTCTCTGTTCTATTTTAGAAGTTGTGTTTCCACAAAAAAACAAAACAAAGTAGTAATGAATGAGTTCACATGTTAACAGTTAACTTGTCACCTCTCACAATCCCCCCCCAAAAAAGAAAGTTGGTTACTGTCAATATCACACATTAAGGTTAAACCTTTTAGTTCTCACACATTAAAAACTGTTAGTAAAGAAGAAAAATATCAGCTGAAATTAGATTTCATCTGCTTCAGTTACTAATTACAGAGAACAACTTGGTTAAAGTGTTTATAATAATCTATACTACATTAAAATTTAACATTTTTAGCAGTAAAAACTGTCTTATTATTATTAAGTAAAGGTGATGGACTGTTAAGTTTCAAAAAACCTAAAAATGTAATCTCCAATATGCTCACACTGATCTGCTGATAAAAAAAAAGAAAACCACACGCACACAAAATATTTTTCTCATTAAAGTATATTCAGGGGGAAAAAAAGTTGTAAGTCATACACTGTACTGATCAACCAAAGGCAAAGGAAATGGTTGTCTGCCGTTCCTCCAGCTTTCTGAGGCTTAGGTGGCCTCTTCAAAGAAATCTTTGCTTACCTCAGCTTTCACAAACAAGCCTATATAACGGCATTTCCTGCTTTTGGTTGCAAAAAAGTCACTGCCTTACAGGTTTGTGTTCTCAGTTCTGATGCTCTAAAATGTCAGTTATATAGTTTTGTGACATTTACGTTCTTTGCAGACGTTAGTCAAAGCAACTTGCACAAATCACATCCTAATGGCAAATGCCAGGATGTGCAACTGAGAATGACACATGATGTTGGTAAACTAGATTTTAGTGATCAAGAAGTATATAACTAGAAGCTCCTCTTTGACTAGAAGTATAAACACATTTACACACACACATCTTTGGCATAACATAATTAGATGAGATCATATATTCACAGATCTCTGAATATGATGGATACTTAAACATTTTTTAGAAATATGAGTGGGGCAACCCATTGGTTTATCTTACACCTCTCTTTCCTACTAATACCTTAAAGGACAACTCCGGCTCAAAATGAACCTTTAGTCTAATTACACATTGTTACCTAGTCAACCGTTATCTGAGATTTGTTTTCATGATTGCCGAATGTAAATAGTTTTATCTCTAAAAACAGTTTAGCCTATAACGCTAGTATAACGCTAGTATATAGGGCATAGAGTAATGACAAATAAAAATCGCTTGTTATTACCACTAAAAAGGCTCAAAATAGCCCCACACAAACACGATAGCATAACAAGAGTCCCTACATTCAAACCGAAGCATTGAGAACTTTGTCAGTGTCCATACAGTTTAATAAGCAGATGTTTTATACACACAGTAAATTTCGCGAATTCAGGAAGAAGCCATCTTGGAAAAATAGTCTCTACCAGTCGATCTACGAACGCCGATCCAAGTGCGCTGGTGAGATGTGAATAAGGTGATAAGGTGAGCGCGAACAGTAGGCTACGTGTACATATTGAAGACAAGTAAACGGTTTGTGTTTGTGTTTCTTCTGGAAACAACGGATCATATGAGATTCTGCACAGTTCAGCGCACTTGGATCGGCGTTCGTAGATCGACTGATAGGGACTATTTTTCAAAGATGGCTTCTTCCTGTATTCGCGAAATTTACTGTGTGTATAAAATATCTGCTTATTAAACTGTATGGACACTGACAAAGTTCTCAATGCTTCGGTTTGAATGTAGGGACCCTTATTATGCTGTCGTTTTGGTGTGGGGCTATTTTGAGCCTTGTTAGTGGTAATAACAAGCGATTTTTATTTGTCATTACTCTATGCCCTATATACTAGCATTGAACTAGCGTTATAGGCTAAACTGTTTTTAGAGATAAAACTATTTACATTCAGCAATCATGAAAACAAATCTCAGATAACGGTTGACTAGGTAGCAATCTGTAATTAGACCAAAGGTTCATTTTGCGCCGGAGTTGTCCTTTAAGGATCAGAGATGGAGTATTTATGTTAGCCTCACATTACTGACACTGAGCTCTGAAATAATATCCTCAACATCTGTCTGTTTTTAAAAAGACAGAATAATTAATGCCATTTTTGAGTGAACCACTTTCAAATTCCTTGCCAGATAGACAAAATCCCGGTTGTGCTCAAGTAAAAGGGGAGTCAAAGCGGCAATTAAAAGTTTGAAATGAATCTAAAATACAACTTGGTGCCAGTGGAGTAAACAAAAAGTAATGTAGTACCAAAAAGTAAAATCATCACCTCTGCTTCCTCTTTTGTAAACTCCAGATTCTTGAGGCTCTGCGAGCCATTCAGTTCCCATGGTAACCTGTCGGAGTTCACCTACAGGCAGAGACATACAACATTTGAGTGTGTGTATGTTGTGGTGCGTTTCAGAGCATCTATCATGTCCTCTGTGTGTATTAGTGCACACAGTATTGCAGCTGTAACATACTAAATGGCTGAGATTTGCAGTTTAAAGCCGGAGCTTCCTGGTGGCTTAATCTCCTGTAATGCACTCTGCGTTTATGTCCAGCTTAAAAAATAGCCATCCATGCATGATGTAAGACGTACATTGTGTAACATCGCACAAGCATACTACAATTTAAAAATGCATGGTTGGAAACTGTGCGGTTGGAGTGTTTCATATATTATTTAAAATAGAGAATGCAGTACTGTAGTGTATAGAAACCATATGTAGCCTAATATATGTTGTTTTGAATCAAGAGCACTGTACTTATATGAATCAGTATAGCAACAACTAATAGAGAAAATCAATCAATACTAATAATGACTCTCAAATCACTTAAGTCCAAACTGTAATATAGCAATCAAAATCATCCTGTCCAGGCACAATGCTTTTTTAAATAAAATTTGCATAAATTAATTTCAGTAAAACAAATTCTACCATGATATGTAAACTACAGTATGTATTTTTAATGTATAAAATGTAAAATATCATATTTTATGATATACAATTTGAATTAACAGTTTAGTCAAGTGAAATTATTGAATTTGAATTATTGAAAATAATGGTACAATGCAATATAGATATATTTTTGGAGTTATTCATGATCTGAAAAAAGATCTTGTTTTCTTTATAAAATGACATAAAATCCTGCCTATTGATTTTTTATTTTCAGTGGGCAGTGCATGTTCTTCTACTGTTTAGTAATTTCATGCATGTGTTCATTTGCCAGTCATTTGTAATGCTGTCTCCATGCAAATATTTGTGGTCTTAAAATAGGAATAATCGATAGTAATAATTAGTACCGATAAATCATTTAAATTCACTCATTTTGATCTATACATGTGGAGCTGGGGAAGATGGAGGGTTTCTGAAAGCGTGCTGCACTGCCATAGCTGATGCTGACCAAGTTTTGAAAGGTCAATCAGCGAGCTCATTGGCTACTGATACAGCAGGAACCAATCAGCTATGCTCTGTAGAGAATGATTTGATTTCAAGCAGAATGAGGGAAGAACCAATCAGCCTGCGCCATCTAGAGTTTCATGACAGAACTTTGTATTTATTTGAATTTTCATTTATGTATTTGCATATTTGCATTATCCAAGTATTAGTTGCAGCCCTATTGTGTATGTTCTTACTGTGAGTTGGGGTCCGGTCTCTGCGTCGCAGTCCGGTATTTCTCCCAGAATCGTCTTCCAGGAGGGGGAAGTACTGGCCACCCAGTACCTCCTGTTCTACATAATACCCTGGAGAATCAGAGCCAAACACACCAAACCCACCCCGATCTAGATCCTCCTCTCTAAAAGAATGACAACAGTAGCAAAAGAAAGAAAACAAAAGGAAAAGAGAAAGAAATTACACCAACATGCTAAAAGAGACTAAGTTTTAACTTGGTTTGCATATATTTTATATGTAAATACCTGTGTCCGTAGACAGGGGAAAGAATAAAAACATCATGTCCCCCAGGTGTGTCCACTCCAGGTGAAAGTCCAACTGACCCAAGCGTGCTGGGTGGTGTAGGAGAACCACTGCACGGACTGGTGGACAGTGGCTGCCAATCAAAAGCATGCACAAAATAACATGACTATAAAGCTAATGGCACTTTGTTATAATATTAAAGGGGCTGTAGGAGCCTTAAAACAGTTAATTGATCATTTAATTTATGTGTTAAAACAGTCATTTGCATTATTCATTTCTTGTGGAGAAAATTGAAGAGAATATTTACAGTATTTATGTTTGATGCAGTAAATATTTGAAGTAATGCAAGGAGTTAATTGAGTAATTATCTAAAATGTGTGTGGATAATTTAGAGTGTATTTTATATTACATTAGTGTATCCTAAACACATGGGCACACACGACAGGAGGTCAAGTCTGGTGCCAGCAGCCTCAGTAATTCCAGCTCCAATAGCGAATACTAAAGTTTCTGTTCTGCAGTTATTTAAGTTCAGTTACAAGCTAATAAAAAAAATATTAATACATGAATTTTCTTACATATAGCCCTTGTAATGTGAAGGAAAATAATTATAAGAAAATCAGCTATTATAAAAACATAATATCAGGCAGATCTTATATTGCTCATGATGGATTATGAAAGTATTCAGGCAGGAATATTTTTTCATATGTGAATCATATTATACTTGTACAGTATGTTAGTCTGGAGGGCAGGACAGTGATCGGTCACACACACGTCTAAAGACCTTTGACTAACAGAGGACCAAGAGTGTGTTTCATAATGAAGATAGTGTTGCCCTTACCAACCATGAGCGCTGCATCAGTCAGTAAGCAATGAGGAAAAGCATAGCAACAAGCACCAGAACGCAACCCCGGCAACAAGAGGCGGGAGAGACATGCATAAAAACACTGTCCATCGATTTATCACTATCATTTGTCAATGGGCATCGTTTTATTGCATGTAAACAGATATGCCCTTCTACTCTTTAGTCATTTTCATCAGGTTATTTAAAGTGCTGTTTTCATGCTGTAATTCACAAGTGTATAAATGTTTATTTAATCATCCAGAGAGGATGGAAAATCCTGTTCTACCGCAATTTGATCAGTGGCTAAGTCAATTATCATTATGTCCTTCAATTCGCCAATGTGAATTCATTCATGAGTGAACGTCCACTCCGCTCTACTGTGTCGTGACTGTGAGGAGAGGACACATGTGCAAGCTGTTAACTGCATCTGTCTGATACTTGTATCCAGAGCAACCACAGAACTCTGGCTGCCATGGCAACAAGCTGTACAGAACTCATTCAGTGCTCTGAGATGCTCTCATACACACACACACACACACACACAGTCATATGCACTACATATTAAATGGATGTACTACGTATTAAATGGATGTACTTGAACAAACACATTGAGCTATCCTAACACGCACACACACACCCACAGACACACACCTGCAGGGCAAGTGGTTTCCAGCGGGCGTTCTTCAGAAGTGCAGGGGTGGAGCCCAGAGTGTTCTGTGGCCTCTTCTTCAGCGTGAGGATGACTCCACTTGGATCCTCACGTAGACAGTTGACCAAATTCTTCAACTGCCAGCCAACCTTAAATAAATCATAAATATGTTTGAATACATAAATAACATTAGACTGGTAGTGTGAAGGTTATATTTATATATTTAAACCCAAAATTAGGCCATTTTTGTATTTATTTTCAAAAATAGAATATATATATATATTGACAACTCTCTGAAGATTTTTCGCATGGTAATGGATATGACAATGTTAATGTATTTAGTCTTGGTGGAATAGATCTGCAACACTGCTGCTGTTGATTTTTGCTGTTGTAGATTATTGCTGCTGCAGAGCAACTACAGGAACTTGCTGCTGCCAATACATATGCCAATACGCTGCTGTGAGTATGTAAGACATACAGCTGCTGTGCTGCACAAATAGCATATCAATTACCCATAGCCGAACTATACAGGTGGAGCTGGGGAAGGTGGAGGGTTTTAGACGAACTCTGAAAACACGCTGCAAACTGCTATAGTGAATGGTAACAAGCCATTTAAATGTTGAGAAGCAAACTCATTGGCTGCAAATGCGACATGAACCAATCAGCTTGTGCCAAGTAGTTAACGCTGTAAATATCATCAGCTTGCTTTAAGGACCCATCAGCCTGTGTTATATATATATATATATATATATATATATATATACACACACTATATATAATTTAATCTTTTGTAATATAACTGAAATTTAAAATAATGAGAATTGGTGGCTGGGAACGTGCTTAGTTTTGAATTTCAATAGAATGTGCATTAATTTTGAGAAAACAATGACACAGTGCCGAAAACAATTTATGGTCCTAAAGTAAGAAATATTTTCTTTTGAAGTATATAATTGGTAACACTTTACAATAATGTCTCATTTATTAAAATTAGTTATCTAACATTGAGCAACATTTTTTTTTTTACAGTATTTATTAACATGTATTAATGTTAGATAATACAAATTTTCATAGTTCATTTACCGATACAGCATTTGAACTGAAAAAAGTATTAGTAAATGTTGAGATTACTATTAACGGTACTTTCCTGTTATCCGGACCCCACCATATACCATTTAGGAACCATTTAGGCCATCATCCCTGATTGGTCTTAACCCCAGTGACGGGTAGGTTTAGGGGCGGGGTTAGGGGTAGGCCATCGTGGGGTCCGGATAACAGGAAAGTACCCCATTAACTAAGAATAATAAATCCTGTAAAAGTATTGTTCATTGTTAGTTTATGTTAACTCATGTTAACAAATAAAACCTTACTGTGAAGTTTTCCCATTTCTTACAAAGAAATTTTGCAGACAGGTTCTCGACTCATGGGGTCCACCTGGAAACCCATGAGCATCAACTGCCAATCAATATCTTCACAAACAATATAATATCTGCACATTTATGCACTTAGGGGGCTTTTACACTGGGCTAGTTTGCTACTTTCCGAGCCCGAGCGCGTTTGTTCCTGGCGCCCCCTGCAGCGTTGGTCTGGTTTCACACTTAACTTGATTCTATCGAACCCTGGCGCGTTTGCGTGCATCTTACGTCATCGCAAACGTGCTCGGCGCATGATAGAAAGCAGGACGTGGGTAAATATGGTGTTTTTTTTTATAATTTGCTGCTATTATGCGCAGTTGAATGAACAATACAGGTTTACTGTGCGTGTGTCACATAAGGTGGACTTCTGCTGCTTGCAAAAGGACTCTTTTGAGGAGACAGTGGATTTGCAAATGCGTTGCTCTAATTCCACGCGCAATTCACGAATACAGGCTCACTCTCGCTTGTATCCAAGGTAAATCAACACTATCATCCCTTACAAGTGTGTTATTTAACTGAATACATCACAATAAGCTAAAACGCATTCGCAGGATACTTTACTTCCTGAACAAGTGCGCGCCCGAATCCGTGTTGTTTTCACATTCACGCAACCGAACTCAGACCACCTGCTCCAGTAGTCTCGGGTTCTGTTCCCCAGTGCGCACCCGGGTCCCATGACAACGTTCACATTAGCGATTTTTCATGCGAACCGTGCCCCGTTCCGAATTAACTGCCAGTGTGAAAGCCCCCTAGGATGCAAGCACAGATGACTGACCCATGCAAAGATACACACCACTGTTTGGTGATTGACCTGAATGACCTCATCACCGGCATGGATCTTCTTACACTGATCTGCGGGAGACTGCAGGAGAGAGATAGAGAGATTAATAACCCCTGCTCATTATAGAGATAAATCTGACGCCAATTATTTACCAAGGCATTTCAGTGTTGTATTATTGTATCATACATGCCTGACTGTTGACCTTCCCTATGAAGAACGTTTGAAAGTCTTTTCATCAAAGTCTCACTCATCTGGGCTGCGTAAGCCTAAGTAGATCGTGGAGAGCATTGATTTTGAACTTTCTACAATCTACTTAGGCTTATAAATGCTTCTGGTGAACACAGCTCTGCTTACTCTCTCCACACACTTAGGCATAAACAGCTAAACATTTATTTTAAAGAATATTTTCATAATCGGTTCAAACTTAGTAAACAGTCATTTCAATGATGCTTCAATGACATCTAGTTCGCCTGGAGCAACCTCGGATTAAATGTCTTTCTCAAGTGTACAATGGTTGACATTTTCAAACCCTTTGAGATTTGAATTTATAGTTTTTCCAAATCTTTAACCACTAAACCATGCCACACCAGTCCAAAGTTATTCAGAAGATTTTGCATTTGCTCTGATATGTTGTTCTACAGACTGAATAGAATGAAAAAAAAAAAATCATTAAAAACTGTAAAAATCCATTTAGCTGAACAGTAGGCTAAATGTGCATTACGAGTTAGAAATCAATGAATTCTGCTCTTCCAGCAACTAAAAAAAGGCATGTTTGAGTTCAACCCAATTGAACATCTACATAAATGATTTAACAACAGCACTGGAACAATCCACCATTTCAAGCCTCACTCTTGCCAGCTCTGAAATCAAGTGCCTGCTCAAAGCGGATGACCTGGTTCTGCTGTCCCCACAGAAGAGCTCCAGCACAGCATGTGCTTTAGAGCAATACCGTCTGAATTGGGCACTGACAATATGAAGAAAACCAGACCAGAATAAGATGTCCTATCACACAGCATCATCAATAATGATCTTAGATTGACATAAACACTTATATAAACAACACACACTCTCAGACAAAAAGGTACAGAAGCTGTCACTGAGGTGGTACCCTTTCAAAGGCAACACCTAAAGAGTGCATGTTAGTAGTTCAAAGGTACCAAAAGTGTACATATTAGTACTTGTAAATGGTAAATTAGAACCTTTTTTAGGTTAGCAGTAACATTCCAGTGACGGCTTTTTTACCATTTTATCTGAGAATGTAGGAGTTTTAATCATGCAGTAGAAGAACTCAGATGGTGCTTTACATAATACAATTATAACAAACCAGTCTGGATAAAATTATTTTAGGTATTTATAACATCACTTCTCATGCTGATGAGCAATAAATCAACTATAAATATCAAACAATGGCATAAATGAAAACCTTATTTGGAAACAAGCAGAGGTGGTTCAAAGTTTCAAAGTGTTTTGAACCACTTCATTAGACTGCCTTATCCTCAACACATAAATGTATGGAACATTCCATGATTGGCTAAAAATCGTTTTTAGAGCCTAAGGCTGTCACAGACTCAGTTGTGATTTCTCAGGACACTTATTTCAGTACTTCATTTTTTATTAAATTTGAATAATAAGACCCATAATGGCTGTTACTAATCAAATGAAAGCAGCATTAACAAAAGCTATTTTTGCACTGTAGAAGCTGCATCTAAAGTGGCATTTAGATGTATTTACACAGACTGTTTAATGCAACTCAGAGATGGCATAAATGCATGTACACAGAAATTACAAATACATAATAAACGAAGCAATTTCAAGAGGGTACTTTCACCATTGGTGCTCTGGCCCTAAATAATACTATGAAATTGAAGTTTTAAAAATAACATTTTGAATACTGAAATAGGAAATGTCCCTGTCTTAATGAGTGAGTCATTGAATAATTTACTGAAATATTTTCATTCATTTAGAAATGAAGCAAGAAATCCTTAACTCAAATGACTCAGATTCATTCAATAACAAAACACCGGTGTGTGTTGCTTAGAGATGGCTACTTTTGGCTATTGTATTCACTATTTTTAGTGAAATGTGGACTCTCAGAGCACTCAGTTTACTTTTTTTGCAAAGTGAGAGACACTTAATAATTTCAGCTCGTACATTGTAAAAACAACAATTACGATATCATCATAGACAATGCATATCACACACCCCTAAATGGCATGTCTACAAGTTTAAATGACCATCCTGGCATTCCAGGTGGGATTCTTAATTTATGTTTTGTTAACAAGGTTCGGGAGGAGCAAATGTACATAATTAACCCAATCAGCACATGGGGAGATCAATCAGTAATCAACTCAGGACAAGATAAATAACAGCAGAACCCACTTTTGGTCCTTGACAGTTTATCAGCATCCCACCCCCATCTCCTCACTTTTAGGCCCCGTTTACACGAAGGGAAAACGCAGATATTTCCCTACGGATTAGCCTCTCGTTTACACGAAAACCCCGTTTTTATCACAGAAAACGATTATTTCTAAAAACTCCGGCCAAAGTGGAGATTTCTGAAAATGCCGGTTATGTGTTGTCGTGTGAACTGGGAGAAACGGCGTTTTAGGTTCTCTCTTGTCGATTCTGAGGATTCTGATTGGCTTGCATTGCTTTATCCTTAACCCCTACACTGCCGCCAATTGGTTTGGCATAGATATGATGATGTTCAACGGCGTATTTATGCGGGTGTGTGAACGAAGTTATTTTTGAAAACGGAGAGGGGGAAAATATTCATTTTGTGTAAACGTGGCCTTAGTTCCATCTCCTCATTACACTGGGTTTGGGCAAAAATTCAGAGCTCTGCGCCCTCCACCCAGACAGCACGCCAAGTACGCATAACCGTTACCATAATAATTATATGTAGATGTGAACTTGTAAAATAATCGTGGGAAGAAGTGGGGAGAGCAGCTGTTTATAATCTCAGGATTTATATGTAAAAGCTCCTCTCCCAATATTTGTTAGGTAGACCCAAACTATGAGACAGGTAAAGAATAAATGCAGCTTTGAACTCACATTTTCAGTAGTTCCAGTGATAACATGAAGACCATCATATGTGGACTTGATGTACATGCCCTAAAAAGAGGAAAGAGAGTGTTGTGAGATTTAACAGATTTTTCAAACTGTGTAATTTCTGTCACTGAATGGAATTACAAAAACAATGATTGTTTTCAAACAGGTTTCCCTGTCACCTATTGGTCACATAAACAAATAGTCCTGCCCCAAACTCACGCCATTGGTTGAGTCAATGTCGGGTTTTTAAACATGCAGAGCAATTTTTTATGTCACCACAGAGCAACAGTGTTTTCTTTTTAAAGAAATCGAGAAATTTCCTAAAAATCCAACCAATTAGACCCTTCTTTTTTAAACATTCTCATATTTCTGTTGAGTATGAAAGGGATATTGCCGTTGTTTACTCACCAGGCCCTCGCTAGGCATAACGTTAGTCAGATGGACAACCTCGAGGTGAGCAGACTGTGACACCAACGAATCGGACGACAATGAAATAATGTGCTCACAGATATCTGATAGAGTCTTACACTGCAAAGAGAGATAAAGACAGAAAGACAATGAGAAACCAACAGACAGTGTTGTCAGTCTATGTTTGCGATTGCATTGTACATTTCTCAGTCTATTTATAGCTGTTGAACTGGGAGGGAGCAGTAAATACTGGCAACCCTGCGGCGGCCCAAACCATTCACATGAAAGCCATTCAGCATCATGAAATATACCCATAATGTATAATGAATCTGCATTAATCATATGCTATATGAATATTTATTCATGTTCTATTATATCTTTCTTCTTTTTCTGTCTATTTGTATCCATCTATCTCTCTCTTTCTCTCTGTTCTACAGGCAGTGATCCTGAAGGGAGAAAAATCTGCATTATTCAGGATATCCAACCTAAGGCAAAGCACACGCACACACACACACACACTGACGTTTGCTTCAGAGCAGGCCAAATACACGTGACTTCGTGCACACGTTTTACTGAAAATATATAAATATAAGGGCTGTGTGATTATAAAAAGTGTGTGTGCTTGTTCACTATTCTTAGGAAGTATGTTTTGAAAATGTCATGAAGTCACATCTATAGAACGGGGAAATATTTTATAACCAGCATGTGAGGATGGCCTGATAATTTAAAGTCTAAATTAATGTTTTAAAGGACAGTTCAGAAAAGTGGTCGTACCTCAAAAGCAGGATATAGACACCTTCACAGATCAATTAATACACATTTATCCGAATAATTCACATAACAATCATTTAATTTTCAAATTTCTGCTTAATGTGCAGTACTGAGTCAAAATTGTCTGTGCTAATCGAAAGTATGCTCTTACTACAGTTAGTCAGTGTTGGGAGTAACGCATTACAAAAGTAATACATTACAGTAACATGTTACTTTTTGATGTAACGCAGTAGTGTAAGGCATTACTAATCAATTTTCAGTAATATTTTACTCGTTACATGATCAGTGAGGCTTGTATTACAGTTGTATTACAGTGTATTGTCTGCTTTTACTTCTTAAAGGCAACAGACTATGTGAAAGTTTTAAAGCAGTCTTTTAGTGCCAGTTCAGAGCGGTCGCGTCTGTAACATTGTTTTTTCCTCATAAATGCGAACACAAAAACTAAACTAAAATGAATATTTTAAGTTCTATGGAGACTGGAGAGCCAACCCTTCCTCATCCGATTTGCGCAGTGTAATTCACAGAATTACAAAAAATCGATTTTGCCTCCTATTTTTTTGTCACGCACGAATGTGTGTCTTTTCCCTAATATTACAAATAAAACATAGACTGATATTTGTCTAATGTCTGGAGTCCTTTAAGGAAGTAGCCTATATACGTTTCAATACATGTATTTTCTGAGAATTTTTATTTCAAGTTTTGACTGCAAATGTCATCATGTCCATAATGCTGGACTTCCCCAATTTTAAATAATTTATCCTCAACTAATTTTGTGGTGTAGGTCTACGTATTTTATAATGTTAACTTCAAATACTAATAGCCTAATTTAAAGATAAGGCAGCATTGGATATGGACGGTAAGGAGAATAACGCTGGAGTTGGAAGAGGTGTGTCGCGATTCTGTAGGTTCGTGGATCTGAGTCGTGTGGCGAATCGCGATTTCGGTTTCATATTGCATATCGTTATAGCCCAAAAGTTAAGTTCTACTTAGTTATTTTGGTGAAAGTAACTCAAAAGTAATACATGAGTAATGTAACGCATTACAATTCTGGGACAGTAATATTGTAAGGTAATGAATTACTTTTAAATAACAGTAACAAGTAATACCTAATGTATTACAGTTTGGAAGTAACTTGCACAACACTGCAGTTAGTGGGGGTCGTCACAAGTATAGTGGTACAAGTTTGTGTGTGTAAGAGTGTGTGTTAGGCTTGAGAAACACTTACCACATGCAGAATCTTATTTTCAGTTTCATACACTGTGCAATCCTAAGAGGAGAAGAACATTTTTACATTTAAAATAATTATAAAGAACTGTGCCGTTTGTGTTGACACACGCACACACACACACACACACACACACACACCTGTTGTACTATAGTGGTTAGCTCTAGACAGAGCTGAACAATGTTGTTCTTCAGCACTGAGTATTCAGAAACACTGACAAATGGAGACCTGCAAACAAAGCAAACACATACATAAAGAGACGAGGGCTTTTTTCACATTTTAAACAGAGGTTTGGAACAAGACCTGGGCTGGACTCAAAACTTATTTCTCTCATGAGCACCACACTATAATATGTCAGAGCACTTGTGCACTGGCCACTATACAAACCAGAATTTAATTAGTTTTCTTTTTATTTGGTGTTTTGGACAGCTTATCAAGGCTATTTGACTCCCTATTACAGTAATACACACCTATCAGATTTCAATTCCATTCATTTCTATGGTATCATATGACTTTCAGGTCTGTTCTATTCAGCCCAGGTGAGTTCATTCCCTGTTTGGGGAGGTTTGAGTACCTGTCCAGCCATGCCAGTAGATTTTTAGCAGCTCCGATTAGGTCAACGACTGAAGTCAGGAAATCGTTTGGTAGACGCCGCGAGACTCGTCCGTCATAATGGCCCCCACGGCGCCGCCCCGTGATGAAGTTCTGCAGATTCTTAGCGGATGCATTGAGTTTGTGTGACAAAGTCCGCAAATTCTCTGTCTCTAGACCATAGTTCTGCAACAGGAAAAATATCATTGTTAGAATAGTTATGCTACTCTTCAAAAGAAATTAATATTTTATTTAGCAAGGATGCATTAAACTGATAAAGTGACAGTAAAGACTTTTGCAATGTTCAAAAGATTTATATTTCAATTACTGTTCTATTCATCAAAGAATCCTGTAAAAAATCTCTGCTTTCAACATTCATAATAATACATGTTTCTTGAGCACCAAATCACCATAGTAGAATGATTTCTGAAGGATTATGTGCAAAATCCCTTTCAAAGAAAGTCTGTTCACTCAGCGGCCATATTTGCAATGCCTCCGGGCAGCTATTTTGGGAATTCAAGATCAAGTCCTATCTATTTGAATGGGGGGATCCTTCAATCTAAAAAACTGCTTTCCGAACTAACAATAAAATAACATATTTCAAATCCGCAACTAAATCTGATATAAACTGTCTCAAAAATGTTGTTTCTAATGCTTAAAGAAGCATAAAGAAGAAGGCAGGACGTATTCCGCCATACTGCGTACTGCGCGTTGCTGCTTCTCACATCTTTAAGTAATATGAGTGAACCGTCTTTGTATATCTTCAGTCTATGATCATCACGTGACACTGAAGACTGGAGTAATTTGTCACCTTTGTGACATGTCACAACAGGAATAATTTACATTTCAAAATAGAAAACGTTTATTTGAAATTGTAATCATTTCAAAAAAATATTTCTCAATGTTACTGTTTAGCCATACTGTATTTTGATCAATAAATGCGGCCTTGATGAGCATAAATGGCTTCTTTCAAAAAAATTATAAACAATCGTACTCACCACAAACTTTTGAATGTTACTCTTAGAAGAAAAGGTTCTATATAGAACCTTAAAAGGTTCTAAAGCGCTACGTATTTGGAACCCCTAAAATGCAATGCATGTGAATGATCACAAAATTTAAGATATGGGGGTTAAAAAATGTAATTAATCAATATCACACGAAGAGTGCCATTTTAGTTTTTATCCTCCAAAAATCAGCATGATTAAAATGTGACATTAAGTTACTACGACAGTTTAATAAACAATAATTTAATTGCAAAATGTTAATTGCAAAATGTTGCAGAATAATGTAATATATGAATAACAGCCTATAAAGAACCTTTGTGCCAAAATGGTTCTTTCTTGTCATTATCATTATTTTTTTTTTTGCATAAAAGGTCCTTTGCAGTTGAGTAAAGAACCCTATGCTACATATATAGAACCCTTTTTTCTAAGAGTGATGTGTCTGACAAAGCATGAGAGATTTATTATTTTAAAATGTTCTTTTCAATACAGTCCAATAGCAGTTTTTTTTCCTAAGAGGGTCCAAGGTCAGAGGCATAGTAGTCAATCTTGTGGCTGATTTTATCATTCTGAGGCTTAAAAGCTAAGTGTAAGCAGCAGAAAAATCAGGCAGCATTCTCACAGCATGTACAGAGGGTCATCACTACACACTAACAAAGTAACTCAGAAATAAAACACTGCATACACTGTGGAATTAAATAAGGCACACAATCAAGTCTCCATTCATATCTGGAAAAATGCATTACTCAGAATGAATGCCATTTTCTCAGACCTACTGCTTGGAGAACCCATCATTTTTGCGTATCGATCGGCAAAATAGTTCAATAACCGAATCATTCTGATTCACAATTGGCTGTTTCATATAACAAACAGTAGATTTTCTCTCACATTTCCTTTGGGTTTGTTTATAGTATTAATCAGCTGGACCCAACATCTCTCATTTATAGGCAGAGGGTCTTCTCAGTTTTTTTCTATATATGGTGTAAACTGGTATCTGCAGCAGTGACGTGTCTTTTTCTAGTTGTGACTGTTGTTCCCTTATCTAATTCAAGCTCCTCACTGCATAAATTAGAGCCGCCATGCATATTAATATGTAGACACCATTCAATGTTCCAACCATTATTATAAATAGATCCTTAAATAGGTTCACAAGGTAGATCTTTGAAATGGTGTTCATCACTTCAAGGCACCTAAAAGCTCTTTGTGGCATCTTTAGAATTTAAATATGTTTCCAGATAGATAGATATGATAGCAAAGACCTAAAGCAAATAAAAAAAATAAACAAATAAATAAATAAAAAGAAGGTCAGCAGAACCCATGAGAATTTAGGAGTGATCTGGTGACAGTTGACTCTTGTTTTAAAAAAGGTTCAATGCAAAATGTATAAGGAGCGAAAGACTTTGGGATGGTGCTTCAGAGGGCAGGAATGCACCACATTTTATTTTTTATTCTATTTTAAAGACAAATGGAAACAGCAATTTAAAACACTTGTTTTAGCACAGTGGTTGATTGATTGATTGATTGATGACTAAAATTTATAATATTAAAAAAATTAAATAGAATAGAATTAGATAAAACAGAAATAAATTCAAATAAAATATACATATTGAATGAACAACTTAAAGGAGAACTCCGGCGAACAATGAACCTTTGGTCTAATAAGACATCGGTACCTAGTCAACCGTTCTCTGAGATTTGTTTTCATGATAATCGAATGTAAAGAGTTTTATCTCTAAAAACGGTTTAGCGTATAATGCTAGTAATGGGGGCATTGATTAAGTAAAAAAAATCGCTAGTTTATACCACTAACAAGGCTCAAAATAGCCCCACACTAACGCAGTAACATAATGAGGCTCCTTACATGCAAAACGAAGCATTGAGAACTTTGTAAGTGTACAGACCGTTTAATAAGAAGATACTTTACGAAGACAGTTCACTTCACGTATACAAACAGGAGCCATCTTAAAAAATAGTCTCGATAAGTCAATCCCCGAACGTCGTGCTGAGTGATCTGAACTGTATGAAGTTCAGCGAACTTCTGAACTCTATGAACGGCGTTCGGGGATCGACTTATCGAGACTATTTTTTAAGATGGCTCCTGTATGTATATGCGAAGTGAACTGTCTTCATAAAGTATCTTCGTATTAAACGGTCTGTACACTTACAAAGTTCTCAATGCTTCGTTTTGCATGTATGGAGCCTCATTATGTTACTGCGTTAGTGTGGGGCTATTTTGAGCCTTCTTAGTGGTATAAACTAGCGATTTCTTTTTACTTAGTCAATGCCCCCATTACTAGCATTATACGCTAAACAGTTTTTAGGGATAAAACTCTTTACATTCGATTATCATGAAAACAAATCTCAGAGAACGGTTGACTATGTACCGATGTTTTATTAGACCAAAGGTTCATTGTTCGCCGGAGTTCTCCTTTAAGGTTAACAAAAACTTGCCTTGGAAATGTTACTTTAGCAAATAACGGAAATAAAACGTTGAAATGAAGTAAAAATTGAAGTACAAAAATTACTAAAACTAAAATTTTAAAATGACAAAAGCAAAATTACTAAAACTTCGAATTAAAAAAAATGTATATAATATAAATAACTAAAATGAAAATATAAAAATAAAATCTTATAAAAAAAAATCAATAAATAAATACTATAATAGCAACAAAAAAAATTTGACTATGACTGAGTAGGCGGTCCTTCGCTGTCGTCTGCGATAAGATCTCAAATTGTTTTAGACTCCGGTTGCATGTTATCCTTTCACCCGGAACGGCTCTTTAGCCTACTTATAAACCTGAATTCTGCTTCTGAGATGAATTGTTTTGCATGAACAGCTGTGAGGAAGTTAGCTAGTTGACTGAGATTGAACTCCTCCTCTCATTCTATGATGCGTGAATTCCTCCAGCAGCCAATCAGAACCAAAAACGCATCTTCCCTTCCTTGCACACAAACTCCCTCCTCTTTTTGTATACTGGTTGAGAGATTCCCGCTGGGTGTTAATCATTCAGTGTTAAGCGGAGTTTGAATAAAATGTCTGTCGTGTCATTAATACAAAACAAACACATCATTATCACAGCCAGTCTCATTTTCCCCTCACTCTCTCTCACACACACACACACACACACACACCAGTGCGCAGAGTAAGTCCACAGCCTCCAGAATGAGCTCCTGGTGTCCGATGCGGGTCACGGTGAGCTCTTCCAGCTCCTGATGGGTGATGTGAAGCAGCTGCTCTCCGTTTATCTTCTCTTTCTCAAATGCCCTCATATACTGCAGCAAACAGTCATCCAACCCTGAGAGAGAGAAGTGCAACACAACCATGTGATCATAATTCATTTATGTCATGTAATAAACTTAAAATGTGACCCAGTGTATAATGGAGCTTCTCTCCATACAGAGAGCTGTCATTAGGATGATTAATACGCAACACTCACACACACCACCAAACGCAAGTCATAAACACACCGTAAACCTGCAAATGATGTCAAGTGGCTAATTCCTGTAACAGTTTCCCCCGATAAACCACTTAGTGAATGTAGGCACGTCTCTCAGAAAGAGACACACCTGCGTTTTTCAATGCAGCGACACACACATTTGCTTTCTCAGAGGATGATGTCGGCCGAGACTCTTCAGATGGGAACATTCTGAACTTGCAGGTGCACCCAAACTCAGTGTCCTTCCTTCCTAAACAGCTCTATAACCTATGTGTTATTTTATCGACATGCACGTGTGTGTGTGTGTGTGTGTGTGTAGGATGTCCTTCAGCTAAACAGACTTTCTCTCGTGCTCAGTCTCTTCATTCTCTCGTTCTGCTCCAGCTATACGGGCTGCTTGGCAACCGTTGCTTAGAGACGGTGAGGTAAGCCTGCACAGGGAATGATAAAGGCCTCCATTTCCTACAGTCCTACACACACACACACACACACACACACACATATCTATACTGGAAAGGCACACACATACATATGACATAGTCATTAAATGAGATATGTGTATTTCCTCTAACACTCACATTACCTAATCGAATTGCAATAATGATTTAACAGTTGGTTGGATGACCAGATTATTCAGCCAAATACACACCATTGGTCAGGCGGGAATGGCTTACTTCTGGTTTACTAGAGGCTCATACCATTATGGTAGTTGAACAAAGTCAGGGTTATGGGATTCGATTTGAGTTGACAAAACCAAACCATTCAAATCAGGCTTCGTTTTTTTAGCATGTTGTTGATGGAGCGCGAGCACATGAAAGTGCGACATCAGCGAACAGCCAATCACATGCCATGAAACGTGCAAAACTGTAATTCACTTCTCGCGAGAGAGTCAACTGTCTCTTATAAATGCATTTACAGAGCAACAAGTAAATATCTTGCTATATCATTTGAATATGTAAGCTCATGTGTAGTCATTTTTAAAGCTTCATCTATATTGATTGTAAAGCGTGTTTATATTACATATTATCTGTAGCCTATGTTTTTACATAAATTTACACTAACAGATAATTGTTAAAGTCAAATTGCTCATGTTTAATGGTTTCAGGGTATATTAATTATACAAATAATATGTAAATCAGATAAAATAATTAACCAGACGATTTTGTATTTAAAAATCTGTTATCTAGTGACCTTTAATTTTGGAGCAAGAGAAACTGGGGAGTGATTTTATGGTGTCAGTGATGTGTTACTTTACTCACACTACAGGATTGTAGGACTGGCTGAATTGCTGTGGTGCTCACATTAAACTACAAGGTTTCTTGTCATCTGTCGTCGTCTTGTTATAGCAGCACGCACACACAACACAATGCTGATGAGCTGCACAAACTAAAATTACAACATATGCACTGTGATCGGCTGGGTTAGTTTCAGGGTCAGCCCTGGTATTCGGTAATATTTCAACTTGGATTTTTTTAACAACATATAGTGGTAAATGGTAATTAATTTTTAAATATCACACATCATTACAAATATCAAACCGCCAACATATTCTATTTTTCCCACTTCAGGTATTAACGATTGCTTATAAATTGCTTCAACACAAACATCAACCTACTGCTCAAGTGTACCTCATAACAATTCAATGACTACAAATGTAACATTTTATGATAATTTTTCCATTTCCATTACGGGACTGAAGTTACAAATAGGCAAATATTGTATATCTGTGGTATTTATTTTTGTAAAAAAAGAAAATTAAACCACCATTTTACTCTGTTAGTCCTTAACATGTCAGGTGCACTGTAAAGTGGTCAGTTGACTTAACTTAAAAAAAATGTAGGAAACCCGTTTAAGTAATTAAGTAATTAAACTTCATGCTTAATCGAAAAAAAAAGTTCACATAACTAATTTTTTTCAATTAAGCATTACGTTTATTTACTTAATAATTTAAGGCAACGGTTTACTAGATTTTTTTAAGTGAACTGAACACTTAGCAAGAAATGCCTTCATTTTCAATCATCTTCGCCTATTTTTTTTTAAGAATAGTTGAGAATAGTGTGATAAGTTTGAAGACTGTAACAGGTTTGAAGGGAGACTTAAAAATTTCTATTTTAAATTTTGTCCCAGTCTCATAGTGTGCCCTTCTTTCGGGTTAACATCTGGTTGCACAACACAGTCTTCTGCTGCTGATGTAGCTGCCAGGATGGTTGTCAAGTGGACACATTACATCAAATATTCTATTTTTAACAAAATTATGAGTCAGGATTTTGGTAAGAATATCTTTACTGAAATAGTCATGGTGTCAGTAAAGATATTCTTACCAAAATAATGACTCATAATTTTGTTAAAAATAGAATATTTTATGTAATTTTTCTATTTTATTTTTTATTACAATTATTCATAAATACGTGAAATATTGAAGTGAAAAACCCTGTCACAACAAGTTAACAACCCGAAATAATGAGAAAAAAAAACCTCACCTAAAGGATTATTAGGAACACTTGTTCAATTTCTCATTAATGCAATTATCTAATCAACCAATCACATGGCAGTTGCTTCAATTCATTTAGAGGTGTGGTCCTGGTCAAGACAATCTCCTGAACTCCAAACTGAATGTCAGAATGGGAAATAAAGGTGATTTAAGCAATTTTGAGCAAGGGATGGTTGTTGGTGCCAGAAGGGTCAGTCTGCTCAGTTACTGGGATTTTCCACCATTTCTAGGGTTCACAAAGAATTCAGTATGCGGCAGTCCTGTGGGTGAAAATGCCTTGTTGATACTAGAGGTCAGATCAGAATGGGCCGACTGATTCAAGCTGATAAAAGAGCAACTTTGACTGAAATTACCACTCGTTACAACCAAAATATGCAGCAAAGCATTTGTGAAGCCACAACATGCACAACCTTGAGATGAAAACAGCAGATGACCCCATCGGGTACCACTCATCTCCACTACAAATAGAAAAAAAGAGGCTACAATTTGCAAGAGCTCACCAAAATTGGACAGTTGAAGACTGGAAAAATGTTGTCTCGATTTCTGTTGACATTCAGATGGTGGAGTCAAAACTTGGCGTAAACAGAATGAGAACATGGATCCATCATGCCTTGTTACCACTGTGCAGGCTGGTGGTGGTGGTGTAATGGTGTGGGGAATGTTTTCTTGGTACACTTTAGGCCCCTTAGTACCAATTGGGCATCATTTAAATGTCCATCCCTTTATGGCCACCATGTACCCATCCTCTGATGCCTACTTCCAGCAGGATAATGCACCATGTCACAAAGCTCAGATCTCAACCCAATAAAGCTTCTTTGGGATGTGGTGGAATGGGAGCTTCATGCTCTGGATGTGCATCCCACAAATCTATCCTGTCAATATGGGCCAACATTTCCAATGAATGCTTTCAACACCTCGTTGAATCAATGCCACTTAGAATTAAGGCAGTTCTGAAGGCGAAAGGGGGTCAAACACAGTATTAGTATGGTGTTCCTAACAATCCTTTAGGTGAGTGTACATGTGACAGGGTTGAGTGTGATGGGGTTTTTATACAAAATGGCCACTGCTCCTCTTGTAGTGTAGGAGAGTAGATTATATGAAGTGATCTACATGTCAAAAAAATGTACATCGCCTATATCTCCTCTAGAGGTCTCAGGGCCGAAAAATATTCATTCCAAACATTGCATTTGAGTCAAAAGGCAATGATAGGATGTCCTACCTGCCAGTCAAAATATGTATTTCCATACCTCATAAGTCATCAGAGCTACAGACAGCCACCTTTTACAGTTCCTCCTGAACCAAAACAACGAGCTTATGGTTCGTTCATGACATGCTGTAACCATCATTACAAAATAGCAAGCGTGACTTTCTACTCTAAGCTGTTCGCGTCATCAGATTTGAATTTATGTGTTTCTCTGACAACACAATGCTGAAATGAATTAGCTGAATCTGGCTGGTGTGAGACCTGCACGTCGATGTGTTTTGAAGGAGGCGTGGCTTTAGGGAATGCTCTGAAGAGAGAGTGTGACCTCCACCTTTTCGTTGTATTGCAAACACAAGATCACAAGGCAATACTATCACACAGGTTTTAAAAATAACACAGCTTTGTGATCTTAGCCTGTCTCGAGCAGTCACAGACTGTTGATATTATTGTTATGTGATCTTGTAGCGTGTGCACCTGTGTGACCTGTTCATACTTTCCGACCATCGGCACTCCAACAAGCCCCAATATGACTGGGGATTTTGTTGCAAACCTTGGAAAACTGCAAATTCCAGCCAAAAATCATGTAGTGTGACTGTGAGCATAACTTACCGTTGAGAATGTAAGTTACTATGGCATTAAATAGGCCTACTCCTAAAAGCCAAACCACTTTCATGGTGCCTAAAACCCAGGGTTGGCACAAACTAAACTGAAACATACCTGGCTAACAACCTAAATAGGCTTCATGGTATAGGGTTTTATTCAAAAAAAAATATTGGAAGAAAATAAATATATAGAAATAGATATAAATATGACATACTAAAATATTTGAATATAGTCTATTTCTATATATTTTATAAAAAATATTTAATTGTTTAATATGACTAAATTAACAAGACTAAATAAGATTTCACCAACCAAAACTATTTTTTAAATGTCACATCAGATAGATATATAAACTATCCATTTTCCCCTTTTGCAGCGTCTCAGCATATTAAGCTAGGACAGGAGAGAGCACTTCACCGTGGAAAAAAACTGTAATTAGCATGCATAATTACAATGGCCTCCTTTAAGAAACACACACACATAATCTCTTCAAGTCCACTCTTCTGGTTAACATCCCACCATCTCACATCTGCGCTAACACATCTAGCGGATCCAAGAACAGCTGACAAAGGGAAAAATGAATCTGGTCCCTCCCATTAAGAGAGGTGACTCATCGTGAGGAAACCCCTTAGAAAATGATCAAACACTCACTCAGACACACACACTCGCAAACATCATACCATTCCAAGCCCAGTTGCTGCTGCTTCAGTTTCTGATACACCTCACTTTGGATACTGGACATCATGAAGATTTTTTTTTTTTAAATCTGTTCACCACCTTCTTGAAAGTCCTTTGACCATCCCAATGATCATAAATGACAGCACATGTCATAAATGTTGTCTCTTTGCTCTCAACGCTATTCTTTCATGAAATCACAAAACGTACAACCTCGCTCTATTAGTGATCGAATACTAAACTTTACAGTGACAATAAAGACACTGTAAAGTTCTTTTTTTATTTCTTAAAATACCAGACTGATCTCATGAAGTAGCGTGTGTATGACACGCCAATTCGTATTTCCATTTTTGGCGTGCTATCAAGACGCATAATCGCTTTTCAGCGTGTTTATGAACGCTGTTGACTTAATGTTTTTACTGTATATATAAATATATGACTTACATCAACCCCGTCCCTAAACCTAACCGTCACTGGGGTTAATGGCATTTATGACTGTTCCCTTACCATCCTAGTAAAAAAAAGATCGCTCCCCAGATGTAGATCTACATTTTGCTTCGTTTCGCGCGGACATTTGACGGCGTGTAACGCCGGAATCACTCGGACGTTAATGGCGTATATACGCGGATACACGCGGATAGCTCAAAATGCGTGAAGATAACACGCCACTTGACTCGAAAGTGGCGTGTATGTTTACGCAAAAGTCATGATGTCATGTTGCAAAATACTCAATTTAGCAACCCACATATAGCCTATCACTATTTCCTCTATCAAAACGAAGCAGAAACGCTGTTAGTGTGAAAGTGAGTGTTTTAATGAATTTAAAAGACACTTTGCGAATTTGTTTCGTTTGTTTCAAACCAGTGATTGGCGTTTCAAACACTTTGAAACAGTGACTCATTTTGACCAAGCAAATGGAACAACTGATTCAAAGTTTCAAAAAGCTTTATTTCTCCCATCACTAACCTGGGGTGCATTTCCCGAAAGCATCGTTAGCCAACTATGGTCGCAAGTTGGTGGCAATTTCCATTGAACTCTATTGGTAACTTGCGACCATAGTTAGCAAATGATGCTTTTCACGTGTGTGGTGTGATAGGTTGAAATCCTGGAATTTATGACTATGCATGAGTGGTGAAGAATAATTTTTTAGATAGGCCTATATTTGGTTTTGGTTCATGGAAGGTGATCCACCATTTGAAATAATTTTAAATGAGTGCCTGGAGCATTCTGTATTAGTAGGCTAAGAGAACCTGACCTTCACAGCTTCAGGAAGAGCAGATAATGAGTGATAAAACACTCAGCTCAGGCAAGGTGAGGGAGTACTGAGCACTTTCCCCTCAAATGCAGTCAATTTGTTTTGGGTTTATTAAATTGAAGGCGTTCATCAAATAAGTACTTTTGCAGAATCTGAATCAGCGCAGGAGATAATGTTTGAATTGAGCCGGTTTGACCTCTGTGTTTTTGAGTTCACTCAGACAGCCAGTCTTGTACATCTATTTAAATGTTAGTGTTTCGAAAATCCTGACGGTTATTAATTTCCATGAAATAGCTTGATGAGCACAGTATTATTTCATATTCATTCTTCCTGTAAGCAGTAGAGCACAGTGCTATCAACCCCAAGGTTATGGGTTTGATTTCTAGGTAAGCAAGACTGATAAAATGTACCGTGCAATGCAATGTAAGTCACTTTGAATAAAGTAATCTGCCAAATCCATAAATGTAAATTGTGAAACATGTTCTAATGGGGCATTTCAAATAGTACATGTCTACTATTTGAAATAATTGTTTTTGTTTTTTTTGAAAGATAGATACATAAAATAGATTGTGGAATATACTGGCAAATATATGGCCTTAAAAGTAAAACTAACATGAACTAAATACCACAAATGTCCAGACTTTGATTACATGGGTGTGTGTTGACTGTTTACTCCATGACATAAGATTAGTTTGATGAAACTGCCAAATTGCAATGAATCGCTGTGAAAGTCAAGGAGATTTGCTAAAGTTTTATCTGTTGGATAAGAAAATGCAATGTTCCAATAGAATATTAGTGTACTATTGATTTATTGTCTTATAATGTCTTAATTCTTGCTAGTCTTATCAAATAACTAGTCTAGAAAAGGGTGTTAAAAAATGATGGCTGATATAACTTGTGATTTCTTTATCACGCTGGAAATTGAAGGTCAAATTGAGCACTTTCCATTATGGAATATAGTATTCAGGCCAGGGCAGTGAGCTCTGTTGTATAACGCACATTTTGGCAAATGTATCATCTGGGATTTTCATGCTGACAGAACATTTGCATGCTGTATACTGCAGCAGCAGTGAAAGTAATGTGATAGTAGCTTATTCGGATCTGAATTTGAAACAGCCAGCATTTATTGGGATAATTTAAATAATGGGATAATGTTTTTAATCAATCTGCACTGTATGACTAGAGAAAACTAGGTGTTTTAATTTGTCAGAAAATTATAAAAACTTTAACAACCATAATACACTGGGCACGATCAAACTGTATGTGACGGGGAATATAAAAATGCGGAAGTACAATCTGTAGTTCTCACAAAAGACTTGGAGCTGTCAAAAGCCTGTAAAGTAAAACGTGACTTTAGTTACCAATAAACTGAGATAAATCGGGCAAGATTACACAACGTTCAGTTACATATACTGCTGACATTGCAATAATACAAAGCTGGTTGAAAAGGCAGAGGCATTTTATTATTTACACATGGACATCAGTCATCTATTAAAACTCCTAAATACAGAGATACAAACAAGCTGAATAGGTTTGCAAATGAAATTAGGCCTCTGGAAAGATTTTATTAGATGAAACAGGTGAGCCACTAGGGCTTATGGAGTGTACACTCATTTTGTTAACAGAGAACAGTGGAGATAAATGCTCTGATAAGTGACAAGAAGAGCAACAGTAGCAATGAACACTGGGAAGAACCACTGCAGTGAGACACACTCCAAGTAGAACATTGTATTGACAATTTTTTTCTGTTAAACGGAAGGACTGCAATATCAATACCATAACTACAACTAGGGTAACCTTAAAGGGTTAGTTCACCCAAAAATGAAAATTCTATTTGAAAATTCTATTCTTTTTGTTCCAAACCCATAAGACTCGTTCATCTTCGAACACAAATGCAGATCTTTTAGAAGAAATCTGAGAGCTAAGCTGTAGGGACGCTCCATGGAAAGAGATCGTAAAACTAATCCATTTGAATTGATCGGTTTTATTCACGTATAAACAATGATCAGAGAACATAAACAGAAGCTCAACTGAACCTGCTTGACCTGTGAGAACAAACCTCATTGGTTCATGCAGAAACTCAAATGTGCTGCGCAGTGTTGTAGTACTCGAGACTCGGACTCGTCTCGGACTCGGTCTCGAGACCATATTTTAATGGTCTTGGTCTTGTCATGGACTCCTGTGCATTTGGACTCGGAATTGACTCGTACTCGAACATTTTTTTTTTAGGACTCGGACTTATTCCCGAGTCCACTCGTGTTCAATTCAAAATATTTTTCATGATTATTAATGTATGTTAATAAAATATTTCTTTAAATTGATTGACACGCCCAGTGATTGGTGATTTTCTAGTGCACAACTGCGCATGACAAATTGTAATAAAATTGCTTTTACTATGTGGCTTTTTTACCCTAAACTGATCATATTTTTTAAACTCTAAGTAAATTCAGTAAAAAAAAAAAAAAAAAAAAGGTTTTCTCTTGGTAAATAAAAGTAAATTAGGTAATCAACCCTCACTGGTCTCGGTCTCGACTTGGACTCGACCGTCTCTGGTCTCGGACTCGACTCGGACTCGACTCTCTATGGACTCGGTCTTGACTCGGACTCGACTCTCTATGGACTCGGTCTTGACTCGGACTCGACTCTCTCTGGTCTCGGTCTAGACTCGGACTCGAGTGAGGTGGTCTCGACTACAACACTGGTGCTGTGTAACACGAGGATGAACCTCATTGGTTCTAGCGGAAGCTCAAACGTGTTGCGTAACATGAGAATGAACCTCATTGGTTCATGCGGAAACTCAAACGTGCTACGTAACTTGAGAATGAACCTCATTGGTTCTTGCTGAAGCTCAAACGTGCTGCGTAACATGAGAATGAACCTCATTGGTTCATGCGGAAACTCAAACGTGCTACGTAACATGAGAATGAACCTCACTGGTTCTTGCACGTCATGCAAACATGCGTGAGCTTCCGTTTCCCACAACTGAAATTAACCTAAATTAACCTAAATTAAATTAACCACAACTTAATTAGCCTAAATTAAATTTCTTCATCAAAGTGATTGCGTCTCTCCAGAAATCTTTTGACTAAACCGCTCAATTCAAATGGATTAGTTTTACAATCTCTTTATGAACTTTGTATAGCTTCAAACTGTCAGTTGTGTAGCTGTCAATTGAGGGACAGAAATCTCTCAGATTTCATCAGAAAGATCTTCATTCGTGTTCCAAAGATTAAAGAAAGTCTTACGGGTTTGAAACAACATGACAGGATAATTTTTGGTGAACTAACCCTTTAACAATAACTGCTGAACCACATGCATACCCACAGTCCTTACTGTCGTCTTGGGTATAAGATCCTATCATATGTCAACCAACATGATGATTTTTCAAATGTAAGCTGTAAAGGTCAAAACTGGGCACGCAGCACAGTTTTATATTACAAGATGTCTGTAATGTTAGAGGCGGCAGATTATCCCTAGACAACATCAGCCCATGCCACATCTCTGCATGCAAGTTTTTTTTCTATTTACACTTCTGCCAAGTGTAAGAAAACAAATAAAATGCACATTTAACAGAAATATGGCAATGGCAGTTGCTCCAAGACTTCAATTTAGGAAATAAACAGTGAAGAATAAACAAAACAATCACACTGAGAGATTTTTTCTTGTGCAGAATCTCTATGAAAATTTTATGCAAAGCAATAGAAAGCATCAATACCAGCAAAATGACCCAGGATCAGGTGCTCTGAGGTCTGACAAACTCTTTGTCAGCAGTAATTGTGAAGATTATGCACAAGCAGCTATAGTTTGCAGTTGCATCTGAGACAGTGAACAGGGTTCCTGAAAATGGAAACCATCCTGCACAACTGGCCGTGAAACCTAGTTTTCTAAAATACAGAACTAATCAGTGATCCTGCACAGGGGAGAATTCAATTCAATTCAGTTATAGCAATTTTCACAATACATACACTCACTGTAAAAAATATTTTCAAGATTTGTTATCACAACATATTTTCTTTTGTCAAATCAACTTTATAATAATTTATTTAGTTGAGATAACTTATTATTTTGAGTTTCTGATGGTTAAATTAATCTCCTTCATTGTATTAACTCACTTTTTCTAGTTCAATCAACTTAAAATTTTAAGGCAACCAGGTTACTTACTTTTTTAAGTTAAACCAACAATATTTTTTTACAGTGTATAGATTCAAAGCAGCTTTACAGAAATCTTACAATTAAGAGTAATGTCAATTAAGTAGAGTCCATATTGAATAAATGTACAGTTCTAATGCAATCGTGTGGCGAAGAAATTTTATCAATTTGAGTTTGCAGTCTAAATTGTGATCAAATATAAAGACTGTGCACCATGAAACAGTGTCAAGAAGAATCTCTCTGTTGTAATATCCTCAAGTGCTTCCACGCTAAAACATACAACGTGACCAGTTTAGTCCAATTAACAAACTATTTTGAGCTGGTTCTTTACTGTGAATCAAAAACATACAGCGCAATCTGGGTAATCCAGATCTTGAACAAATGACTCTTGTCTGCCGGTTCTCATTAGTGAATCAGAAACAAACAGCACGATGAGGGTAATCCTATTCACAAACAAATTACTGTTTTTAGAAGATTCTTTTTGGTGAATTGAATACAGAGTGACCAGAGTAGTCCAATTCTTGAACAAATGGCTGCTTCTCTTTTAATAAATAGTTTTGTTTGGTTTTTTTAATTATAAAATGGTTAGAATTAATCTGGTGAATCGTTTCGTATAAATGTAAAATTCTGTAGGAAAAATTCCAATAATAGCAATGACCAAAAGATGTTTGTTTTTTTTGCCTAAGTATAGTGCCCTCCACTAATATTGGCACCCTTGGTAAATATGAGTTTGGAGAACACCTGACAAGAGATCAGAGACTATTCTTTCATACAGAATCTCTCCAGATCACTCAGATTCCCAAGTCGGTGCTTATTCTCTTTAGTTCAGCACACTCATTTTCTGGGTTCAGGTCAGAGAACTGCATGGTCATGGCAGAAGCTTCATTTTGTGCTCAAATAAAACATTTTAGTCTTTCTGACCCCAAGCCTCAACTAATCTCTGCAATTCTCCATCTGTGATCCTTGGAGAGTCTTTGAGTTTCCTCCTCGATGTGCATTTGGACGATATAGACGCATTTGTCCTCTTCCAGTCAGATTCATACCATCTTTAGTTGATTGGGACTTCTTAATTATTACCCTGGTGGAAAAGGGGATTTTCTGACAGCCACTTTCTATTTTATGAAGCTCGACAATCTTTTGCTACCCATCAGAAGTGTATTTTTTGGTTTTACTCATTGTGATGGATGATTAAGGGAATATGGCCTTTGTGTTTCCTCATATTTATACTCCAGTCAGTGGAACAAGAGGTCTTGGCTGGACAATTTCATGCTCCTTGTCACTCTGGTGTGCTAAGAAAATGTAAATATGAATGGGAATATACTTCAGAGACATTTTACTAATAAGAATATCCAGGGGTGCAAATAATTGTGGCCCACTTTCAATTATTTAACTTAAATGAAAGGTTAGAATTTTGTGATTTTTTTAATGAAAGATCAAAAGGATAAACAATGCAGATTTCTTTTCACAGCAGCCTTTGCACATTTACAAAGGATGCCAATACTAGTGGAGGGCACTGTACATTCATAGATAGAGACCTGAGGGACATGTAATCGGCTTACGAATTTCCTTAAAGTATGGGTGTTTTGGACATACAGATCACAAGCATTATTGATTCACCTGTGTACACTTGTCCATTATTAGATTGGTGGCAAAGGATATCTGACCTTTGAAATGCTGATGAGTAAAGATTATGAGCACCTGAATGTCATGTGCACTAATGCCCTTAAACTTCACTTCAGATAGCATCTGATCTTGCTGGTATTTCGGCCCTATGTCTCTCCACCTCAGCTGCTCCATTGTGTTCTACTTATATCGTCTGTGTATCATCCATCCGTGTGTCTTTGCATGTCATCTAAAGAAGATGGAAAATTATTTCCAATCAGATACCAGTTGTCATGTCAGATTGCATAGCTTTTTGAAAATGCCGTCAGTTTTTCCCAAAAAAGGAAAGGCCAAGTCCACATCCCTGAGCTATAACTGCATGACGAAACCTTCATGGTGTGCCTTCAACTATCGGCAAGCAGCTTTTGGATAGCCTACTCTCTCTTGCTTTCTGGATGGGTTTATGCAAAGCTATTCTAACCTAGTTTTCCTAAAAAATAAATACTATCTATTTGGGATAGACACAATAATCTAATAATCTAATAAGGTATATCTAATAAATAAAATAAGTACAAGTGAAGCTGAAATTTACACTATTATGATAACTATTATGATTGTTAGAAGTACATAAGAAATAAATAGGTCAACTAGTACATAGGCTACTAGGAGGTTATACGGGTAGAAGTAACATATTTGAAGCATTGAATGTACTGTTTCCAGTAATGGAATAAATACATGTCCATATTAGAATAGTGACTAGAAGCAAATAAATAAGAACTAGTATGTACTGTGAGTGACAAAGTTAATATACTAGTCACTGTAGGAAGCACACGAATCTAAACAATTGAAAATGATAGGCTACAAATGGATTACTTATGGTAATTAAACCCCAAGTACTAGTGACATAAAAATAGATACTAATTAGTTTAAAGGAGTAAATGTTTGTCATGGGTGTCAAGGCTCAGCTGGTTTCCAAAGATACCGTCATCCCTCTTCAAGTCCCTAGATTACGCGCATCTGCAGCGCAGCACAGCGCGCGACGGCCTGGATCTGTCCATGGTGCTAGTTATCACTGCGCGAGAGGGAGATTTATTCTCTGAGTCTGGAAACAGCACTGTTTCTCTCTCTCTCTCTCTCTCTCTCTCTCTCTCTGAAGTGTGTGCGCACATGCACGTATGTGTATATTTATGTGCTGTATGAAAACGCCATGTCGCCCTTTGTCATAACCGTTTTTGCTAATCTACTTGCAAAACACGCGAGCGCGCGCACACAGACACACATACACATCACGCATCCCCAGACCACACGCACACCCCCTATTGCGCGACGCGTGTAGCGCTGTGCAGATCACACACACCATGGTGCGCCGAGCAAAGGCGCAAAATGGCACACAAGCTCGATCAATACCTCACTGCACGGCACAGGCAGAGACGAGCACAGCCCGCATGCAGCCGAGACGCTCTTCCCGCTAACCCATTCCTCTCCCACCGGCTATTGGTCGTGCAGAGTTACTTGCGGGGGACAAATGGGGGATTTTTTTTTTTTTACCTTTCATCCAGTCCAGCACCTGCTTTGGGGACCATTTGCTGATGGGTTCCATGACCAGCGCCATGGCTGGTGTGCGTTGATTTCCCGGTTGAATTGTGTATGGAGCGCGCGGACCATCCGAACCCAGAGAAACAGATCAGAACCGCCGTTAGTTCACAGGGGCACATGTGATTCCGTTACATTGACGGCAGCGCGCGCGCGGCAGGAGTCTTGCTGTTGGATACATCCTCGCGGAGGACTGCGACGGAGAGATCCACGCGCGCGACTCTAACGTTACCCGCCCCCCCTCCAGCGCTCTCTCTCTCTCTCTCTCTCTCTCTCTCTCTCTCTCGCTCTCTCTCTCTCTCCCAAGTGTGCACCTGCTTCTCTCCAGTCTATCGAGTGGAGATGCGGGGGGGTGGGGGTGGTTGGGGATGTGTCTCTCGCCCCCTCCCTTCCGCGCTCGCAACGCTGCAGTATCACATGGGTCAGCGGTTCCGTGAGCGTGGGGACTGTTCGGTGACACTACCGATAAACGCCGAACAGCTCCACTGGGTCCGATACTGAGCGCGAGATGCAACCGAGTGCCTTGTAAACGGATACTTGGTATGCGTGCTTGTATGCGTGTCTCTCTCTCTCTCTCTCTCTCTCTCTCTCTCTCTCTCTCTCTCTCTCTCTCTCTCTCTCTCTCTCTCTCTCTCTCTCTCTCTCTCTCTCGCTCTCTCGGTTGGACCGTTTCGGGTCTACACAAGCTCGCTCCTCCGTCCTCGTCTGGAAAATTTCTGCGCGCCCGTTCGCTTACGTCACCGTTGCCCAATATCACTCTTATGGCATAAGTCGGTGTGTGCGCCAGCTAAACCAATAGCTGCTCAGCAAAGTGAGGTAACCGCAACCGACCGAACCAGGGAAACCGGGTCACCCGATAAAATAGAGAACAGAAGTCTGTGCAGCTCAAATGATCGCAAATGCACAGAAAGACTTAACAAATTGGGGGTGCTGGGTCTCCGGCTGTGGGACAGTAGGCTAATAAACACGAATGTGGGAGATGATAAAAAGGGAATCCTTTAAAAAAAAAAAACATGCCACTAAGAAATGTAGTGTGTAGGTGTATAGGTGTATTTGACTCTATAAATTGCATTTATTTACCATTGCTGTCTTTTCCCCCCTTTACTTTACAGATCCAACACATAAATTAGTGTCACATCATTGACTGGTGCATTTACATTCCTGTCCCACCACATGACGTCAAAATATGGCAAGGGATAGTTTAAATGATATTTTGGCTTGGGCAACTTCCAGGACTAGTGGAGAGAGAGAAAGAGAGAGAGCGGTCCATCTGGTATTACGGTTTGCGACATGGTGCCAGGCTAAAGAGCCCGTTTAAATGCCCACAGAGCAGCTACAAGAGTGTGAAGTAGCCATGTTGGCACAGATCAGATTCACACACACACACATGCAAACACATTTACAGATCACAGTTAACAGTTAATCCTGTTGATGATGCTGTGAGTTTGGCTCCTGTGTACCGGTGCCAGGATATCAGCATGCACACAAACACACATTTATGGCCCATTAACAGTTATGTCTGACTCTGCACCTCCCTGAATGTAACGTCAGAGTGACGTCAAAACATCATGTCAGCAAAGGCATTTAAACAATTTCCATTCAATACTACAATAAAATGAAAATCTTAATATAACATTAATGTAATGCGAGTATTTAACTGTAAACACATCGATGTAATATACAACAGCTGAGGTCTCACAGGTGAAGGACAATGCCATGGCCAGTATGACTATCACATGAACCTTGATGGTGACATTGGCCGCTGTTCTGAACGCTCCCAGCAGAGGGCGCGAGCACAGTATCAGCAGTTCTCAGCGGCAGGGTGTCATTTTGCAGGAAGAACAGCAGGTGGCAGCATAGGCGGAAATCGCGGGGGGGTCGGGGGGGTCAGGACCCCCCCTATCTGAGGGTTGTCCCCCCTAAAAAAACCATTTAAATATGTGTATTGTAAATAATGTAATGATATATTCTTAAAATAATTAAGAAATAAAATAACACAAATGCAAACGGGGCAATAACGAAAAAAGCGTTCTAAACATTTTGAGACCCCCCTCCCTTGCCTCACAGTGCGTTGGTCCACCGCCTCCGTCCCTTTTACCTCAGACACACACATTCCGGTGGGGGGAGAGAAAAACATAGTTTTTGAGTAGCAGCTAGTTGTGGAACTCCAGTAAAGGGGGTCGCACACCGGACGAGAAGCGTCGCGTCGCGCAGCGCCACGTCTTTAAAATTCGAACACATTATTCTCTATGAGTGTACACACACCGGCGGCGCCGTTCGGCGTCTGTCCGCGGTGCCCAGCAACGGCTCAGGACCGTGTTCAAAACCCTGCTGCGCCACAGAGCGCCATTTACATAGTTTTATATACAATTTAAATTATTTTTGTCTCAAATCGGTGCTGACGGATCCTGACTTCGCCCTATGCTGCAATATGCATTTAGTTTTGCATTCATTTACAGAAATCAGTTGAATGACAATTGCTGGTGTTATTGGATTTTTTTCAGGTGAGATTCTCAATTCATTCAGTAAACGGATGCTCTGAGGTAAAGTTTTCAGACTGCAGACATTACGATTGTACAGGAACGATTGTATTTAATTGTACAGTACAATAATAACTTAGAACAGACATTATCTTCATGTCATTAAACATTATATTGCTGGCCATACACTGATGAGAAAGTCCGGGTGCGCTGTGCATTTAGATTGTAACACTTTCACTGTGATTTAGTTGGTTTATATCATTTAATATAGTTAAAGAATGAGTCAATAAATTAAATGAAATCGCTGCGCTGCGTGAGGAGAGTAACGTTATGTAAATAGATTCGCTGCTGGCTTAAACCAGAAAGAAATTTAAAGAAGTATAATGAAATGGTCTCCATGCTACACTAATAATAGTAGTAAGGCTTTCCTCTGTATTTTTTTGCCTGTATTATTGGTGTCCCCCTCAAAATTTGCTCTTGAGAATTGTTATGTTTATTGTCCCCCCCAACATTTTGATGAAATTTTCGCCCCTGGGTGGCAGTATTTAAAAATACATATTACACAGTTTCACATTATTGAAACATTACCAAAACATCTAATGGAAAAGGGAATTGATTTAACTGAATCATGGCACTATATTAGAACTGAGGAGTTTAAATTCATTATTAACGCTTTATTATGATTACAAGGAAAGCGAAAGTAGCATTTAGCAGCAGGACTGATGGAGTTAAACAACATTTGATTGGCTGTTTAGTAGGAAGTGGTAACATTTATAGATGTCATTGCACAGTCTACACATGACAGCATGACTTTGGTTCCTCTTCTTCTAAACATGCCATGTTGATGGAAGCTTACAATGGATTGCAGAGGAGAGAGGAGGATTTTTTTGGATGAGTAAAAAGAAAAGAGGCACTCTGCTATGGCATTGGACTTGTTTATGCGTTTTCTGAGGGATTTGCAGTTGGTCACAATTTGTCAGTCTGTGAGGTCTGGAAAGGGTTAGCATTAATGAAAATGTAAATTAAAGGAATGTTCTGAGTTAAACAAAAGTTAAGCTCTATTAACAGAATTTGTAGCAGAATGTTTAAATATAACAGAAAAAAATATTTTAAAAATTATAACAGAACTGTCCCTTAGTAGGTTTTTTTCTTTTATAAAAAAGCACAAATTGCAGTTACAGTAATAATTACGTAGGCAATTTAGTATTTAACATGGAAGTAAAGAGTTCAGCAGTCTGGAAAGTCTATAGAAATGTAAGACTCATGTATGTTAAAGCACTCTTATGATGTGCTGATATGAAAAAAAAAGAATCAACACTTTTATTCAGTAAGGATGCATTAAATTCATCAAAAGTGACAGTAAAGACAATTTGACAAAAGATTTCCATTTCAAATAGTTTCCAGTAGTTTTTCAGAATTGCTAATAATAAGAAATGTTTCCTGAGAACCAAATCAGCATATTAGAATGATTTCTGATGGATCATGTGTACTAATCAATGAAATAAAGTACATTTTACAATACAATATTCCAAAATATTGTGTTTTTTACTGTATTTTTGATTGAATATATACAGCCTTCATTGTGAGCATAAGAGACTTATTAAAAATACAGACCCAACATTTGAACAGTAGTGTAACATTTTTATATAGACAAGTTCACAAGTTATCAAACCCAATGATAACATGCAGAGAAACAAGCATGCAGCCATCTTTAGAATTTTGTCTTTGAACTTCCGTTTTCGCACTATAGCTCAAATATTTCTATAGGATCGCTATTGGGGAGTAAAAAGCTTGTGACATGGATTCACCTATTGTAGAGTTAACTAAAGTTATCATGAGCATTGCAATGTTTGAAGTGGATGTCATGACAAATGTAATTTAAAGGGAAGAATTTAAAACGAGCGGTTCATTCATAAATCCATAAAATCTTACCTTGTGAAAATACAAACCAGAAAAGACAGAACACAACAAGCGCAACGATGAAAAGGGCCGGGGCTACATAAGGTCTATACTTTTGAAAAATTGTGTATGTTAATGTTCATTACTTTTGCTTTACAAAAATCCTGGCATTAGTCAAAACAAATCTCTGGTAATCAACATGCCACAAATGATGTGGGTACTGAACGCAGAACATTCCTTTAACAAAAATTTGTGTGTTGGTCAAAAGACAGGAAGTTTTATTAGGGCAGGAGTGTGTTTCTAAGTGTGGCTACTCATCTTCTGAAATTCGCAGCACAGGTGAGCTGAAGTGGGAGGTGGCTGGAGCTGAGCAAGTGCTCAAGTATCGCACAACATTACTGGATGAAGAACCCAGCTCTTCTTCCTGACTGGGGAGTGTCTGTTCCTTGGATACAGTCAGGCTGGTGGGCACCAGTGCCGGCATGACGTCAGCGCCCAGCAATGAAGATCCGCAGCACGCCATGTTTTGCATATGCTGGCAAAACACCTCCAGCATTTGGACCTCCAGATAGCCGTTCAACATGGAGTTGGTGAGCCTTCTCTCCCAGCCTGGGCTCTGAACACTCCTCATGACGAGATACCCCTCGTCCTGCTGGCTTACACCCACTGCTTGTTGACTTAGCTCCAAAGAAGGCTCCAGAGAGATCAAGTCCTGAGATTGAAGCAGTGGTCCGTCGTCCGGTGGTGGGTTGAGCAGGTCTGGGTTATGAGGACTCCAGTGCTCCAGCCGGTCACCTGCAAGCCGGAGGTCTGGATAGTCCTTGTAGAAGCTGGGACAGCACCAGGAGCAATATAGAGTCATGCCCAAGTCTTCCTCCCTGCTACAGCTATGAATGGGCATAGCGTTGCTGGGTGCAGAGGACCGGCACTGCCTTGGCTTTTCCAGGCCTTTGGGCCTGACAGCTGCCATGAAGAGAGAATGTTTTAGGCACGGCTATAACCAGCCTCATCTTAACATAGCACATAACAAATAGCCAAAAAATGTGGACATTTGTAAGAAAGCCCAGAGTTTGGAGCTCACTTGATACACTGTATGACAGTTTGAATGTCTCCATACAAAATGAGGAAGTATTTGGAATTTTTTTTTTTTATTTATTGTAGCTGTGAGCCACTAAAATGGCCTTGGAATTTTGTTGGTTTACTCTATTACACAATATTATCACTTAAAGTAGGCACGTTTGTAATTATGATCATTTTTTATTCTCTATTCTGCTGTATAATATGAGTGACAGGTTCTTGAATTATTTTTTAAATAACAATCTCAAATTGATTGCTGTCGTTTGTGAGTGACAGGTTGCCGGAAGGGAAGGGGAAGTTAAAGATTTTGACTAAAGATTACGAGGGCATATATATTTTTCAATAATGCATGGATAAATAATGTATAATTAACACTGCAATATTTCATTAAAAAATAAGAATGGACCCATTTCACATTTCCAGGGTTCTCAGAAGCGGAAGTCAGCATAGTTAGGTAAACTTCTATAGCAGTGAATGGGAGATGACAGCAAATAGAATTTTTGCAAATGCATTGCTCTAAAAAATTTGTTATAGAGTTTCCAAAACTTTCCAAATGAGAGAAAATATAGAGTTAGATTCCAGCAGTTAGAAGAGAGAAAGATGTCCAATTTGCCATCACTTCCTCAGCAGTTGTATTAGAAACAACATTGCAGCATTAATTCGTTTTTTTTTTTTTTTTGTCATTTGCTGCCAAGGTGGTCAAAGTATAGTGTTATAAATGTGTAAATATTAATAATGAAAATATTTAAAACTTTATTAGATTTGCGGTGTCGATCACTCTGGAAACGTGTCATCAAAGTCCGTGAAAAGGGCCCATTGTCAATTTTGATTTCATGGTGACTTAAAATACATAGTTCACTCCAAATTATATAAATGTCACCGTACTCATCCTCATGTCAAAAACCTGTAAGCATTTTTTTTTCCATAAAAGGAAAGTTGTTTTGTTTTTTCATCATATAGACATCTAAGCATTTTTCAAAATATATTCTTTTGTGTTCTGCAGTGCAGAAGAATTAAAATCATACCGCTTTGTAATGACATGAGAGTGCATAAATTATGGAGGAATTGTCATTTTTGGGCAAACTATCCTTTTAACCATGTGCTCAAATGTAACACCTGCATTTAAGTGGCTTTTCATTTTGTGGGTTAAAGTTCTCAGCAGCACCACACTTCCTTCCTGAATTTTATTTTTACATTTATTGACTGTTCCCAGGACCTGGGCCACATTCATAGTCTATAAGTGATATTTCTTCATTGTTCATCTCCTAATGCCTTCAGTCAGATCATGACTTTATGTTATTTTTAACACAACCTCATCCTAATAACCCAGAATTCTGAGGTCTCTCACCTCTCACAGTTTGTGGTGGCAGAGGTGATCTGGCAGTGGCGTGTGTCATGCAGGGGTCGGGACAGGTCGTGAGGGTGGATGAGAGTGTGTGAGAGTGTCCATCATGTTTCGTGGTGTCTTCTGTGCAGTTCAGAACATGAAGGAAAGCTTCTCCGAGCATGATAGCCCCCTGCGCACACGCACACACACAGATCAAGCTCCAGTGAATATACATTTTACTCAAGAAAAAAACTTAATCAAATACAAAAAACAGAGTAATCATAAGACGGCAAAATCAAACATTAAAAATAACATGAATGAAATCAAACTGAAATGAGGAATTAAAAAGAACGGAATGATTAGGCCTACACTTCCTTCCTTAATAAGTTCTTTAATAAAATCTAAAATTAATAAAAATCCCCTCAGAATATAGATTACTCTGATTTTAAACAAAACCCTTTAGACAACCAGTAAAGAAAACAAAAGCAGATCATTACAGCCTCGTCACAACAATCTATTTATTAGGAATATGGATATAAGAAACTTACCAACAGTTTTAGAGTGGTAGGCCAATGCCTTTTTGTATGGTTGCAGAAACAGAAATCGTAAGAGTGACAGTAATGCTTAGAAGCCAAAAGTTCAATCTATAGTGTCACTTTCTGAAAGTTCTCTCATCTATATCCTTCTGTCTGTCTATATATCTGTGTCTGATATGTTTTCTCTGAGCTTGCGTCTCAGATCTGGGTAGCAGCAGAGGAAGTAAGCAGTTATAGATCACACACACACACACACACACACACACACACACACACACACATATTAGGCCACTGCTTAAACAAAGCAGAAGTGAGAAATGTCTTGTGGCTCCTCTTCTCTATTACAGATTGCCACATGTGCGCACAGTGATTGCAATTTCATGTTTCATTATATTTGCACATAGGAACGTTTTCATAGAAAGAGCTCATAAGGTAAGCTGCTCATCTGCTTAAAAAAAAAACTTCACAGATGCAGCTATAGCATACACCCATGAGGGTCTGACTTTATCCCTGGGGTTAAACGTGAGCTTGTCCCTTTCACATCAATACTGTACGGCAGAGCATTATTTGGTGCAGAACGCACTCACATCATACTATATTTTAACATGTCGGGAGGGAAATTGAACAGGAAACTCCGCTGTTGGATTTACACCTCAGGATTTCGCGCGTAAAAGCACAGCGGAGGTAAGAATCTGCCTCTTCTGTGGCGGACACAGGCGCCCGCTGATTGGACAAGCGGAACATCAGTCATAACATGGCCCCGCCCCCACCCTCCCATTCAACCACTGGCTCTCTAATGTAGCCCTGTGTTTACTACAGAATTAGTGCATAGCGGACGACAGTCTCCTGAACTGTGAACTACGAATCACAAAAGATAACCTGTTAGTTTTGCATAAAAGAAGAAAAATATCCCAAACTCAACATGCCCAAGAGAAAGGTATGTAGAAAAGCCGAGCGCGGCGCACGGCTACACTTTTGCCCTTACTAATCAGTCGTGAAATTAGGAAGCCCTCGAGACAATGTTTTTTTAATAAAAATCCAGGCGACTTCTTTAGAATCAGTGGGCAGATAAAAAATCGTTGTTAATTTTGCGATTTTTTCTGCCGGATCGCGGTGTTTTAGTCGACGGTGGTGCGTTAAGCAGGAGGGTTTTAGTGGAGCAGAGCTGTGCTGAAGCTCGGCTTGATCTCATGCCCGTGGAACCGCAGCCATGCTGCCCTCTCTCTCTCTCCATCTCCAACACAGCGCGACGCGAAAACCGACGATTATAAGCGTAATCGTGGCTCAGGCGCTGTAAAATGGGGATTAAAAAATAGCTGGATAACTCTAATTTTCTGAATGGTGGCAATTTTGCGAAAAGGCGCTCGCGTTTTTAAACAGTTTTAACGCATTTTCTTTGTTCGCCATGGAAGAGGAGTGTCGTAACGCCTGCTTGCCGCCAGGTGTCAGCGTTGAGGCGGGATAATCGCGCCCCTCCTCCTTATCCAAATGCCTGGAGCCTGTGAAGTGAAATGTCTCCGTGAAAAATGATAAATAAAAAATCGGCTCACCATTTTGCACTGCCGTCCGCTGACAAATACACTTATACGCAAAGCCTCTCTGAGAAAAGTTATTTAAACTTTAATAGAGCTAACCACACACGTTTTTATGCCACCCCAATATGTTGCTCACATATACAAACATGCAGATTCGCAGATCCCAATGTTTATACAAGTTGCCTTTTTGGGTTTCCCGCCATTTATGTTAATACAAGTATAGACTATGTTTTTACTTATGATATTTGTTTTGTTCATTTGCAGGGAACTGATGGAGAAGTCAAGGAGGAGGTACTGAAAGAATATTCTAAGAATCTCTGAAGCAATTTTGTGTTGCAAATTTAAGTAATCAAAATCATTACAAATGCATTACTTGGCCTACTCTAAATCTACATTTACACTTATTTATTTAGCTGTCACTTTTTGAATTACAATTACGAAATCGAATTACAAACGTGAAACACCACAAACAATTTGCCATAAGAGCCAATAATAGCCTTTATTTAAGTATAAGCTTGCTTGGTATACAAGAAGGTGAAATGGAAAAGAACAGGATTTTTAAATAGGCATTACAGTAAGTATCTGTTCTCTCTTACCTGCCCTCAAATAAATAGATTTTTTTTCTTTCTCCCTTTTGTAGCCTCAGAGAAGGTCTGCTAGATTATCGGCGGTAAGTTGTTTTCTTTTTTTAAAGATATTTAATGTTACCATTATATAATTGTTTTACTTTTAAGGAGTCCTCAAATGTCTTCAGGAACTTTAAAAATAGTTTCGGAATTTATTAGCACTGTCTTGCCAGACATTTCCGTTAAGATGATCTTTAAAATTCAGGATAGGGCAGAACAACAAAGACCATACTGTGCTCTATTTTAACTATTCATATGTTCATTGTTTAGGTGTGCATTTTACTGATCAAACAGTAAGTTTGTGAATGAATCATATATTTTCTTTTCCCTTCAGAAACCAAACCCTCCAAAACCTGAACCCAAACCGAAAAAAACTCCCAAGGTACTTTTACACTTTAAAACAACTCTCAACTTGTTTCCAATATTCGGTTTGTCTCATATGGATTGCTCTATAGTCATTCTTTTGCCCTGTCTTTTCCTCTCTCACAGAAGGAGAAGGAAGTGAACGATAAAAAGGAAGAGAAGAAGGCAAAGGCAAAGGCTGATGAATCCAAGGAGGAGAATCAATCAGAAAATGGCGAGACTAAGACCAATGAGGTAAGTGTGTATATATAGTATTTATATATAAAACAAGTAAAAGTTGTTTAATAGTGATAGTAATAAAGTGTATGCATTAAGGTAGACCTAAAGGTAGACCTCGGTCTTCCTAAAATCATATTAAACAACCTTTACTTCGCTAGTCCCTTAAAAGAAATATCTAAAAAAAAAAAAAAAAAAAAGGCTTTTTAATTCTTACTAAGTAACATGGTTCAATAAATTCCCTAAAATGAGGACATTAATAGCCTTAACTAAAGTGAATTTTCCAAATTTCACCACCTCTATCTGTAAAGAATGATTCTGATTGGTGCAAAGGCAATCCTGCTTGATTCTCATTGGTTTTTCCCTTTTATTACACAGGTTGAGAAAACTCCAGAAGAAGAGGGAGAGCCCGAGAAGGAGGACCCGAAGACAGAGTAGCACCACGCCTGTCCATCCATCCGTCCATTCTTTCTCTTTCCCCCTTTCCTTTCTTTTATCTTCCTCTCTTTCGCAGTTTTCTCTCCCTCTCCAGCTCTCTCAACAACCTCCTCTCTGCCCATCAACACCAGAAGAATATTTTTATCAGCAAATTTGTAAATACTGGTTCAGGTTTTTAGCACAAAAAACAAAGCTGACTAAACAAGTCTTGTGTTCGGCCGCGGCTGTATTAGGTGTTTACAACGCGAGAGATGTAAAAAAAGGCGGCGTCTTTCTTTGGTTTTGTTGATTTTTCTGATTTTAATTCTTTTTCTTTTTTTTTAAGCGGATGGTCTGTAGCTTGGTTTTGGAGTGGGAGGTGGGAGGAGGCTCTCAGTCTGTATGTCCGTTAGTGCTTGTGATGTTGCTCTGGAGTCTGTAACATTTCTGTACGGGGTTTGTTTTATTTTTCTTTTAAATGTAATGGATTGTCTTTAAGAAAGAGGAATGAGTTCAACAAATGTACAAGAAAGAAAACAACTAAAGACTGCTTACATTCCAGGTTCAGCATTAGATGGTGACTCCTGGTGTTTTTAAGAATCATACCACCTTTGCAATTTGTTGAAACAGGCAACTGAGCTTTGTTAGGAGGCCAGAAAAAAACCCTTCTGTTATTATAGAGGACTTTTTTGAAATTACAGGATTCAAAGAAAAAAAAATTAAGCGTTTTTTGGAGTTTTTTTAACACTGAAAATTCATCTGTGAAAAAGTGCTTAGTGTCCCCTATAATTCTCTTGGTCTCACTCAATAAAAATCCATCATTGGAGTTTTCCTCATAATGTCTGCTGTGGTCTTTTTCACTGAATACAATACAGAATTATGATGTTCTATCAGTTATCAAGTGTTTATAACAGTGGTTTGATGCACTAATAACTAATAGTGGATTTCACCACTGGTTCACGTTGCATTTAAATCTTAACAAATGATCATAATCACAACAGCTGAGACAAACACTCTAAATGCAAATATGAATTTTAGTTGAGCCATAATTTATGAGACAAAAGGTTTTTACTTCTAAATTCAATCCATGCACTGAATCAAAAACAGTGCCTGTTTGAGTATTTTCACAAGCTGAGACATTCTTAGGATTCATTTATACATTAAAACTGTCATCTGTACAAATACAAGAGCTTCCAAAAAAGAGAAAATCATATTTCTCTGGATTTAAAGTTTGCAAATACTTTCCATCATTGAAAGAGTAAAAGTTCTGCAGATTTGCTGGGATTATAAGGGACTTGCAAGTTATTGGAAGATGAATGAAAAGACCCCTCTTTGTTTATTTGTACTTTTTCCCCCTTCCCAATTTTATTGGTGCATTGTTTTATTTATTTACTTGCACAAATGTATGCCATTATAAATGTATATTGTGTAAATGTATACCTTCTTGAATAAAAAAAAAATTCTGAAACCAACTCGATAGAGAGCAAAAAGGATTCAATGAAAACAACAGTCACAATGTAAACACTTTGTTGCTTTAGAAAAAGCTTTTTTTATTTAGTGTTAGAAAAAGTCTCTAAGACATTAAAACTGCACATAAATACATTTTAGATAGCTTTGAAAGCTATGATTCCAGCTCTTGCTGTGTGTGTCTAGTTGATGAATGAATGCAAGCATCCATGACCTCTAAAGTTTGAGTCATCTGAGAGGCAACACACTGACATCCTATAAATATTTTGCTCTGCTCCTCATAACTATGCAGAAAACATCAAATCAGGACACATAATTTGCGTACTAACATCTTAATAACTTTATTACATAATGAAGTGAAACCATGAGTGAAACATGCAATAAAAAACAACAGGGTGAATCATTTCTGCATATGTCCAACAGTCCATATGTCCAACTAAAATGTTTGATAGATGTATTTGAACACTTATTCGATATATGCACATTACATAATTGTATTACGTAAAATGGATAACCCATTCCTTACATAACACATGTATGGTAGCCTACATGGATTGTAGTATGGAACATTTCAACAGATCTTATGTTTAAACCACACACGCTTGACCTGTGATCCTCAATATGATGTTAAAAATTAAATGCGTCCATTTATTGCAATACATCAATGTTTTGGTTTCAACAAATTACCCAACAGACACCATCACACCATGTAAAATGTCCGCCCGTGGAAATTGTGAGCTCACCTGTGCGCTCTTATGGCGCCCCTGGCGGAGGAGCGCTGTACTATACTGGCACTGGCGTGCGGCTGCCGCGCGGGGGCGCTCAAACAAAGCAGCGCAAGCGGCGGCTGCAGGCCGAAACGCTGAGAGAAAATACAGCACAGGCCGCTCTTAGCAAGCAGAGCCTCACCAACCTCCATTTACCGCCCGGACCGGGCCATGGCGGCGGAACCGTGCTCGCAAATTGAAGCCGGTGGGCACCTCTCTAGCGTTATTTCTGCGTCTTTATCCCTAGAAAGACTTTAAGCATTGTTTAGCATTAGCCTGCGAGGCTAAGCTAGGCTAAGCTAAAGCTAATGATTGGTGTTGTTGTGTTTCTCTCTGCAGAACTTTATTACCTGATCGCCAGATTCCTGCAGTCAGGACCATGTCAGAAATCCGCTCAGGTGAGACGGAAAATGGCTTGTGAGTGTCGGTGTGTAGCAATGATTGTGTGTTACGGTGTGTGTGTGTAACTCTGTGTGTTTTTGCAGATGCTGCTTCAGGAGATGCACGAATATGAGGTGAGTTTCATGCCTCTTCTCTCACTCTAACCCGTTATTTCTCTCAAATTTCCCAACATCAGCATCTCCTCGTCATCCCAGCCCGGCTGCGTGTCTAAATCCCGCATGTGATGTGTTTTCTCCCCCGCTGTGTTTGTGTGCAGATCATTCCGAAGCGCTGGAGCTGGGATGGAAAGCTGTATAAGCGAAGCTTTGAAGACTGGGTGAGATTAAATAAACTATCGCACACATACACGCACGTGAAATACAGAACTAAACTCTCACATGTGCTTGGCTTACTTGCATTACAATGCATCAACTTATAAAAGCAATGATGAGAGAACGCGGTGCTAGCGGCGAGAATTATATTTTTATAATGTACACGAGTCTATAGTGTAGTGCGGGAAAGTTTTGGTTGTAAGAATTTCAATATAAAGTATTTGTTTTGAAATGAAAGGCTTTGTGCGTGCCGGCCGGGGGCGTTACGGCAGCGCATATATATCGAGAATGGATTGGTGGGTTGCTGCGTCAACCAAAGGCGGCAGCCAATCAAACCTCAGTTGCTACTTAGGAGACGAAAAAGATCGCTGGAGAAGGCGTCTGATTGGCTGGAGCTTGTGGAGGGAAAGGGTGGTCTTTCGGGAATAATATGGAATATGTTGGTGAAATTAAGCAAAATTCACGCTAGTTTATTACTATAATATAATACAAAATTATCAATACAATGTGTTTTTTAATACTATAATATTGTATGACTCGCATTGTTATTTCTATGTATTTAATCCTAATGCAAATAAGATTGGCTGCGTCTATCAAAGCACCTTATGTATCAATTATCTCTGTATGTTTCAGGTGTTGTTAAATCGGCACATACCTGCGGATTACCTGTTGCGTGTGTGTGAGCAGATTGGCCCACTGATAGATAAACACATTCCTCCCAGTGTTCCTGGAGTCCACAGTTTACTGGGCACTGGTCGACAGTCATTACTACGGACAGCAAAAAGTGAGAAGATCACTACATACAGTGAACAATGAGAACCCTTCTCAGTTATTCTGTACTATAAAGACTTGAGAAAAGCACACGATCACATTAACACTTTCCCTTATGTTAATTTTCTCCATCTGAAACAATTCAATCTTTTGTTCGCTCTCAAAGGTTCTTCTCATACAGTATGGAGTGGCTCTGCAGTAGTCGCCCTGCACAGGGGACGGCCCCCAGAACCACCTATAGACTGTGCCAAACAACCAAATATAGGTAAGCCCTGCTAACTAAATGGTGTATGTTTTGGGTTGGTGCTGTTTTAGCTTTAGTTTTAGGAATGACTACTTGGGATTGTGCACAGAGTCAAATTGAAAATAGTGCTTCATGGTAGCTGATTAAAGTAAAAAGTTCATAACTTGCATCTCAAAATCCTATCAATGACCAATGAATAGAACCAAGTCCCTGTCCTAAACTTATTTCTTATTTAAGAATCATTTCATTGCGACTTCAATGTTGTTGAATGAAGTTCACTTATTTAGCATGTTATTTAGTGATAGAATAATGTCCATCGGTGTAGACCAGCTTCTGTGGTTCTGTTGATTGTAACAGTCTAATTCTTTCTGCTCAGTGTCAATCATGGGTGCTCGCCAAAAAACAGGAGTAGCTCGATTTGGCCATGCTTTCCCCTCCTGCACCTACCAGCACATGAAGATGCATCGGAGGATCCTGGGCCATCTCTCATCAGTGTACTGTGTGGCGTTTGACCGCACTGGACGGCGCATTTTCACGGTAAAGAGGATGTGTGTAACACTCGGAAGTTTAGGATAGGGCATCAAATGGGCCTGATTTAGACATAAAAGTGAATTGTGTAATATTGTTGACTCCTGTCCTAGTTTAATAGTTTAACATGCATAGACAATTACAAGCCATGCACATGCATTTTTGATGTTGTTTTCATGTCATTGCTCAGTTTATTGCTTAATATACTAATGCAGGAAACACTGGTGTCTTGAAATCAGTAGTTTTATTATATGTTCTGTGTGTGCACGCTTGTAATCAAGGTTTATGCACATGTGTTTCTGTCAGGGTTCTGACGACTGTCTAGTGAAGATCTGGGCAACAGATGATGGCCGTCTGCTTGCCACTTTGCGTGGACACGCGGCAGAGATTTCAGATATGACAGTGAATTTCGAGAACACGCTCCTCGCTTCAGCCAGTTGTGACAAGATCATCCGTGTGTGGTGCCTGCGTACCTGTGCGCCTGTGGCTGTATTGCAGGGACACACAGCCTCCATCACCTCCATACAGGTGTGTGAACACACGTTTTCTTTATAGAGGAACAAAGTCACAAAACCTTCACCTTCTCTGCTCCTCTCTGGTGGAGTAAGCTGCCTACCTCCACGCAAACATCACACCTTTTCTTTTTTCTAGCTTGATTCCTAATCTTAATGTCTAATAAACCTGGCAGTATTAGAGATCTGCTCGCTTCACAGTACATGCTTTTCCACGTGAACTCATCTCTTTATGCACTGTGAGTGTAGGTCACTTATAACATGCACTGAACAGTACTTGTAATGAGAAGTGGTTAAAAACCAGCTGGTTTCAGCAGTCTAAAAGAAACTTTAAGGGCTCTCTGCAGTTTTTATCGTTAAAATAAAAGTTTGATGGCTTAATGTTTAAAAATGAAGACATCCAAAAATATAAATTGCAATTTTACAGTTGTACTGTAAAATAAGATTATTATTTTTCTTAAAGAGCCCTAGTTATGCTTTTTACCCATTACCTATCATAGAGTGTGTAATAGAGTTTTAAAGATCAACGTGGATGTCATAAAGTTAATGTCACCTAAAAGAAAGAATCGCTGAAATAAGTCGTCCATCTGTCCAATCAAGAGTAGAGTAGGCTCTCAGAAAGGAGGAGTTTAAACTTTAGAGAGACAATCTTTGAACAAACCATTATTGTACTCTTTGAGAAATGAGGTGGTGTTCAATACACATTGTAGGAGACCTCAAAAACAGAATTGGGATTGGATCCTTTAAAAATAGCATAATGGGGCGTTTAAAGGACTCGGTAAGACTACAGTAACTTTAATTCAGATGTTTTTGGTGGTTAAAGGATATTTTTCTGTCTGTCTCTGCAGTTTTCTCCATCAGCATTAGGTTCCTCTCGGTATCTGGCCACCACTGGAGCTGATGGCATGGTGTGTTTCTGGCAGTGGAACTCACTCAGCATGAAGTTTGTGTGAGTGTCATTTGTATGTTTTAAATGATTCACTTTTATTATTTAGAGTAACTTTGCAATTAGCTGTGTGTTTGTGTTTGCAGTGAAAAGCCTGTAAAGTTCATGGAACGCTCTCGTCCCGGAGTTCAGATATCCTGCAGCTCCTTCAGCACTGGTGTGTTAAGCCACACTTACACTCCAACTTCCAAACACTTAATGATCTGATTCAAATAAACATTTTTTTCATGTCTCTTTATTATCATCTCATGACCAGTCGGATTATAATTCTGACATTGTGTCCTTTGACCCCAGGTGGAATGTTTCTGGCCACTGGAGGCACAGATCACATGATCAAAGTTTACTACCTCGGCACAGAGACGCCTGTGAAGTTTTCTGACCTGGACTCCCACACGGTGAGAGCGTGAAACACAGAGAAGGAAGCCAGTGGACAGACAAGAAAGCAAGAGAGATAGTGATAGAAAGGAGAACTTGTAAAAAATAATGTAGAATGGGAAATGAGAAACATGTTAGAAATGTGCTGATTTAAGAGTTTCATTCATTTTAATGCATGTTTTTGTTTTACAGGATAAAGTTGTTGCTATTCAGTTTTGCAATAACACTGACAGGTACGTTTTTTTTATATGTTATGGTTCCTTTCGTGCTTGTTCATTGGGATGTACCATATATCTTTATTGGTTTTTGGGTGTTTTTAAAGGGATACGTCACCTGTGGAAAGATGAATATGAATTTAAAATGGGTCATTTATGTTGAAGAGAAAAGCCACAAAATGTATTTTTGGCTTATGTGGATGAAAGACAACAACTCCCAGCATGCACTTGCTTTGTTGCCCTAGGAGGCCACGCCTACCGGTAACAGAGCGCAGTAGTTATACAACAAGTCTAGGCTATTAGTGAGTCTCTGTGATGAGTCTGCCCGAAAATGTGTTTTGAGATCGGCCAAAATGTCCGGGATTCGGCTTTTGCATTCTCCATTCATTATGTTTACCGCGGCGAGCAGAACGAGACTGAGGGCCGCGGGAGAACGGTGCGAGGCCAGTGAGAAACCTGTGAGACGCACCGGTCTCGTATCCCTCACGGAGGAGCAGGGATTTTCTTAGCGATGTTAAAACACACATAAACCAATCACTTGTTTAGCATTCATGTAAACACTACATTCAGATTCACCAATGGAATGAATTCAGGTAGATTGACACAAAAGGTGAGATGTAAACAATGAATGGCAACTGCAAAAAGCAAAAGCTGAATCCAGGATATTTTACGATCTCGACGGCCGGAAAAAGAGGATGGTAACCCCTACTACTCGGCTTTCTCCACAAAATAAGAGCCTGCTAGCTTAGTTTCCAAAAAAAGATGGCTGACACTATGTGTACATTCTTTGAGTGAGATCCCACCCTCTATTGGGTGGGTTGAAAACTTGCCGGACAGCCCCTACTACTGACTGTAGTCTTTAGCCTCTGGCCAAAAAATCCTCCTATGATGCAAAATGACGATTTTTGCATCATCGGATGATTTTTTTCCAGACAAAAAAAAATACATAAATCTCTCGTCTCTGGGGGATATGAGGGTGGAAAGCATGTTATTTTAAAATGCTACAGGTTTTCTACTAATACAAAGCTAAATGCTAAAGTAAATCCCTTTAAGTGTTGGCTGCTCTGTATCTCCAGTCTCAGGTTTGTGAGTGGTAGTCGGGATGGTACGGCTCGGATTTGGCATTACCAACAGCAGGAATGGAAGAGTACGGTGCTGGACATGACCACCAGATTACCAGGGTGAGTGTGTGTGTACATATCCGCTAATTGTGAGATCAGGCAGGTTTCTCAAGCATAGTTTGGACTGGATCTAAATGTTAACATTACATATTGTTCTTTTGGAGGATGAAAAAAATGTAGTTGGTCCTTGAATTGTCTATGTGGACATATGTATTGTGTTCACAGGAGTGCTGTGATATCAGGCGATGATAAATTGACAAAGTTGGTGGTGACCATGGTCGCGTGGGATCGTTGCGATCGTTCCATCATCACAGCCGTTTCAAACTGCCTCCTCAAAGTCTGGAGCTCAACAAATGGCCAATTACTACATGTGCTGTCGGTATGTGTGTGTGAGAGGCAGAATTCAGTCTGTTCCTTTTGGTCCTTGTTTTGTAATTCATAGGAGGAACTTTCTGTGACTATGCATGGATCATATAGGCAAATGTTTATCTGTCCTTAGGGTCATGATGATGAAGTGTTTGTTTTGGAAGCTCACCCCTTTGACTCCCGGATCTTGTTATCTGCTGGTCATGATGGTAACATCTACATTTGGGACCTCAGCAAAGGCCAGAAGATCAGAAACTTCTTCAATATGGTGAGATATTGATTTCAATTAAAACTTATTAAACCTATTAAACATTATTAAATTTATTTTAATATATTTTTTTATAATAATATTTATTTTATTTATTTTACCAGTTATTTTAAATTGTAATAGTTTTTCACAACATTACTGTTACCTTTACCTTTATCAATTAAAATGCAGCCTTGGTGACCTCAAGACTTCTTTCAAAAAACTTTAAATAATCTTACTGACCTTAAATGTTTGAATTGTAGTGTATACTACAGTCTAGATTTCGATAAAAGTGCTGCTTATCACAGACGTTGAATTATTTTCTGTCACCTTTTGTCTTTTAGATTGAGGGCCAGGGGCATGGTGCTGTTTTTGATTGTAAATTTTCAATGGATGGGCAGCACTTTGCCTGCACAGACTCTCATGGTCATCTGCTCATCTTCGGCTTTGGGTGCAGTCAGCCTTATGAAAAGGTGTGTGTGTCTCAGTCTCAGATGTGTGATATTCTTAGCCTGTTGTGCAGTTGATCGAATCCACTCTTGTTCACATTCCAATGCTTCTCTATGCTTTCAGATTCTAGACCAAATGTTCTTCCATACGGATTACCGGCCATTGATACGGGACTCCAATAACTTTGTTCTAGATGAGCAGACGCAGCAGGCACCCCATCTTATGCCTCCACCTTTCCTGGTGGACGTAGATGGGAACCCCCACCCTCCTCGTTACCAGCGCCTAGTGCCGGGAAGAGAAAACTGCAAAGAGGAGCAGCTTGTGCCACAGCTCGGCTACATGGCTAATGGTACATTTATCAGGTTTACGTGGCTAATAACAAATGACACAAAGCATCACTTCACGATTAATGCAAATTGTATAGCCATAGTAATAATCATTATTAATGTTTTAATTGTCTTTTATTGTCTTTAATTGTCTTTAATTATATTACTCATAGATTTGCACAACTAATTATAGCCAAGTTAATACATCATTTTTCAAGTAGAAATTTTTAAAACATCCTGCTTTCCTCCATGGAAATTTCACAATTTCAGTTGCCTATATCATTGACATGTCATGATTCTTGATACAAATACCAATGCTACAGCAAAAACGCATATATATGAAAAAAATCCAAATACATTTTGTTTAAATAAAAATGATGGCATGTACTATTTGTCACAAAATACTGTGGGCTTTTCTTTTTACTAGACATAGCTGTAGCAACAATATTGCTGATTATTTGGTCCTTTTAATCAGTCACACACCACTTGTGTGGCCATGTTTACACATGGTATTAGGATGCGTTTTGTTCAGTCGGATCACAAGTAGACGAGGGAGACCCATTTTACCCTCTGTGTTTTAAATTAGCCTCTTTTGTCCACTCTCAGCCACTTCTGTATTGAAGGGAGGGTCTGTGGGCGGGTAAATGTATGGGTTTCATTAACTTTCGGTTTAATGGACAAAATGAGTTCACACAATTTACATATGAACACGAAACGATGGAAAACATACGGAGAGTAGCCGCTTTCGTTTCTGCTCTGACAGCCGCAAGACCACACATATTCTGAGTGTGTGTTAGAAACTTTATATCTTCAGCTGATAAAGTTTAAATCCCATCTGACTATTGTGCTTCGCATAATGTTTAAGCATTAGTCTTTTTGTGGCTGTTCAAATGCATTTTACACTTGTTTTTAGCGTCATCCACTTGTGATCAGATTGGCGATAAGTTGTAAGTTTAACTTACAACTTAATTATAAAGACTTAATACCAGGTGTAAACAGGGCCTTTGGCTCAAATTTATTTCCTATGAAAAGCTATGAAGATGAGGGCCTCATTAGGGTTAATTTTTAATGAAATACTCCCTGTTCTTAATGATATGTCATGTTGTAGTCCTTTATTTGAGGACTAGTTTAGTGCTTAGTCTAAATTAGCTTGTTGAGAGTCTTTTAATGTTTTTAGGTGATGGTGAAGTGGTTGAGCAGGTGATTGGCCAGCAGACCGCTGAGGATTCTCAGGAAGAAAGCCCATTGGATGATCTGATTAGGCAGCTCCAGAACCAGCAAGATGAGCATCGCAACCCAGGAAATCCTGCAGGTGAAAACAAGCCAATCTGATTTGGAACCTTTTTTAGATTAAAATGTATTATTTATTTTAAAACCGTTTCAGCTGTTCGTTTAGAGGTTGTGACATTTAAAGTTGTTGGGTCAGTAGGTGCTGAAGTGGCTGGGGGTCCTCTATCACCCCCTAACGTTGGGCTGCGACGTAGCGGACAAGTTGAGGGTGTACGGCAGATGCACAACAATGCCCCCCGCAGTCAGATGGCCACTGAGAGAGACCTGTTGGCATGGAGCCGGCGCGTAGTGGTTAATGAAGTCCAGTCTGGCATTTTCAGGTATATATGTGAATTCAGTTTGACCACACTATTCACAACTGTTAGTGCTAAGTTGTATGTATACAGTACATAGAATATAAAGATTAAAAAACTGATTCTACACAATACAATTGATTTGAAACATGTTTGTGGAGTTATAAGATTTGAATAATATACATGACTTTTCCAGGTCCAGAAATCACACATGGACACTAAACTGTCCATGTTGGTTTCTTGTGAACAGCTTTGTGAGCTCAAACCCTGATGTGATGTTTGTGTTTCTTTAGAGTGATGGAAGACAATAGGAGTGCTAAAGGAGAGGTGGAACGGCTTTTCTACAACATTGAGAAGAAGAAAAAATCTGCACCCACAATAGGAGTGAGTTTAATAGACATATACACACAAACAAAAATGTCTGATGTTGTTCATTATTACTGTTGTTTCTTTTTTTAAATGCATTGATCTCGCTTTGAAATTAGCCATAGATGCTGGTATGGCAATACAAACAAACAAATATAGTCACTTTTTACTGTGCCAGTCTAGCGTAAAAATCTTACTTTATCCCCATCTATCTGTAGAGTGAACCTGTGGGTAACAACGTTCGCATGTTACGAAGGCCACAGCGCAAGGCTCAGCAGAGGAGACACACATATCAGACCCGCTCGACTCGAGATAGGAGACGCAGCTCAAGCGTGCTCTCGTACACCCGTAACGAGGAAAGTGAGAGAGAGTCTGACAGTGAAGCAGAGGTAAGACAGCAGTTGGTGTTTGTCCTTGAACTCTGCTCATCTTTAATTGGCTTTTATTATCAAGATTTATTGTTTACTTTTTTTTTTTAAATACTTTATTAAATATGCAACATTTCTGTATGTGTGAACCTAGCAGGAAGAGGACCAGAATGAGAACAGTGATGGGTCATCGGATGGTGAAGCTCAGTGGGAGAATGACAGTAGCTCCAGGTTCAGTCTCCAATTAGTCACACATATTTCACAATATAAATAATGCAAATTAAGCCTTGTGATGTTGGTCTAGAACTGGCTTAGGTTTAATTTTTTAACAGTTATTTAATAGTTTTTAACTGCATATGGAATTAAACAGTCTGACAATTAGCTGTTTGATCATGGTTTACAGCTTTTGATTTTGTCTATTTAGCTCTTTCCTGTTTAAATCTGTTTTACAGTGACTCTTCCAGTGAGTATTCTGATTGGACGGCAGATGCGGGAATCAACCTCCAGCCCCCCAAACGAACAACCAGAAGACAGGCCCCTGTTGCCGGGAGCAGTAGCTCTGAAGATGAGGATGGGACAGGGCAGGGAGAAGGGGAGGCTGAGAGAAAGAGTCGACGGACTGAAAAGAAAAAAAAACTGAAACAGACTAAACCGCGGGTGAGCATCCATTCGTTCATTCATCATTCATTCATCCATATTTTTTCTATTACAATAATGTGTGTGCGTGTTTAGTCTGTGCCTGCTGGAGAATTAGAGGAATGGTTGCCGCCCTCTTGGATCATGGAAACAATTCCAAGACGATCACCTTTCGTACCTCAAATGGGAGATGAGGTGAGTTCCTTTAAATATAGACATGCTCACTAAATGAGCAGAAATAAGTACAAGGATTTGCATTATGGATGCATCTTTCTGCAGTCATTTCTCTCTCTGTCTCTCTGTAGTTGATATATTTCCGCCAGGGTCATCAAGCATATGTCCGAGCCGTGTGTCGTGCCAAAACCTACAGCGTGAATCCTCAGAAACAGCCCTGGAATCGCTTGGATCTCAGGGTAAGATTTCCTGTCTCATGATCATTCTCACTTGTTATTAGGCATAATCTGGTCTGCATCACATGTGGTTGACCCATTCTCCAGACAGACCAACGGGAACATGTATGTTGTTTGTTTGTTCTCTTAGGATCAGGAATCTGTCAAAGTAGTGGGTATTAAATATGAAGTCGGGCCGCCAACTCTGTGCTGTCTCAAACTGGCCTTCCTGGACCCCACCTCAGGGAAAATGACCAACGAATCCTTCAGCTTGAAGTATGCATGCTTATATTTCCAAAAACACACACCAACACATTTTGTTTGATTTTTATTAATTCATGAATTATTTTTGACAATACACTTGCTGGTTTACTGGGATTGTAACATTATTGGTATTGGAATAGCACAATAATTACAATAAAAACTGATCAATAAATGTAATATGGATGTTAGGATAGGATTCTTCATGAAAATGAGATTGTAAATGATGGCTGTCTCAATCTCTTTTTTTAGGTATCATGATATGCCTGATGTCATCGACTTTCTGGTGCTACAACAGATTTATAATGAGGCCAAAGCACGAAACTGGCAACCTGGTGTGTTTGTGTTTTTAAATTGTGGTGCATGCTAGAGTCTGAAGCTAGTGCTCAAGCTTAGGATTAGGAAATGAACTAACCTCTACCCAAAGTATTGAACTTCAGTTTGTTTGCGCTGAGGTTATCAATGATGCCTCAAATCATTTGGTTTGTTGAGAGGTGCGCTATTACTTTTCGTGATTGAGCTTACAATTTGCACTTTACTTTTTTTCCAATTTCCACACACACTATTCTTCACATCGCCAGTGACAGACTTATGCGTGCTGTTAGTAATAGGATAGATAATTATGTTTTGCAGCAGCCCACAATCCATTTCTTTATCCCGACTATGCAGATTGCAGACCTTTAACCCGAGCCAAGGGGTGTAACAATACCCTCATGTCACGATTCGATACATATTACGATACTGAACTCACGATAAGATATTATTGCGATACTCCAAAACATAAAGGATTAACAAAAAATGTATTGTTGATTAAAATGCTAAATTTGATATTACATTGTGGGTTTAAATAAATAGGCTTGGACTTGGTGCTTGTAACCCAAGGATAATGATGACACTAGAATAACAATATTCATGATTCTGAAGCTGAAAAAAATACAGAATAATTTTAAACGAATATTACTGCACTCTGTCACTGACTAGATGTATTTCAAATAAATGTCAGGTAACATAAGACATCTGGCATTATCAGGACGCACAAATATTCCCCCATTGCATTATTCTACATTATAATCAACATTATATATAGTAGTTTAATGTAGTATTGACACTAAAATTCTGAAAACTTGATTTTTTTTCTCACACAGTAATTTTTATTTTGGGGTAATTATCCACGATAAGTATTGTTGCATTTTCGTAAGGTGATGTATTGTGACACGATATATTGTTAAACCCCTACGAGCCATACAAGAATATCATAGAGGCTTGTGGGTGGGCTTTTTTCATTTGAGCCAGTAAACGACCACCCAGAACATCCTATTAACTATTTACCAACATGCTATAAAATGTGAAGAATGCCTTAGTGACTGCATAGCATAGGTTATTATTCTATTAATCCTGTTGTGGTATAGACAAATGTGTGTATGTTTCTTATGCGTAATGTTATGATGATAACAGCTATATATTTGTGTGTGCAGGTCACCGTTTCAGGAGCATCATTGATGATGCCTGGTGGTTTGGTTCTGTGGAGTGTCAGGAGCCGTTTCAGTCTGAATATCCAGACAGCCTGTTTCAGTGCTACATTGTCAGGTACATGGGTTTGATACCCGCTTTACCAGAGTATGAAGTTAAACATTTTGCTGATTATTGTGAGGTAAGTGTCAATAATCGGTGTGTTATTTTGCAGGTGGGATAATGGAGAGAGAGAGAAGATGAGTCCGTGGGATATTGAGCCCATACCTGAAGAAGGTACTGACACACTTTACTTCACCCATGAGCTCGGACAGTAAATCAGCAATACATTCTGGCATGTCTAATGGTGTGATTGACTTTCCACAGCTCAAGTCCCAGAGGATACTGGTGACAGTGTCCCTGTCACAGAGGACGAGCTTCAGTCCCTACTGTACCGGCCACAGGAGGGAGAGTGGGGGCTGCACACACGAGATGAGGAGTGCGAGAGAGTAATCGCGGCCATAGATCAGCTGCTAACCCTTGGTATCACAAGTGCACACAAACCACCCAAAGCTACTATCAGTATTCATTAAAAACTTTGAGCAAAAATACAGTAAAACAGTCATTTTGTGAAAAATTGTTGCAATTTAAAATATCTATTCATAATATAGCATGTTCCTTGCTTAATTATATTCTTGTGTGTTTTACAGATGTGGCAAAGGCGTTCTCCTGCCCTGTCGATTTGAGGGAATATCCGCTGTACTGCACTGTTGTGGCCTATCTCACTGACCTCAGCACCATCAGAACAAGATTGGTGCATCGTTTCTACAGGTATACTCAGCTCACTGACCACTGCATCATCTGACATAAATGAGTGCCCCGTTCCTCCAGGTACACACAGACAACTGCTGGAGTTCTCACACCTCTTTTTGTATGTGTAGGCGAATCTCAGCACTTATGTGGGAAGTGCGTTACATCGAACACAATGCTCGAACATTTAACGAACCACAGAGCCCCATTGTCACAGCAGCGAAAACGGTCACCGACGTTCTGCTGCGTTTTATCAGGTCAGAGAAGACACGATCATACACATTTTTACATTACGATCCCCTTGGTTCACCTGCTGGGATCAGTGACCATGCTGAGCTTTTTCATTTTTATTGTACATGTGTCTGTAGGGATCAAAGTTGTACAGATATTTTGGATTTGCACAATAAGATGAAGACTGAATTCAGCAGTGCAGATGAGGAAGAGGTGAGCTTGGGTCTGTGTTTGTGTACAGAGCTCAACAATATGTTTGTCTTCTGACCCAGGACCAATGTGCCTAAGCTTTGGGAAAGCCACGGCCTGGTGTATATATTTTAGTGTGAAGAGGAACTGTTCATCGTCTTTGTTTGTTCTCTAGGAGACTGTGGATGTGGACTCGGACACTCCCGGCACCTCCACTGGTCAAAGGGTGAGACAATTCAAGCACATGCATGTTAAATTAAGCTTTGTAATCTACTTATTATGAAAACGTTATAGTACCAGCTGTGTTTTCTTTAACCCCCCCCCCCCCCCACTATTTACAGAGGTCCAGTAATGTGCCTCAGAAGCGTGGCGTGGTCCTTGATATAAACGCATGGAACAGACAATGCAAAGACCTTGTGAGGAGAATGATGGCAAGCCCAGATTCAGAGCCATTCCGCCAGCCTGTTGACCTCTTCATTTACCCGGTAGCTCATTCTTCCCTCATTCTTTCATTCCTTTCCTTCCTGTACTTTCCATCTTATCCATTTAACAATATTCCATTGTGTTCTTTTTTTCTCTCTGTATCAGGATTACCGTGATATTATAGACACTCCTATGGATTTGGGCACAGTCTCTGAGACCCTAATGGGTGGGAACTACGAGAATCCCATAGAGTTTGCCAAAGATGTGCGGCTTATCTTCAGTAATTCAAAAGCCTACACGCCTAACAAGAAGTCTAGAGTAAGACCAGCACCCTTCAATCACACTCATCACTTTTATAATAGAGCAATACGTGTTGTATTTTACAATGGCTTCAAATGCGGCTCAACCAATCAGAATCAGTGCCTGAGAATTATTAGTTTTATAAACCGACAATGAATTAATTAATGAGATGTATTTATATTCTTACTACATGTACACTACCAATCAAATGTTTGGTCGAAGCCTATTGTTTTTAAAAAATAAACAAAAATCAAATTAACTTTTTGTTCATTAAATAATTCTGGGGAAAAAAACACAAAAATATCAAGTAGTACTGTTTCCAACATTGATAATAATATGAAATGTTACTTGAGCAGCAAATCAGCATATCAGAATTTCTTGTGTAATGTCTTTGCCAGGTAGCTGACCAAATAGCCACAGTATATTGTGTGTGAGTGATTTTGTACTGGGTTGACCTACATTATTATTCTGAAGTCTCGTGAGATTTTGCGAGATTTCCTGTGTTCACAGTCTAAACTCTGGTTAAAAATCTTTTCGTGTGTGGGGTCTTTGACACATCATGGCACACCCAACACTATAGGAGCAAAACGGTTAAATCTAGGATAACCAGGGAAACCAAGTTATCGATTGTAAAACTAATTAAAATATAAACTGTTTTAAAAATGTGTTATTTGGCAAGTGACCATGGTATAAGCGGGTTAATGCCCTTCGAAGTGTCCATTGTCTAGGTATTAATGGACTTCGGCGGAGACAACCACTGCGTGTCGGACGATTCACGCCTCGCCGTCGTCCATTAATACCTAGACAATGGACACCTCATCGGCATTAATCTTTACATATTGCATTAATGTATAAAGTATGTTTTATGTTTATCCACAGTATTACTCTGATATTGCTTTTTGTTTAGATCTACAGTATGACTCTGAGTCTGTCGGCGTTCTTTGAGAATCAAATTATTCCCATAATCTCAGACTACAAATCTGCTGTTCAGAATCAGCGTAGGAGTCAACAGAGACTTAGTTGCAGCAAGAGATTGCAGAGTTCCTATCCCAACAGGTAAAACATGTACACTCAATATCAAATCATGGTACACACAGTTTTTTTTTTTTTTTTTTTACCCGTTTTAAACTTTTGTGTGTTTCGGCAGCCCCAAAGGAAAACAGAAATCTGTAAAGAAAACCTCCCAGATGACTCCAAAGTCCCGCTCAAGGAAATCCTCTCAAGGTGTGTAAGAGTCTTAGAGAGGCTGTAATTACCACTGTGAACTTGGGTTTTCTTTGAACCCTTACTTTCGAAATTGGGGTTGTCTCATATCAACAATAATGGTAGAATTGAAATGTTAGTGATCATCACTTCATGCTTGAACCCCTAATAACTGTCTGTAGGTTTAGTAGTAGTCGGCTAATGAGACACCACCTTAAGTCACAGCTGGTTTTTTTCATGGGAGAGTCAAAGTGTTTGCTTCTTTCACCAGATTCAAGTGTTGCACAAGCTGATGAAGACAGTCAGCCATCCTCTTCATCTTCATCATCCTCCTCCTCATCTTCCTCGTCCTTTTCATCAGAGCCTGCAGGAGCCGACCGAGTTACACGCAGCCGAGGTACACAAACAAACATGCTCTTCCACTCTCTCAAAATTTTTTTTATTATTAAATCATTTTATTCAGCAACAATGTATTATGTTGATCAAAAGACTTTTCTCATGTTACACAAATTTCAATTTATAAATGTGCTGTTTTCTCAAACATTAAAAAATCCTGAAAAAATGCATCGGTTTCAGCGAATCAGCATATTAGTATGATTTCTGAAGGGTCATGTGACACTGAGAATGGTAATGACGATTTTCGCTAAATTTGAATGCCCCCGCTGAATATTTTCTTCCATGAATATATGAAGATGATATATATAAAAATAAAGATCTGAGCCTCTGCTTTTAGGCAAAAAAAAACGTTTTTATTTTATCTTCATCTGTTCTTTTTTTATTGCCTCTTGAACAGAGGTAGGTTTTGTCAAAAACACAACATTTTGGACAAAAAACTGAGAAAAAGGTATTTTTATCAAACAAGTGCATTTAAAAGCAGAATACATTCAGATGTTGTTTCCTTCATATATAAAACTTTCCAAAATAAATTAAAAACATAAAATAAATGTAAAATATATCAAATTTCCCAGGATGTAAGGGAAATGTAACTTTTGCAATAAAACTTCTGCCTCTGCCTCTCTGTGTTCTACCTGTGAATAATGAATAATTGGAATTACAATAAACAGGCCTAGACACACACACACACACACACACACACACACACACAAATACATATTACAATGTGGTAAATGTGCACAAAGAGAGAAAAAATTTGACAATTACACCTTATATATTTAGACAGCCACACATAAATGCCTGTAAGTGCCTTATAAGTGTCATAATATTATACGATCTATCTGCGGCACGTCCATGGCTAGCATGAACATGTGCATCTCTCTCACTGACTACTTCGTCCCGATCAGATTCAGAATGATCAAATAAAGAGTGATCGGACTCCGAGTCCATTAACCTCCAGTACTTCAGCCATATACCTCTGCATTGTCTGTCTGATACATTCTCACTACTCCACTGTTTGAGACGATTGCAATCTGTTTCTCTAAACAAAGAGTTGCGCAATCATTCAGGACATGCGCGCGGGTCTTCCTTACCGTATACCACCTAAAACACGGATACCCGGAAAATTCCGTGTTTGGCGCAGATGCGTTTTTTCATTAAACACGGAAAATTCCGTGTTTGGCGGGGAAAGAGTTAAAATTCAGCTTTTCATAATAAATAGATTTACATTTTAAAATTAGAATGGAAAACAAAATATTAATGTTTTTACTGCATTTTTGAACAAATAAATGCAGTGGTGAGCAAAAGAGTGTATAAGGTGTATTGCAAATAATTTTTTACCTTCATGTTGACTCTGATATTGTGTCCTAGGTGCCAATGACTGCCTGCCAAATGAAGGTCGAAGTTCACGTAGGAGAGGAGCAGCATTAGCAGAAGAGGGAGAAGTCTCTGAATGTGAGAGCACCAGCTCGTCATCCTCCTCAACATCCGCATCGTCGTCCTCCAAAACCTCGTCGTCTTCGTCTGAGAGCGACGACAGCGGGACTGAGGTGGGCGGCTTTGCAGATGGCGGCGACCATGACTACAGCAAAGCCCCGCAACAAAAACAGAGAGGCAAAGAGGCAGCAGCCTCTGTCGATAACGCAAAGCGGAAGCGCAAAGGAGAAGAGCAGACAACAGAACCTGAGAAACGAGCGCGGCGGGCGGATGAAAATGAAGAGGAGGAGCCTGAGGAAGAGGAAGAACCAGATGAAGAGGAGGAACCTGAGGAGGAAGAAGAGGAGCTGGATGAGGAAGAGGAGGACTCTGAGGATGAAGACCTCATTTCTTCAACAAAAACTGGAAGTCAGAGGTCAAATCAAAGGACTGCAAAGTCAGGGCGGGTTAATACTCGTAACCAGGGACGAAGGACTGTTCTATACAACGATGACTCTGAAGAGGAGGGGCTGACGACAGACCCTCTGAATCTTGGAATGTCCCGTTCTGGAAGGGTCCGTCGCATGACTGAACGTGCGAGGGTTAGCCATCTTATGGGTTGGACACATTGACATTTTATGATCCTCACACAGACTCACTACAGCGATACTGCAGGGATTTTGTTTTTAGTACTGTCTTTTTGTGACTTGTTTTTTTTTTTTTTTTTTACTATTGTTGTCTCCGAGACTTGATGTTCATGACTCTTCCTGGATTGTGGTGCTTTTTCTTCTCTGGTTTTCACGGAAACTAACTTGCCATCAACTAATCCGCCACCTCTGCCTTATTCTAGTCCAGAGTGGTCCTTCCTTTCTTCCTTCTTTTGTTCTTCCCTCCCTCCTGAATGACTTTGATTCCCATCATGGTTCTTTAGGTTTCCATTTTCCAGTCATAAAGATGGTGCTGCTCTCTTCACTTTCTCCATCTTGCGTTCTTTTCATACTTTTTTACATGGGGTCGAGAACACTTACGTTTACCATATAATTCAGCTGACTTGACTTTACTATTAAATCAGGTAATGCATTTACCTCTGTTCAATAATATAATACATTTTAGTCATATGATTTAGTGCAGGTGCAAACTGATGCATTAACTACTTCCAGATCACTTGTGCTACTCCTCGTCCATTAAAGTACAGACACGAGGAGGATTATGTGAAATGTAGGAGAAAATGCACTCAAATACACTTCAGACTGTTTTTACAGAATATATTTATATTTTTCCACTCTTGTATGATACACTTTAATTCATTTTTATCTTGCAGTAAGGAGAAGATTAGTATTGATGATGTTTGCACATTTTATGTCAAGTATATGTGGCAGCTGATTGGTTGGTGATGTTTGAATCCTGGACTCTGGTTCAAATATAATGTAAATTGAAGACTGTGCCCTCAGGCTATCTGAGGAGCATCAGAATGGTTATTTTTTCATCTTTTTTTCTTCTGTACCATTATCATGGATAACTGAAAAGACTGTTGTGTTTTGGACAAGGGAGGCAACAAGAACAGTCGTCTGATTATCAAGTGCTCATTTAATCCATGCTGATGTGTTTTTCATTGGTGTATTTTCAGGATGGTGAATACAAAGCCTAAATTGAAGAGATCATGAGTTGAATCTGAGTTTGGTTTGTGGTGTTAAAAGGGTGTTTACAAAAATGTGATTAACACACTGGTACATATCTCTCTCTCTCTTTGTTTTGCCCTTTTCTTACCTTGTTATTTTTATCTCTCTTTTCTCACTTTAGTTTTTCCTGTCCCTTAATGCACTGAAATGGAAAACACTCTCTCCATCCAGTCCCTTATCTGCTGTTTGAAAGACTTTTCTCAGCCAATCAGGATACAGCATTAACCTCCACAGGCTCTCTCTGGTCAAGAGCTGAGCAGTCTGAGTTTATTTTGTCTGTTCCTTTCCTTTCCATCTATCATGGCCTGGGTTGTGTGTTGTTGTTTTTTTTTTTTTTTTTTTTGTAAATGTGTGTGTGTCAGGGATCTGTTGTCATTGGGTGACAAAGCCTGGATCTGTTTAGTGACACTGATGGTGAAGATGGTCATGATGTTTGATGTCATAAGCATATGTCTGTTTATTTGTTTTCTATGCTTTTTTTATAATAAAGGTGTAAAACTGTGATTAGTCTCTACTGTCTGATCTATGATGAACGTTAAGGATAATATTCAAAACAAAACATATATTCATATATTAAAGAGGAGGTTAAAAGAGAGGAAATAAAAAAAAGATAACAGAAAAGGGTATATATGTGTATAATCAAAAAAAAATAAAAAAGAATAATTCTGATTTCTTTATGGCTTGAAAGTCCTTGAAAGGTTTCAAAATAAATGTCAGCCTTAGGTGATATTGGGTATCCATTCAGAACATTTACATTTGTTTATTTAACATAAAAAATGTGATTCTTGTTTCTTTTTTTTTGGTCATTATAAATGACAAAATTAAAATAAATTTTAATTTTAATTCCACTGAATTTATTAAATAAATAATCCACATTAATCCAAAAGAATCTAACATACAGTACAAACATAAAGATCAGTTGTCGGCCTATATTTTTATGGTTGGATAAATGATGCGTATCATTTGAAAGTATATTTCATTAACTTCATTAATACAGTATTTGTTATTATAAGTCCAATTATATATTAAATAATATTATATTATATATTATAATTACATCAAATATTTCTATTTAAATAGTGAGGCTTGTCTTTATATATGAAGTTGAATGAAGTGTAACCAATTATTTTAAACAAAAGGTTTTGTTATGATACATGATCTAAATATATTTTCGCAGGAAGAGACGGCAGAGACACAGCTTTGTTTTGCCAGTCGTGACATCACCGCGATCGCTGACCTGAGCGCATGACTGTGACATCACTCCAGTGGTTTGGAGAAGCCGGAAGTGAATACAGGGAAATTACAACAAACATATCGAGGACAGTTACTGATCCACACGAAGAGCTCGGGGGGAATAAAACAAGACTGAAAACTATTCTCGTCTAATTTTCACACTTCATCAAGTGGAACCAGGATGTCAAACATGGAGAGTATCCTTGTGGACCCCGGGGGTCGGGCCCGATCCAGATTCACTTCACTGTCTTGGACCGTAAACACTTCTACTTAGCGTAATTTATGAGTTGACTTGAACTCGGTCCTGGCAACATTTTGTTATGTACGAATAGATCGGGTCACATTCTAGCTAGCCGTTAAATCTAATCGCACGTTGAGATTTCTGTTCGCGTCACTGAAGGTAGAAATTGAATTAGAGAGTGAATTTTGGGTTCTGGAGTAGAAAACGTTTTAAAGTGATACGTTACATGAGTTGGTGAACTCGCCGTTGCGTGCTATTTATATTTTTGTACGTTTATGAAGTTCCAAGTGTTTATTTTGAAAGTTTCGTGTTCGTCTAAAACATCGTGAAATCCGCCCAGGTATGACTGACGTAGAATTACGTAATGTCGCCACCTAGGTAAACGCTATCCAGGTGGTCAAACTAGTTTGTCAAGTTTCGAGACGATTTTGGTCTACATTGATTGTTGTTTATATTGTTTAGGCTTGTCTTGGGCACATTATTAACTGTATCAGATAACCTTTACAGACATTATGATTCCTTTTAAAACCTTTTCCTTGACTTTTGACTTCAGAGCAGTTGTTTAACCTCAAGTTTGCAGCTAAAGAACTTCAGCGGAGCTCCAAGAAATGCGACAAAGAAGAGAAAGCAGAGAAGGCCAAGGTCAAGAAGGTAAACAACATTGGCATTTGGAGACTCCATTCATTCATATGAAGTAACATTGACGAAGATTTCTACTACTTTATGAGTATTATGTTTCTCTGTCTGGATATATTTAAGAAAATGGATTTAAGTATATATACACACACACACACACACACACACACACACACATACATACATACATTTGTATACATTGTCAAAAATTATACAAATCTAAATGTCAAAGTATAGCCAAAAACATAAATGAGAATGTTGAGTCAACACCACATTAGATTGTACTTTAGTATTTTAAAAGTAAATGTTCCATAATTACAGCACATGTAATTGGTCAACATTGATGTGATGAAGATAAGATAAGCATAAGACTGACATGACACCTTCATAACCATGGCAGGACATATGTCTTGAATATGAAGTAAGGTTTATGCATGTTTACGACAACTGTCATTTAGTGTCTTTCGCTCAATAATGACATTTTGAATGCAAATATGACATTGTTTAAGATGTCTTTGTTATGACATCTTGACATAAACCATAAACATCATAACCTGTCAAGTGTCTTTGTCATGACAACTTGACATTAAATTAAGTTAAACTGTCATGTGTCATATGTTTTATGACCTCAACTACAGTGGTACTAATTGAATTTGTCATTAAAAAGTTGTGAGACGGGTTGTGTTGTCTTAGTAATGTCAAATTGTCATGACAAAGACACTGACAGGTTATAATGTATTGGTTTATGTCAAGGTGTCATAACAAAGACATCTCAAACAATGTCATATTTGCATTAAAAATGTCATTACTGAGCGAATGACACTTAATGACATTTGTCACAAGCATGCATAAAATTTCCTTCATATTTATAACATATGTCATGTCATGATTATGAAGGTGTCATGTTAGTCTTATGCACACCCCTTCAAGTAAAGTGTTACCAATCACGGCTTATGTTTTGGTTACTTTAGGCCATCCAGAAGGGCAATATGGAGGTTGCACGGATACATGCAGAAAACGCTATCCGCCAGAAAAACCAATCAGTGAACTTCCTTAGAATGAGTGCGAGAGTGGATGCAGTGGCTGCACGAGTACAGACGGCTGTCACCATGAACAAGGTACACATATGGCATTCTCCTTTTAAACCAGATAAATTCAAGTAGTTATTCAACAAGATTTAATAGTTAGCATTTGATTTTTATTCTCCAGGTCACCAAGTCTATGGCTGGGGTGGTGAAGGGCATGGATGCAACCCTAAAGAGCATGAACCTTGAGAAGGTGAGAGGGAGAGAGAGGAAGACTTCTATTTGACATAAACAGTCGTAGTGCTTTGATTTGACTTTATTATATTGGCTCTATATTTATTCTCTGTGTTCTGATTCGTCAGATTTCAGGTCTGATGGATAAGTTTGAGCGTCAGTTTGAAACTCTGGATGTACAGACGGCTCAAATGGAGGACACTATGAGCAGCACCACAACACTGACCACACCACAGGTCATACATGCACTGGCATACTACAATGACTGCACCGTAGGCCATAAATACACTGATGTAGTAGTTGTTTTGCCTTTACTGACACTGTGGTGTGTTTTAGGGTCAAGTCGATTCTCTGATGATGGAAATGGCAGATGAGGCCGGGTAAGAACATTTTAAATGCTGAGATTTGTTATTCTTATTAATGAGTAAATACTTAAACACACTTTGTGATTGATTGGGGATTGTATAAAAGAAAGTATCTTATGCTCACCAAGGTTGCATTTATTTGATTAAAATACATTAATGTTGTGAAATATACATATTGTTACAGTTTATAAAAACTGTTTTCTATTTGAATATATTGTAAAATGTTATTTATTCCTGTAATGGCAAAGCTGAATTTGTAGCATCTTTCCTCTCAGGGCTTGAAATCAACTTTTTAGCTTACCAGCCACTGTGGCTAGTGGTTTTCCAAAGTTACTATCCACTCAGCGTTTACACAATGGCCACAATTTTGACATCGAATAGCATAAGGAACAATAGCCATATACACATTTTTAATAGGGCTGTCAAACGATTAATCGCATCCAAAATAAAAGTTTGTGTTTACATAACATATGTGGGTCCACTGTGTATAATTATTTTATATAAATACACACACATGCTTGCATATATTTAAAAAATATTTTTATGTATATACTGTGTATAGATTTATATGTAATTTATATTATATATAAATATTTTATATATAAATAATATTTTTTTCTTAAATATACATGCATGCGTGTGTATTTCTATATATACAAAATAATTATACACAGTGCACCCACATATATTATGTAAACACAAACTTTTGTTTTGGATGCGATTAATCGTTTGACAGCCCTAATTTTTAATAATATCTCATAATTTGGCAGCAGGTTTATTAGGCTGTTGTCACTTTAAGACCTGACGCACGGATCCATCATACTATTACACGTGTTTTCTTTCTCAACTACATTTACTTAAAACGTGAGTTGTTTATGAATACTCGACAAGACCAGCATTTTGTCATTATTCTGTGTGTATTGTACCGTTTAAGCTCAATAATACGGAAGCCCTGAAGCGCAAAGTAAAAAAAAAAAAAATCTAGCATTTCGAGATTAAAGTCGAAACATTTCTAGAGTACGAGAATACAGTCTTCCATAGAAGTTGCGAGTGTGCTTCCAGTTGTTTCACATTGCCGCGCACACAGGCATTCATAATGGTGCATAGCGAGTGTTTCACACTCTGTGTGTGTGTGTCTTGTTTGTACAAAAGGAAATTCAATAAGTGCCAATCTACCAGCATTAGGCTACCATTATAGGATGTCATAAAATATTCTAAGCCAGAATAGACTTTAGCCTATAGGAAAATCAACCCGGAAAACACTTTTCAGACTGGATGGAGATATCCAGCTTTATGAATGAATGAATCAATGAATGAATGAATGAATGAATGAATGAATCAATCAATCAATCAATCAATCAATCAATCAATGAATTAATCAATCAATTAATCGCTTTACAATCATATCAGAGAATCTCTCCTCAACCAAAATTAGTGTTTTTTAAATCTGAGGAAATCACAGGATCCGGCCAAATGATTGGATACAGAATGATGCACTTAAAATGTATCCTTAACGTATTTACGGTGAAGAGGGAGACTGAACGAAACAATTTTAAGATTTAAACAAACAATATCTGTCTCTTGTGTGTTTAGGCTGGACCTCAATATGGAGCTTCCTCAAGGTCAGTCAGGATCAGTGGGAACCAGTGTAGCATCTGCAGAACAGGTATTTAACACATACATTAGGATAAACATACTAACAAAAGTATAACTGATATGTACTACAATAATTGTATCTTTCTCACCATAGGACGAGCTCTCTCAGAGACTGGCCAAACTCAGAGACCAGGTTTAAGGAAGAACCAGTGTGTGTGTGAGTGTGAGAGCGAGAGAGAGATTGTGTATGTATGTGCCAGTGTGTGTGAAACATATCCCCTGTTTACTGACCCCTGGATACATTAGCCTCATTGTTTAATTGTGTTTAGTTCAGTTTTATACATTGAGGGGTGTTTGCAGATTTTTGAGGGTGTGCAGCTTTCCTTATCCACTAGAACACACTGAAACCAAACTGTAACGACATGCTGGAAACTGAATCGGACAAAATTAGATGTTATTTGGTAACGCTGCTGTCATCAGGATTGTTCTGGGGTCCTGCTCTCCCTCAGTCCATAATAATTGGTATAAAGATTATAATATTGCTTGCAACATTTCTTTGTAATATTCCTCATTTTATTTAAGTTCGTGTTTTAAATACTTGCTTGTCTCTCATATACATTTTATGCCAATGTAGCTACAGTACATAAACCTATACCAGCATTATATCAAACAGCTGTTGGGTAAAAATTGTGACATGTTTTTTTTTTTTTTTCTTGCTGCACATGTTTTTGCCTCTGCTTTAATGGATTGTGGGAATTGTACCTTAAAATGCATGTGATCAAATGATGATTTGAATAAAATCTTTTCATTTTGTCCAAGGCAGTAATATTCCCAGTTTATCAGCCCTAAGTCTTTACAGAAACTGATTTTTTTCTGTTTTGGTTTATCCGAAATGTAAAAAAAACTTCCTTTGGCGATGTACATCTCAATCAGCTGGCTCAGATGAGTGTGTGTGTGTGTGTGTGTGTATATATATATATATATATATATATATATATATATATATATATAATTGTGTGTATATAAATAAATATTTTCCAAATTTCTGTTTTTGAATGTAAATAATTTAATTCACATTTATTTGTATATTGGAAAAATCCTTTTTTTCTACAGAGAATACGTACATATAACTTGTTAGATGACTGTGATCGGCCTAGATGAGTTACAACAGGATTGGATTTTGATTGGTCCATTGGGCTCAGGAGAAGAGGTTTTGATTGGTCCGTTGGGTTGAGAGTTAGCAGAGCTGAACAGTTGTCACTGATGCACTGGCTCATGAGCCCAAAGAGAAATGTGCTGCTTAAAAACCAAAACCAATTTATATATTCATATAATTTACCATTGGAGTCTTACCTGATTTTATGTGTGTCCAATTGGAGTCTGGACTAAACCTGGAGTCCAGATGACCGATCTAAGTATTTTATTATATATATATATATATCATATACTCTATAGATTAAAAAGACAGAAAGATCAGAAACACTAGATTTTTTGTGAATCTTGAAGAGGAGCAGCTGAAGGTGAGTCAGGGAATTTGTCTCGCACATGCATGCAGGTTCATTTTTAATAACAATGAGGTAAAACTGTTGGCTTCTTTAATATTATTTTGAATGATTTATAATCTGATTAAAGAAATATTTGTACTTCTATAATTTAATATGTAAAATTCCGGGACCATAAAAGTGAACAGCTAGAAGGTGATTATAGCACTGAAAAATGTTTTAAAATTACCATTTTCCTTTATATATACATCCATTGGGGTAAAATTCTCTATATAAAATAAATTTATAAAATAAATAAAGAATAATTATAATATATTTATAATATAATTTATATATATATATATATATATATATATATATATATATATATATATATATATATATATATATATATATATATATATATATATATATATATATATATATATCAGTTTTGCCAAAATATTAAGTAGCAACTGTTCAGCTTTGCCATCACAGGAATAAATTACATTTTAAAATATATTAAAACAGAAAACAGTTCTTGTAAATTGTAATAATATTTCACAATTCTGCTGTTTTACTGTAGGCTATTTTTAATCGAATACATGCATCCTTGGATAGCTTAACGGAGTTTTTTACTGAAGCCAAACTTTAGACCAGAAGTGAACATTAGTCTATGACTTGAAAAAATGTCATGTCAATTTTATTTGCAACTACTGTTCATGAAAATGTCACTAATTTATGCGACCAACTATTTTTTTCTCCTCCCATTCTCTCCTGGCCTGCCCCTTCATACCCCACCTTTTTTTGCTGGAGTGTTTTTTACTCTATAGATGAGAAAGACAGATGGGTTGACTGATCATGGTATTATTCCATTTAAGCACAGGAAGAGAACTACGTTTTAGACTAGCATGAAGATCAGATACACACTTTGTGTGTTTCTTGTTGAGTATAAGGATGTGATATGGACCAACTTTCTGGATTTTTTTGGGATCCTGAAGAGGAGCAGCTGAAGGTGAGTCAGGGAATTTGTCTCACACATGCATGCAGGTTCATTTTTAATAACAATGAGGTAAAACTGTTGGCTTCTTTAATATTATTTTGAATGATTTATAATCTAAAAAATACACATTCACTGTTATATTTAAAATATGTTACATCATAATATTAATTGCGTGTGTGATGTTTTTGGAAAATGTAAAATTGCAAGCATTTTCTGTGATGGTAGGAGATAGAATATACAGTGTGTAGAGTATAAAAATCATTACGTCTATGGGATGTCCCCATAAAACATGAAAATCTAATGTTTGTGTGTGTGTGTCAGAGGAATGGTTGTTAGCAACCATGATTTCTCATGAGACATTAGCTCTGTGTGTTTGTCCTCTGTGTCACTCTGTGTTTCTTTAATGATGAGCCAATTACCAAAAACATTGTTAACATTCATCTAGAAACGGCACTATCCATCCATCCGTCTGTTGAACCATCCATCCATCAGTCCCTAAGCCATACCCTTATTAACCATGAGATCATCCTTCAGTTTGGATCTTTTGTGAGAGATGTTTTTTAAAATCTCTCCCTGTTGCATCTATATTTTACGGTAATCTGAGGTGATTGTCATAGTGACCACATTCCCAGGCGAGAAGTGTTTGCCGGTAACTCCCCTGACCTGCTGTCCCTGCATTTCATCCACAATGTCTTTGACATGCACTCCTGAGAAGTTTGTAGGACCAAGATGTACTGAAAATAGAATGTAATGTCGGCAGAAAATGTCTAAATATTTTGTCAATAAAAATCAGCTTATTCTGACAAAACCTCACTTTGGGCATTTTCAAATTAGGAATTTTTTTTTTAAAAAAACTTAAATGTAGGCCTATTTTTAATGAATATTTGATTATCATTTTTTTTTTTCAGATGCATGTTTTTTGTTAGCATATAATATGGTCCCATGCTAACTGGGAAGGTTCTAGATCTTTGTCTAACATTCTGGCAAGGTTTTCTTATAATAGATGAACAAACGTCCTTTTAGTAATGTTGTTTGTCCAAAGTTATCTGGTGTTAACATTATTAACATTTTTTCTTACATTTTAATTGGACATTCGTTTTTTAACTTTACTTTTTGGAGATGGTTTAAAGAACACTCACAGTAACTTTCCCATAATACTTGCAAAATGATAAAATATAGAAAATATTCATAACAAAAAAAGAAAGAAAAGTTTTTAAAACATTTTTAAAACTTGACGTTTTGAACGCTCTAAGAACATTCAGAAATTTCGTTCTCATGGGAAAGCATGCTTGTAACATATTTTTGAGAGCTGGGATTTAAAAAAACATGTCCTCATTTAGATAACTAAGTTACACTTATTCACACATAAGAAATATTAGCAATATAATGAGATTTGACTAATAAGCATTTAAGATAACATTAACATGGATGTCTATGAAGACATGCTAATCACAATTAGCATCTATCAATACAACAAACATATTATCCTAAAACGGACAATAAAGAAAGACTATAGTAAATACTTCCTACAGGAATATTTACAGACTTCCTACCAAAGGCAAATAGAACTAACAGGAAAACAACGGCAAGAGAAGAGGGACTAAAAAGAAATCTAATGCGATACAACTTTACACCACTAGATGTCTCTAATGCAACACAAAGTGGTGGCAGAACAACAACACTTTCAAAGAAGTATTCAAGTTACTATCAGCAAAAGTGTAGCGTACTGTTGGGACTCACCTTTTTACGAAAGTATAGGCCCTATACTTTAACAGTAGCCTAGTTAACTTTTGAGTACACAACTAGTTTACTTGTACTTGTTTTTTCTTTGTACTGCAATAGCCTAGGCTACTACATGTGTAGTCAAATACTTATAGCTCATATTTTAGTTAGGCCTACATAAAATATACTTCTGAGAAGTACATAAAACGAAGACTGAAAGTATACTTTCTTATTTTTTTTGTTTAAAATAATTATACTATAGGACACTTATTTTTCATAAGTGAAGTGATCGTGTGTTTTTGTGTGTACAGTATGACGGGCCAGTCGGCTGCTGAGGGATCTCCCTGCTCTCATCGTCTCTCTGTGCAAACTCAAGAGGATGAGCAGGACCGAGCAGAGAGTGTGCTCAGCAGGTCAGTGATTTTGTGTTTGTGTCTGTGTGGTCTGTTCAGACCAAATGTCCTCACAATTATAGTAAAAACCAATTTGGTGATCTATGTGGTCCTCAGAAGCGAAGTGTAAGAGGATGAAACAATATCATTTCATGTTATAATTTTTACCCCTAATCAATATTCTATCAACAGCTGTCATTTGCCTCTGAATTGACTCATTCCAGTAACAAATTAAAACGATTTGTGCAGGGCTGAAAAGAGCCTACAGCACTGCAAATAAAAGGTTGAGATATTAAATCGTCACACTATTCCAAAAGTATAATCATAACTCTTAAAAATTTGCAAAAGTGTGATGAGACTGGTTTGAAAATGTAAATACCCAAAAATCCAAACTTGAGGGGTCAGTAGATTTTTTTTAAATGTTCTTGAAAGAAGTATTGCATGTTCACCAAATACAGTAAAAACATTAATACTCTGAACTATTATTACATTTTAAAAGAGCTGTTTTCTATTTGAGTACATTTCAAAATGTAATTTATTCCTGTAATGGCAAAGTTACATTTTCACCAACCATTTCTTCAGTCTTCAATATCACATGATCCTTCAGAAAACATTAAAACAGTTTATTTGCTAACCATGATTAAAAAAATAAATCTGGATTCTTTGGAGAATAAAAAGATCAAGCATTTATTTGAAATAGAATTATTTGGTCACTTGTAATTAATTTAAAGCATCCTTGATGATGGTATTAAAAATATTGTTTTCTTTCAAAAAATAAAAAATAAAATCTTACTGACCCCAAATCTTTGAGTGGTATAGTAATAAAAAAATTAAAATAGCATTTTAACATCTTAAAGGAATAGTTCACATAACAATGTAAATTCTGTCATCATTTACTCAACCTCATGTTGTTATATGAATTTCTTTCTTTTGTTGAACCCAGAAGAAGTTATTTGGAAGAATTTCAGTAACCAAACAGATGCTGGTCCCCGTTGACTTCCATATGAAAAATATAGGCCACTATGGAAGTCAATGGGGACCAAAAACTGTTTGGTTACTGACATTCTTCAAAATAACTTATTTTGTGTTCAGCAGAAGAAAGAAATTCATAAAACTATCCCCCTAAGTCATATTTAACATAAAACACCTCAATAACAACATAATTTGATTCGGAGTTATTCTCATGTTCTGTCTTCATCCATTTGTCGTTCTATCAGGTCTCAGTCTGCGTGTGATGACACCTCGTCTGAGCTGCAGCGAGTAGCTGCTCTAGAGCCCCAAGATGCGCCATCAAGAAACTCCTTTAGAGGAAGAGGAGCTCTGTCCAGGTTTAGGAACCATATAAATATACACATACATATTCTCACATGTGCCACAGCAAGTCTGTGAATAAATAAATCCTTTCTCTCTTGTGTTGCCAGGTTGGTGACTCTGGTGGTGACTCTGAGAGACTGGGCACACAGGAGTCTGATTGAGGAAGAAGAGAGACCCGATTCCTTCCTAGAGAGATTCCGGGGACCCGAAGTTCGAGCCCCACCCAGTCGAAGGAGCAACAACCAACCGGACGCCAATGGAAATACTAAGGGAAATACAAAGTAATGTGACATTTATTTTTGTTTTACATATGGGCATGAAACCTATTCTAAATACAGAGAGGATAACATTTGTTACATATGTGTGTGGGTTTTTTTCCACAGGAAACAATGGGAGACATTTATAGTTTCTCCATCTGATGATATTTACTACTACTGGCTCTTCTTTATCGCCGCTGCTGTGCTCTATAACTGGGTTCTTCTTGTAGCCAGGTGTGACTTTTCACCTAGTCTTTCTTGTTTACATATTCATCACTACACCTTTTGTTAATGTGCTCCTGATAAACCCACAGTTCCCTGTGCTGTCAGTTTGTTTCTGGTGTAACTAATTGTTAAGATGCTCTAATGCTCTTTTGTTACGCCTGTCACTCTTCCACAAACAGAACAGTCCTTTGAGACAACTGCTTGACTAACTGTACAGATGTGTGTTTCTGCAGGTTGTCTAAATATTTGTGGTTCTTGTGTTCTTTCTCTTTCTGTCTTTGTGTGAATAGAGCATGTTTTGATCAGCTTCAGACTGAGAATCCTATTGTCTGGCTGGTTTTTGACTATATTTGTGACTTTGTCTACATACTGGATTCATGTATGCGGCTAAGGACAGGTACAGACACACACACACACACACACACACACACATACACTCAAAATTCCTGACTTACACCAATTATCCCAAAGATTGAATTCATTGCCTTCACTCATTACAGAAACACTATATAGAAATCATGTTATATTAGCATCACAAAATCTTGTATTGAATTGCTTTTATGTATTTGGAGGACTCTTTAATCCAGCTTACATTGCATTCAATCAGTTCCTGCATTCCCTGGGAATTGAACCTAACCTTGGGATTTCCTGCACCATGCTGTATTAGCTACAGGAGTGGTTTATATTTGTGAACAGCAAGAACACAAACATATTAGCTGCATTTTGTTTGTTGCATAACTAATTGTGCATAGTTTACATTAATGTCTTTTAAAGGAAATTTGAAATTTATTTCAAAAAATCATAAAATGGCCTTGATATGCCACATTGAGAAACCGTGTTCATTTCAAATACTTATATCACTGACAACAGTAGTCCAGCCAGGATATTGTCATTTAAAAAGTGAAGTTGCAGCCCTCAACTGATGTTGATGTTGTCATGTTTTGGTCTGATGCTCCACCCTCCACCGATCTACCAATCACAGAGTCAGTTGTGTTGCAGCATCCGGTTTGCCAGCACTGCTCTAGTTACCAAAGCTGCAGATACAAACGTCTCGGATAAAAAAAATGTTGGATCCTGCAGCCTATCTGGCAACCTCGAGTCAGTAATTTTAAAGTGATTGCAGTACCAGTTTTGGCCACAATCTTACATACGGCTCCTTTAAGTTTCATATTTCAAACTTTTACTTCCCATATCTTTTGTTGTTGACCCCGTGTTTGTTCCATGTAGGCTGGAAAATCACACATGCATATTTCATGTTAATTTAAAACCGTAATGAAACGAAAATTCATCTATTTACTAATTGTGTGCTATTGATTTTATTGTAAACATTTCATACATGCATGTTTCTTTATTTTTTTTTTCATTATTATTTTGACCTCGTAATTTCTGGTGAAACGACAGACTTTCTTTGGTGACATATGCCAGATTTTGTCTGCTTTAACCCCGCCCCTTTCTTACACATCTGCCTCCATCCATTCAAAAACTGATGCATAGAACCAAGTTCTTGTCCTACATTTTTTCTTTTCCTTTTCACTCAGATGTACAATACAATATGGACAAATGATCTTTCGCCACTTCAGTTTCATCGAGACTTTTTTTATTTCAGCATCTTGGAAACGTGCAGATTTTTGTATTCTTTGTGTTACTGAATGAACTATAATGCATTTTACGCTCTTCCAGGTTACCTGGAGCAAGGACTTCTGGTGAAGGACCTAGCGAAACTCAGAGACAGCTACATTCATACATTTCAGTTCAAATTGGACCTTATCTCCATCCTTCCCACGGACCTGGCGTACATCTTCGTGGGCATCAACACACCACAGGTCCGCTTCAACCGCCTCCTGCGCTTCTCTCGTATGTTTGAGTTCTTCAATCGTACTGAGACGAGAACCAACTACCCAAACATCTTCCGCATCTGGAACTTGGTGCTCTACATTCTAGTTATTATCCACTGGAATGCCTGCATCTTCTATGCCATCTCAAAGTCTCTTGGTTTTGGGTCAGATCCATGGGTTTATCCCAACATCTCATCTATAGAGGAAGGATCTCTGAGACGGAGTTACGTATACTGCTTCTACTGGTCCACATTGACCCTGACCACCATCGGAGAGATGCCACCGCCCGTACGGGACGAGGAATATGTGTTTGTGGTGTTTGATTTTCTTGTCGGAGTGCTCATTTTTGCCACCATTGTGGGTAATGTGGGCTCCATGATTTCCAATATGAACGCCACACGGGCAGAGTTCCAGGGACGGATTGACGCTATTAAACATTACATGCACTTCCGCAAAGTCAGTCGCCATCTTGAGACACGTGTTATCAAATGGTTTGACTACCTGTGGACAAATCAGAAAGCGGTGGATGAACAGGAAGTCTTAAAGAATCTTCCTGACAAGCTACGTGCAGAAATTGCCATCAACGTTCATTTATCTACTCTGAAGAAAGTTCGCATCTTTCAAGACTGTGAGGCCGGACTGCTGGTAGAACTGGTTTTAAAGCTGCGCCCTCAAGTGTACAGTCCCGGTGACTACATCTGCCGAAAAGGAGACATTGGAAAAGAGATGTATATCATTAAAGAGGGAAAATTAGCAGTTGTTGCTGATGATGGGGTGACACAGTTTGCATTGCTAACAGCTGGAGGCTGTTTTGGTGAGATTAGCATTCTTAACATTCAGGGTAGTAAAATGGGAAACCGTCGGACAGCTAACATTCGCAGCATCGGCTACTCTGACCTCTTCTGCCTTTCAAAGGACGACCTAATGGAGGCCGTAACCGAATACCCAGACGCTCAGAAGGTTCTGGAGGAGCGTGGAAGGGAGATTCTGAGGAAGCAGGGGCTTCTGGATGAAAGCACCGCACAGGCAGGCATGCTTGTCATGGATACAGACGAGAAAGTTAAACATCTGGAGGGCTCACTGGATGTTCTACAAGCACGTTTCGCACGGTTGCTCGGTGAGTTTACAGTGACTCAAAGCAGACTGAAGCAACGAATTACAGCGCTTGAGAGACAACTGTGTCATACGGGCCTTGGGCTTGTTTCAGATCAAGAGATGGACTTTGAGAGTAATGCTAACACACCACGAGCCAATTCAACAGCATAGATATGCTCATTTGCACCATAAAGATTGTGCCTCTATGTCACTTGCAGGATTAGCCTATATTTCTAGATGCACATAAATTTACAGTCACAGACAATTGCTTTTTCAAACACGTTCCAACAGCCTTCAGCGTTTAGACTTGGTTTTTCAAGTATTGTCTTTAATGGATATATATATATATATATATTTTTTTTTTAAGAAAGACACCATATTTAATTTTCCCTAAATGAAAATGTGTGAGAGATAGAAGTAGTCCTTCAGGACTGCATCTATATTTATATATAGATATATCATCAGTGTTGTTATTAACTATTGTTAATTGAAAAAAGCTGAAATAAAATAAAATATACAAATTCATCTATCTATCAATTCTCCAAATGATGTGTCCATGTAAAGACTATAAAATATAAATATTAGGCAATTATTATTTTTTGAATCAAACGAAAATGAGAAAAGTTGGGAACTAATTGAAATCAAAGATGACGTAGCTATACTAAAATGACAAACTACAACTGAAATATAAATTAATTAAAGATAAATAGATTAATACAATTACAAATGCACAAATGCAGCTAAAAATATTTTTATTACTATTAATAAAGGCTCGTTTTCATTTGTGAAATATTTAATATGGCTGTGAAAACAGTCCATACCCAGGACAAATGCTGCAGTCAAAATGTGAATTGATAGACTGTATAGGCTCTTTGTAACATGTTGGGTTCATGCCTTAATTCGCTTTTTCGCACTAATGTATGCAGAAAAATAACCAAATATATTCTCCATTATTACTGTGATCCGAATGTATACTGTTTGCAACTCAAGCTCATTTAAAAATAAAGCTGACATTGACCAGCCTCAGTTGTCTCCACGTGTGGTTATGACGAAATCCTATGAAGTAATTACGCCATCACCTGACGTCAGTCACGGTCACAGCATAGTTTCCGGTGCGCCATTTTAGCCTAGGCTGCATGGCGCAAGTTCCACTGGGAAGATGGCGGGTGAAACTGGCTTTTGGTTAGTTTTTTCTTTTGGACAATTATGAGTTGTATCCTGATAACTGGTAAACGCATCGCTGTTGTTGGTTCTGCTAAAAGCTCGGCGGTATGTTGAACCATTGCGCGTGAGGAAGCGATGTCTACTGAAGTCTTGAGGTAAGGCGCACGACTAACGTTATTTTCTGTTGCATTGCTAACGTGCACACTGTTGTGTTTGTTAATATTCATCGGCAATACATCAATTAAATCCAGTCGCTGTTTGAAATAAATATCTGCTCTTTAATATCCCTTACATAAAGTAATGTTACGTTTTGACTTTGCAGTTTTGCTCTAACGTTATCTGCACCAGGCGAACAAAGAGTCGGTGCTCCACTATTTAAGTCTTATTAAACGTAAACCTCACATATTTCTGTCAGACTGAAGCCTTAGATATGGTTCTTTTTTTAGAAACTCTCTGTGGTTGTGTGTAGTGTGCTTTGGTGTTTATAAAGGGCTATTCGGTGTATTTAATGTTTCATGAGAGATTCAAGCGGGAGGCAGTTGCCATGGAGATGAGCTGTGTCTTGTCTTTGCAGACCCAGGCCGGTGGCCGGTGGAGGAAGTAAGTTAGGTGAGCTGATTGGGAAGCTCCATGAGTACCTGTCGGCATCTACAGATGACAAAAATGAACCTACTTTACCTGGACACTGGAATGGTGAGTACAGTAGGGAAAATATTGATCATTACAGTCACAACAGAATCAGAACTAAAAACAAACTCATTAATGGAGTATTTATAGTTAATTTTCTATCATATCTTGTTGACAGGAACTACGGCCAAAGAATACCTGGAGCAGCAGGCTCTTGTCCAGAGCACAGAGGAGGTAGACTGTTTCTAGAGTGCTGCAGGGATGAGATGATCTTCACAAATGAAAACAACTTGCATACCTAAATACAAATCTATCAGAAAGTTAAAGTTATGCTATAAACAAACTTCAAGGGTTAGTTCACCCAAATATGAAAATTATGTCATAAATTATTCACCCTCATGTCGTTCCAAGCCTGTAAGACCTCCGTTCATCTTTGGAACAGTTTAAAATATTTTAGATTTAGTCTGAGAGCTTTCTGTCCCTCCATTGAAAATGTATGTACGATATACTGTCAAGGACATAAGACATAATCAAAGTAGTCCATGTGACATCAGTGGGTTAGTTAGAATTTTGAACACCATGTGGATTAGTTAGAATTTTTTAAAGCATTGAAAATAAATTTTGGTCCAAAAACTTATTTTGGGTGAACTAACCCATTCATCACAGTCGCATGACTTTAACGTCACTACCACTAAGCTTCAGATGACTTTTCCATCTTTAAAGGTGCCATATGTAATAATTGAGGTAACAATATCCAAAAAATGAGCTACACGCATCAAAAGAATGAGAAGAAATAAATGATGTCATTAAAAAACTGTCAAGTTATAGTGCTGCCGAGATATTAACCTGAATTATCATGCTAAATTACTAGCCCCGGCCCGGCAGGTGTCGTAATACCAGTTCCGGCCATGGGAGGCGGTATGCGGACGGGCAACATTAGCACCAGCCAAACTGCAATACACGAGTGAGTCGCGCTCGTGCCGGCTTGTGTGTACTTGAACCTGATGTCAGTCGTGTGGAAATACAGCCCATGACTACATTTCAGTTCAGGGAAGAGTTCAAAAAATCATTGGTCGACATTATGCATGAGGAATACATTTTGGTAAGTTGTAGCATACGGTATCTTTCAACGAGTTCATGTCCTTTTTCCATTAGCTAGTAGAGACGATCGGTTCACGTGTGCTAGGGATCTGTGGTGTAACATGTACAAGCGCCAAAACGGTATTTATTCTTTGAATTGCGTAATAAAATTGACAGAATCTGAGAGCTTAACTAACCTGCTTGCTAAGTGTCAATTGCGTGCGTCTCACAGTGAATTCACGGCGCTAGCTTGATCAACATCAGCGAATGCTGTCTGTCAAATTAATTCACTAACAATAAAAGTGTAATATGAACAAAACGAATACCATAATCTTCAAATAATTGCCCAAGCTTTTATTTTCCCATATCGTCGAAATGCACCAGCGTGTTTTTGAGACAGGCGTCTATGAGGCGGTCCTCATCATTTAGTGTTGAGATGTTGTTCATTGAGTCTCTGATCTCTAAAAATCTCCAAATGCTCCATGTGTAACTGCGGTCTTCCAACCTTTTACTATCATGTCAAATGATTTGAATAACATGCGTGATGGTAGGAGCACAAGTCATTTTCTGGAGGTATACTGCCCCCATCTGTTATGGAATATGGAGTAAGATTTGATTTATTATGTTAGATGGCACCTTTAAAAAAATTAAAAATTAATAAAATCTGGAATTTTTTCAAATTTACAATTTGGAAAGTTTGATTTAGTATAGTTTGCTAGAGCATGAGTTTAAAGACCATGATCCTGTAGAAGTGGACTACATTACTGTTTGCCATGATGACGTTTAATGCCCCTGACAATCTAATTTGATTTAGCCAAAGGTTAGAAACCGCCTTTTTCAAGACACGTAAAAACTTAAAGTGGGTTCTTGGTGATGTATTTTATGTAGTAGAAAAAATATCTTAAAGGGTTAGTTCACCCAAAAATGAAAATTCTGTCAGTATTTACTCACCCTCATGTTGTTCCAACCCCGTAAGACCTTCGTTCATCTTCGGAACACAAATTAAGATATTTAGGATATTAAAATCGCTCCTGCATACAGTCCATAGGCTTCTTGAGGGACTGGCTCTTGCTGTCCTCGAAAAGTAATTGAAGACATCGTTAAAATAGTCCAAGTGACTACAGGGGCTCAATCTTAAGTTTATCAAACGACGAGAACACTTTTGTGCGCAAAAAAACAACAAAAATAACGACTTTATTTCAACTATTCACTTCCTTCTCCATAAGCCTATAGTCCGTTAACGTAGTGTGATTGCGTAGAGCTACGTCACACGTAGGCTCACTATTGGTCGACGCTGGTCATGTGTGTGTGATGCGTGTGACGTACAATAACAGAAGCTTACGCTATTAAACTAGTTAGCTGACTCGCGCAGAGGGAGAAATAAACGAATAGTTGAAATAAAGTCGTTATTTTTGTTGTTTTTTTGCGCACAAAAGTGTTCTCGTCGTTTGATAAACTTAAGATTGAGCCCCTGTAGTCACTTGGACTATTTTAACGATGTCTTTTATGACTTTTCGGGGACGGCAAGAGCCAGTCCCTCAAGAAGCCTATGGACTGTATGCAGGAGCGATTTTAATATCTTAAATATCTTAATTCGTTTTCCGAAGATGAACGAAGGTCTTACGGGGTTGGAACAACATGAGGGTGAGTAAATACTGACAGAATTTTCATTTTTGGGTGAACTAACCCTTTAAGCTTGTAATAACCACAGATGTTATTTGAGGCATTCAAACAAAAACCCATTGACTTTGGGATGATGGAACAAAAAGTTTAAAAGTTTTAGGTCCTGTGGCACTCTATTGTATAGATTAACATTGTAATTTAAGTTGGCTGAACTTGATTTTCATTAAAAATGGTTTTCATTTCAGCCCAGTGGTCCCTCAGAAGTGGGAATGTTGTCGTCGGCTCGTTCAAGAAGGTTTGTCAATAAAGGATGAACCGCATCTGGACACCCTTTGTGCTCTGACTTAGTGAACTCATTTGTGAACTGTTATTCTTACAGGAAACCGGCTGTTGTCACCAAACACAGCGGGATGAACGAGTCAGACGTTTCGTCTGAGAGTGGAACAGAGGATGTGATGTCTGTCCACTCCAACGACCATGACACTAACTTTCTACCCAAAGGTGCTACTCCTATTCTCGTATTCACTTGGCTGATTCAGATGATCATGCCTGTGTGATATATTTTATGTTATGGTTTCTGTTATTGAATACATTAGGATATTTCAAGTAGGGATGGCGAAAACTAAAAATGTTCTTGACCGACCACCAAGCCTTATTAGCCGATTGAAATCGGTTTACCGATTAGTTTAAAATATGCTACGCTATTTGAAATAACAGCCATTTCGAGCTGCACCTGCAATTTTACAACTCTGTCACATATCTCTGCCGCTCTGCCTCCCGCTCACACACACTATAATAGTCTCTGAGCGCTGTTTGTCACATTTCCTACCAGCTAGCATAGATGACACGGTAGGTTGGCTTTGGCTACCTTTCTTACCTGAAGAGGCTTGCAGGTGTTGCGTTTTTGGGTGATACATCATAGATGATGTGCTACTACTGTATTTAAGCACTGTATTGCAACTTACATCTGTGTCATTCTTTTTGGTGAAATGGTCCCACACACTACTTTTCTTTGCACGCTTCATCCTGTCATCTGCCCTGGCTCTAACCTCGAGTGTTTTAGCCTTTACTTTTCGCAAACCTTGTGAGCGCACAAACCCAAACGCTGCGTTCTCGCGCCAAATGTTTTTATTGGTTTATTAAAGCACTACTACTATGTAACTTTTTCAACTAATATTTTTTCAAAACCCTGGAGATGGTACATTGACTTACCATACTTGCCATAGCCTGACAGTGTCGTATCGCTTTTACTGGCACTATGTAACTTCGAGGTGCGGGTAGGAACCCGAGCACGAAAAGAACTACGAAATTTGATTGCTTAAACTTGAGCTACGCGATCTTTTGACGTCTGAAAAAAATAAAGCCCATGAAACTATATTCACATGACATGCTGAAATATATGCCAATGTACCTGCGATGAAGCCATTTCACACGCAATGCTGGTAGTCTGCCCAAGATGTGAACTTTTTTCATCTGCAGAGTTCGTGTTTTTTTTTTAAACCAACTACAGACAACTTTGATCGGTTAACGTTGATACGGTCAACCATTGGTCAAACTGTCATCGGATTAACATCCCTAATTTCAAGTTGTCTTTGTTCCCCTTTATTATCTGACACAGGAACGGCGTTTGTGCTGCCAGAGCCGGTCTTTAATGAAGCTCGTGATGATTTCCGTGGTCCAGAATTCCGCAATAGACGTGTTTACAAGCAGCACAGAGATGGTGACAGACGCAGAGGTAAGAGAGAGGCACAATGTTAAGCTTTAAATAGGGCTGGTCGATATATATTCTGGTGACAATGTAAAGTGTATAGAGATTTTGCTGTATCATGTATATTGTGGTGCATTAATATATCTACACTGCAAAGGACTGCTTGAAGTTATTGACTTGTTAGATAAATAAAGACATTTTTAAAACAAAGCATGGGTCATGCTTAATGTTAAAAAGATTTTAAGTGTAATAAGCTGCATAAAAACTTAAAGGGTTAGTTCACCCAAAAATGAAAATTAAGTCATTAATTACTCACCCCCATGCTGTACCAACCCCGTAAGACCTTCGTTCGTCTTCGGAACACAAATGAAGATATTTTTGATTAAATTTGAGAGCTGTATAACTACCACATTGGCTCCTAAGGGACTGCCTCTTGACGGCCCAAAAAGTCAATGAAGAAAATGTTTAAATATCCCAAGTGACTACCGTGGCTCAACTATATGTTTATCAAGCGACGCGAATACTTTTTGTGCGAAAAAACAAACAAAAATAACGAGTTTATTCGACTATTTCTTTTCTTCCTTGTAGGCCAGAACGAGACTTCCTTATAGATTTCCACGACGCATGCGCGAGATTTGCGATCTGCTCACACCAGCTTCACTACTTCAGATCGCAAATCTCGCGCATGCGTCGTGGAAATCTATAAGGAAGTCTCGTTCTGGCCTACAAGGAAGAAAAGAAATAGTCGAATAAACTCGTTATTTTTGTTTGTTTTTTCACACAAAAAGTATTCGCGTCGCTTGATAAACATATAGTTGAGCCACGGTAGTCACTTGGGATATTTAAACATTTTCTTCATTGACTTTCTGGGCCGTCAAGAGGCAGTCCTTTAGGAGCCAATGTGGTAGTTATACAGCTCTCAAATTTAATCAAAAATATCTTCATTTGTGTTCCGAAGACGAACGAAGGTCTTACGGGGTTGGTACAGCATGGGGGTGAGTAATTAATGACTTAATTTTCATTTTTGGGTGAACTAACCCTTTAACAAAATAATGCTGTACTTGTGCTGTCTGGCACCTGAAGCTGGAGCAAGTGCACAAAAAGCCTCCACTCTGAAAGCATGCTATCTTGAATTCAGTTCTTTCACAGCTTATTGCATTTCATTGATGCAAATTAAATAACAGCACAATTTTGGTGAGAATTCACATAAATATGGTGCGTTGTCTCTTAATAGATGTCAGTACATTAGAATTATGCACAGCAGCGTAATATACCTGCTTCTTCCTGTGTCCTTAATGTTAATCAAACAACAAAAGACAGAGAAAATCAATCACTGTTCTTTAGTGAATAACTTAAGTGGCTTTAATATGGGTTAAATGTGTATTTTTCATACACTGGAGACTGAAATGTTTTATTTTGTTTATTCAATTTCTGTAGTATTTCCTACTGTACTGTGTGTGTCAGGCTATGAGGGTAAACTCTTCTAGTTTTTTGTTTGTGTGTTAGGAGGATATGAGCTGGAGAGGGTAAACTGCACTGCGTGCGGTCAGCAGGTGAATCATTTCCAACGTGACTCAGTCTACAGGCACCCTATGCTTAAAGTGCTAATCTGTAAGGTATGTAAATGTGAAACTCTGCAGGAATATGTGTAATGTTCGTTTATGCATATGAAAGTAAACAGGAGAGTCTTAAAATCAACACTTCTTTCTCAAACCTGCATTGTTTTTTGAGCATGTTTGACAACTAGTGAAACTCTAGTGCAGAGTTTCATAAGAATCTGTTTGCTTTTTTGTAGAGTTGCTTTAAATATTATATGAGTGATGACATCAGCAAAGATTCGGAGGGGATGGACGAGCAATGCAGGTACGTGAGTGTGTTTAAAAGAGTGTTTTGTATAAAAGTCTAGCTTTTTTTGTCACTTGTCTAGAGAGAATTTTATATCGCAGATAAGGATCATATTTGTCATGATTAACTATTAAGTGGGGGTGAATATCTCCTGTATATTTATAAAATGATGATATATATTTAGAATTTAAGAAAATGCTGCTTGTTTTTGCAGATCATCATTTTTTTCGGATTTAAAACCTCATAAATTCAATTAAATACTCTAAATACCGCAATAAATGTATTGGTGGATATTTTCCTCCCCCCTATTTAAACAAACATTCTTTAAAAATAAAATGGCATGAAAATAGCAAAAACAAAGTTGTTTTTGTTGTTGTTGCTTTTTATCATTTTGGGGTGGACTGACCCAGACAGTAATGTAGTGTTGCTTCATACGATCTTCTTACTGTTACACTGAAATGGTTCAGTCTAGTTCACTAACCGTTTTCGTTATCATATTATACATTCACCTATGTTGACATTGTTGATTGTGAAAGATGCATGAATAGTTAGTGAAATACCTAATGTTAGATAACACCACAAATGTAACGTTATCATGGTACGAGCATGGAGCATTAGTCTAACGGTAAGCTGATAAAAGTAGCCTATAACTGTAACGTTGCAGTGGGAGTTTACATGAGCTTCCAGCATGTTGTGTGATGCTTTCTCCGGTGTGTTGAAAGTCTCAGTGTGGCCGGCGTGTACCATGAGTGCCTGCTCTTGTGTTCAGATTGGTTGCAATCTGAAACATCACCGCTAGAGGCCGCTAAAAAATACATATAGCACCTTTAATAGATAGGGTTTGCAGTTGATGTATTCACTTATTTTTAGGTTTGTAAAACAACTGCTCTAAATCCCTGTTCATTCAGGTGGTGTGCAGAGGGAGGCAGTCTGATTGGCTGTGATTACTGCAGCAACGCCTTCTGTAAGAAATGTGTCCTGCGTAACCTGGGAAGGAAGGAGCTGTCCACCATTCTGGAGGAGGAGAGGAAGTGGTACTGTTATGTGTGCAGTCCCGAGCCACTGGTGGAGCTGGTGTTGTCCTGTGACTCTGTTCTAGAGAGCTTGGAGCAGGCTCAAAAACGAGTCTCCCGTACCGACCCAAACTCGGTCAGGGGGAGGGCGAACAAGGGCGGTCGTGGTGCATCCTATCTGATGGGGGCTGGAGGTGGAATGGTGCCCTCTGTAGGCCTTTATCAGCGAATGCAGCGGTTTGTAGATGTCACAACATCTTTGAGTCATTCCTTCAAGGCAGTTGTTCAAAGTGAAAGAGAGGAGGATGGAAACCAAGAAGAGAAGGTAGAGAGAATTGGACAGTTACGGATGTTCCGCGCTGTACTGGATGATCTGCATGCTGCCAACAGTGCATTACAGGTAAGAGAAGTTACCAGTTTTTACCAATTTTACCAAAACTAAGAAGAATGCTTTAACAAACCATACAATTTTGATTAGGGATGCACAGATAACCCAGTAATTATTATTTCCATGTTAAGACTGATGGTGATACTGGTCTTATTTAAAAACAAACAAAAAAAACACAACCTAAAATCAATAATTTTAAAATTCTAGTGTAAGTTGAATTTAGACGTCCCAATGTTAAACTATGGCAGATATAACATTTGATCAAAGATACAGTAAAAAAAAAACTATATTTTGAAATATTATTACAATTTAAAATAACTTTAATTTAAATGTAAATTATTCCTGTGATGACGATGCTGAATTTGCAGTCATTTCTCCAGTCTTCGGTGTCACTAAATTCATTCTAATATGCTAATTTGTTGCTCAAGAAACTTTTCTTATCAATGTTTAGAACAGTTGTTGATTCTAAATATATTTGTGGAAACCATAATACTTTTTTGCAGTTTGTTCATATGAAGGTATTACAACAACATCTAACTTGTAATTGCAGGAAGCCCTGGACCACGAGCTGACTGGGCCCAAACGTGCCAATAGAGTTGCTTTAGATAATAAATCAAAAGGGAAGCGTAGACCGAAGAAGGCCATGTCATCACGGAGCCCTGGACTCACTAAAGAGCTGGTGGTCAAACTTACTCCCGTACCAGTCAGCCCACAGCCCATCAGCAGCACTTTTCCTTCTGTTCATCCATCACCTGACAGACAAAACATGAACATTGGAGTGACTGATGGAACACTGGAAGAAAGTGGAGCAAAGGTGGAGATGGAGAAAGGGATGGACATGGAGGGAATGACTGAGAGAGATCGACACGTGGAGAATTATTGTGGTAATAATGAAGAGAAAGGGGAGGTGGAGGAGGAAGAGGAGGAAGAGGAAGAAGAAGAGGAGGAGGAGGAGGAAGATCAAACTGACCCAAAAAGTTTGTCTTTATCAGAGGAGAATAAACGTTCTCCACGTGTAAAAACCACACCGCGCCGTCGGCGGACAAACACAAACCCCTCTGCCGAGCATGCTGGTTTAGCTGAGGATGACTCAGATTCTGATGAGGTGCCTGAAGTGCTGCTCCAGACCGCTGCTGCCATGGCTAATAGTGAGGAAGAGGGTTTGGTAGGTAGCAGTTGGGATGGGGAGGAGGTAAACCAGCAAGTCAGAAAGCAGCGACTCTTTGGGCTGGTAAAAACCACACCTCCCGACAGAGGCTCTCGTAAGCGGAATCTCAAGGAGAGGTCTTCATCGTCCTCGTCATCCTCTTCTGCTTCTTCAAGGAGGGGCTCCCAAGACCAGGGGTCTGCAGTCAGAATGACCAGAGGAAGAGCCCACAAAGTTGCTAGGATGACAGGGCAGAGTGGGAGTTCATCAAGTGAGGTGGGAGGACAGGAACTGGAGAGTGGTCCGAGCAGCGACTCCGACGACCAGAGGATCAAACCGCTGACAGAGGGCGTCACGTTGCTGGGCTCTGGAAATTTCCAGCAGTCTTCCGGTAAGTTTGTGTGTGGGTGCAAAAAGCCAATATTTGCTTTCTACATTATTACCAGGGACATGTTTTTCTTAAAGGGATAGTTCACCCAAAAATGAAAATTCTGTCAGTATTTACTCACCCTCAAGTTGTTCCAAACCTCTATGTGTTTATTTGTTCTGCTGAACACAAAGCAAGATATTTGGAAGAGTGTTTTAATCAAACAGATCTCATTCCCCATTGACCTCCATAGTAGGAAAAAATACATACTATGGTAGTCAATGGGGAATGAGATCTGTTTGATTAAAACATTCTTCCAAATATCTTCTTTTGTGTTCAGCAGAACAAATAAACACATAGAGGTTTGGAACAACTTGAGGGTGAGTAAATACTGACAGAATTTTCGTTTTTGGGTGAACTATCCCTTTATGAAAAACAAAATGTAAATCTAAAAATGTTTGAAATCTGAATGTAAAAAAGCCCCTATGTTTCAGAAGCGAAATTTAGTTTGAATTCCTTTTCTGTCTATCTCTAGGTGATGAGATGGACATCCAGCCAGGTCCGTCTTTGTCTGTGGAGGACGATGATTTAGAAAATAGGTACGATTCTGACTACACCAGGGCCACACACACTTTCCCGGCACAGGCCTTCTCCACTGGACTCCAACTGTCCCAAACCCACTACAGCGAGAGCATCGATCCAAATCCCATTTAAAAACATGCAAGCGTCCCCTCCATCCACATGCACGGCCGCTAGACAGTGCTTTTGAACATGTCTCTCACCCAAACACGCTTTTTTTGCCCGATCAACACTGTCCGATTTTTATTTCCCCACAGTTTCTTCCACACGCAGTAGAGAGAATCTGTAGCCGTAGGCACACACTGCCCATCAGTGGGGAAGCTCTGAGCCTGCACTGTCTAACGGAAGTCAGTGAATCATCTCCGGAGACGCTCCTGTGTTTGAATTTGACTTCACTGACACAGACCATTGCATGTGTTTAGCAGAACTCCTGAAAGACACACTGTCCTCTTTACTGTCTGTGCTGCTAATAAAGCTTTAAAGAGGGTAGAAAGACTCTAAACTGCTTTGCTCGGATCTGATGGATCCTGTGTTCAGTAAGACAGACAACTTCTTGTGTGTGTTTGTGTTTTAGGGCTCAGCTTCCCGGTTCTCATGCTGTAATGTTTTCGGTCAGTCAAAACAAAGGCTGTGTGGTTTGCTAACGGTAGGTGTTAGTTTCATATAACACTTTTGTTGTTGTAAAATGACAGTAAAATGTCATTATTGGTGGAATTCAAGTGAACACGTTTCTTAGGCAGAGTGAAAGGCAGTCGTACAGTATTAGCATTTATGTTAAACGCGGTTGTGTTTGTTCTTTTTCAGGAGATTAATCCTGCGACAGACAACTGCAATTTTCTACCTTTAGGAGCTTAAACTGAAGATTTGTTTATGCTTTTGTCTGAACTGCTTTTGTTAAATAAGTTAATGTTTTTTACAGAGAGTTACTTGCGCATTTTTTTTTTTTTTATTGGCCCAGAATTTATGTCCTCGTAAATTCGTGAGAAGGTCAAAAGGTTATACTGTTAAGTTTATGGATTGTTCATTTTAGCAGAAGTTGATGGATGTTAGGGATTGGAAATTTGAGGGAACAGAAAACTTGACTCCAGCATGTAAAAGATTTTGAGTTGGTGGTTTAAATGGTAGTTTAGATCGGAGCCATGGCCTGGCAGTTGGTGCTTGCGCTCTAACTCATCGATTAATGGTGCTCGCTCATGCAATGTAAATTTTTAAGCCAGGCTTGTGTTATTTCTCCCTCGTTCCCACCCTTTTTTGATATTTATATAAATAAAATTGGTTAGAAGGCTGAACCAACCCAAATGTGAAACGATTGCTTTGGTGGACTTGGCTTTAGTTTGCGTTCGAATGTTCACGGGGCAGCAGCAGGTGGCAGTGATGATGCTCTTTCAGGCCCAACATGTAATCTGTAAGCTTGTGTGTAGTCAGTCGCTAAAAGCAGCACGCGATTGAGTGTAGTCTTCACTCTCACTGAGTGGTTTCTGTGTGTTATTTGCATGGTTCTTATGGAGAGGCAATAAAATCTTATTTATTCTTTCTCTTGTTCTCTGTTTCTTCCCCGTTTCGTCTCTTTTTCTGTAGCTTAACAGGGTTCCCACGCATCCTGGAAAACCTGGAAAACCTTGAATTTTGTAATGCGATTTTCCAATAATGGAAAAATCATGGGAAATGTACTTAAATTTGTTTACTGTAACCTTTTAATCACACTGGTTCACCTTGTCACTGACAACGTTTTCATAAAATGAAGAAATCCTGGGACCTATCGGGATTTGGAACTGTGGTCAGTTCTCATGTATTCTGGCATGAATGACATCACAGAATCATATCGTTTTGTTTTTTTCGCTTGCCTGTGTATTGTCATGAGCTGGAATACGTCATAGTCTCTGCACACTCATTGTCATTTCTGTTCTCCGCACAGAAATCACTCATTGATATCAACTGACAGTGATACCATACATATTTCAACACATTATTATTACTATTGTAATTTCCCAAAGCATAGTTACTTAATCAGGTTAATTCGACTGGACAGTTAGAATCTTCCGGAGATGACTTTTGTCACTCAAATGAAAGGCTAGTTCACACATTAGCTGTGCATTTTGAACCATGCCAATAACCAATGGCTGCATTACAAACTTTAAACTATTCATAAAAATATTTGTTTTAACATGGTTATTTCTTTTTCTTAACAAAATATAATTAGTAATTTCTGAAGATTCTTCTCGCAAAATTATAGCAAAGCGGAATCTGTGGCATGCAGTCAATTATTACCATGGAAAACTAGCTTGACTCGTCTCCATAACCATTGAACATAACATGTTTAGCATGACTCTGGTGCTATCAAATCAGAATGACCAAATTCTGATTAATATATCCTGTGTTTGTGTTAAAGGGTTAGTTCACCCAAAATTAAAAATTCTGTCAGTATTTACTCACCCTCATGTTGTTCCAACCCTTTATGTGTTTATTTGTTCTGCTGAACACAAAGGAAGATATTTGGAAGAATGTTTTAATCAAATAGATCTCATTCCCCATTGACTACCATAGTATGTATTTTTTCCTGCTATGGTAGTCAATGGGGAATGAGATATGTTTGATTAAAACATTCTTCCAAATATCTTCCTTTGTGTTCAGCAGAACAAAAACACAGAGGTTTGGAACAACAGGAGGGTGAGTAAATCCTGACAGAATTTTCATTTTTGGGTGAACTATCCCTTTAAGTGTTTATTAACTCAGTCAATCAGATTTGAACATTACAGTTCAAATGTCAAACATTTTTACTGGAGAATTCATGTTAAATAAACCTTTTGTATTTCTGTTTTTAAACTCTAAAGCCTACTAGACTTCCATTGTAAGTGCCGTACTACAAAAATGGTTTTGAATTTTTGCAATCTATTGGATGAGTCAACTTTTATTTTCTAAGGCAAACAACAGCAGGCCACAGATGTTGATTAAATATTAGTTGTCCATCACATAAAATGGCTTTGATGAAATGGAAAATAATATCTTGGACCAAGTGGGAACCCTGCCTGACCTTAACTTGCATTAACATGCTTCTGATAATAATCCATTTTTTTCACCCATCTTTTTAAATTTTTTTCTGTTTGTTGTCTTTATTTTTATTGTAGAATCCTCTCACTTTCGTTAAATTTCTAAATCCCTGAGAGCTCAAATATTTATTGCATGCTAATGTCCTTTGTTTGGAAGTATTTATTACTGTTGTTGTTTTATTAAAATGTTTTATACAGAAAAACAGCCTTTTCATTATTTTCATCAGAAAGAAGCATGCATTATTTTGCATCTGAGAAGAGAAAATGTAAATAACTGTGTAAAAACTGTATTGTAGTTGTAATAAAAGTTTATATTCCCAGCCACAACAGCCTCTGTGCTTTTTGTATTATATATATTTTTGTTTTTGGGGATCTTGCATTCAGTCTGTCATATTCAGAGGTTCAGAATGTCTTATCTACATTTCTTGTCTGCCTTTTTACATTTCACTCATAAATTTAAGGATTTTTATACTTGAGAAACTAACACACCACTTTACAGTCCGTTTGATATTTTTCAATGTTCAGTAACCTGTTATTTAAATATTATATTCATGTCTTTTATATTTGCATCCTTTATAATTTAAATGAAAAAAAGAAAAGAATAGAAACTACTTCTGTTCAATTGTTTGTGTAACAAAACATGTAATCCTGCTACTATTTGAGTGCGCTTTTGAGAAATTACAATGAAAGAGGTTGGAGGAAGATGCATTGTTTAATGAATCTGAATCCAATGGTCACCCACCTCACATTTTGTCCCTCTTTTCTCTTCATCCCTTTTCTCTCTCTATTCTCTTTACTGCTTCATCCCATCATTTGTTTTATAAAGAATTGCGAGGCAGATTCTGCTGGCTCAGATCAGAGCTAACCTCTCAGATTCTGAGCTGGACGACAGCTCAGATGAACAATCAGAGAGCACGAGAGGAGAGGATGAGGAGAAGAAGAAGACGAAGAGCAAGAGCGAAGCATCTGAGACCACTGACGAGGAAGGTGAGTGGTGGCCATTACCACTGGTACCATGGGAAACGGACCTCTCGATGTTCATGGGATTTCTGATGAAAACCTAATCAGCATCTGAAACTGATTTAACTTCACATTGTTTTTACGTAGCTTTATAACATTTAAACCTTTTATAATAACTTTTATTAACATATGCAACAGATCCTTCGAATAGTTACAAATATTATTAGACATTATTCTTGTATTTTATTGTTATATGACCAAAAATAGTTTCTCTTCAGACAATGATGGCTCAGAGTCCAGTGAGTCAAAGTCAGGGTCACGCCACCGCCACCGATTGCTGCGACATGGTCTTACCTTATCAGAGGCAGAAGCAAAAAGTCAAAAGCAAGGGGAGAAGAAGAGGAGTAAAAGAGAAGTCCAAGATTTAGGATGCGTTATTGGTGAGTTATACATTATACATTTTTTTTTCTCTTAAAAACTCTTGAAAAGAATGCAATGTTCTGATTGATTGTTCGGACTTGGTGTCATTTCGATTTTTTTCCATTTTAATCCTAGTGAGCAGCAGTGATGAAACAGTTGACTCTGCCCAATATGAAGAACTCAGCCTTTCAGAGTCTGAGGAAATAGGGTAAAGCTCATATCACATTCACCAACTGGAGTCTGCTGTGGACATCAAGCACTTGCATAAAAAAGCACATTTTCAATTAGTGCCTAGCAATATGCCTAAATGTATGCATTGATACATTTTTTCCCTATGTATTCATTTTTTTAGGTCCCAGTCGCCCACTCGTGATGAGAAGCTTCAGAGTGCATCACGCACACCTGACAAGACCACTGCTGCTAATGTGTGTGTTTGTTCCTTCTATATCATAGTTACTGTGACTGTGGATTCCTCAATTATTTATGTATTGTTATTTTTTGGGGGGTGAATATGTAGGATGATGTATCTTCAACTACCGAGGAAAGTTTGAGGAGCACCCCTCGAGGGAGAAGGCAGATCAGACGGCTTCTCGAGGTGGGTCAGCTGGCCCGGGAGACACAGAGCGCTCTGAAAGAAGAGGAAGAGCGCAGGAAGAGATTAGCAGAGAGAGAAAAACAAAGACTGGAACGTGAGAGGAGAGAACGGGAAGAAGCAGACCCAGAGGTGATGAACTGCATGGTGTCATATTATGTTCAATTTTTGTTTTTCAAATTTTGAAATTCATTTACTCTTCCTCATGTCATTCCAGACTTGTTCCAAAAGATGTTGTGGGTTTTTTTTTATTATTATTTTTGTCCATACACTTTTGGCTGAAAATATCTTTAATGTTCCACAAAAGAAAGTCATACAGGTTTTGAATGACATGATGGTGATTCTAAGTCATGATATAATTGTCATTATTGGCTGAACTATTCCTTCAATGTTTTTTTTTTAATGTTCATTATTAATGACATGCTTTTAACCTTAATGATAAATTAGTTTGCTCAATCTGTTCTCATTTTTTTCCCCTCTCACCTACTTTAGGTCATCTTAGTTTCTGAGAGACAGGCCACACCATTGGTCCTTGAGCAAGATGAAGTAACGCAAAAGCCTATGTTGCAAGTGCACACGGGCTTTCTGAATAAACTTAAACCACACCAGCGAGAGGGTGAGAAAATTTGCCTTTGTGCAGTTTTAATACAGTAAGTTGCACGAGGCACATTAGATGATTCACAAAGATATTTGTTTTAATATGGTTATTTATTTATTTTCTTTAATTGTGCCTGTATATTGTAATTATACAGTGAGATATTTGTATGGGCAAAATCCTGCAACATAGATCTGATCTCACCATTATTGAGTCAGTCTATTATTGCATAAAGAGACAGAAGCAGTCGAGACAGCTTAAATCATGGGGTTAACCACTAATATTTGATGTAATGGTTTTAGAAAAATACTAACATAGTCATTTGCGGTGTGGGTCGGGAGTCAATTTGCAGTGGGTCAAATTGCCAGACTATTTTTATGTGTCAAATAATGTTCATTGTATTTTATTTATACTTTTTATGCGTTTCAAATGTATTTAGTGACAGTTTGTGGTGGAGATGGTTCATGTAGTGCATATGTATTTGTGTGCTGTTAGGTGTTCGGTTCATGTGGGACTGCTGTTGTGAGTCTGTTCAGAGTGTGAAGTCGTCTCAAGGCTCCGGCTGTATTCTGGCTCATTGCATGGGTCTGGGCAAGACCTTTCAGGTATGGGGCACCTTAATATTCAAATTTTCTTTGAATCAAATCAGAAAGTGGAAGTTTCACGAAGAGTAACTGTGTGTGTATTTCAGGTCATCGTGTTCCTTCACACAGTGCTGTTATGTAAGGAGTTGCCATTGAAGACGGCTCTCGTGGTGTGTCCTCTCAACACAGTGCTGAACTGGAAGAGTGAGTTTGACCAGTGGCAGAGGGGCTTAAGACCAAACAGACTGAGGGTCGGTAGAATTATTTCACTTCTTGCGTTGATCAATAAAATAACTGTTTTCTATTTTAATGTATTTTAAAATGTAATTTATTCCTGTGATGGCAAAGCTGAATTTTCAGCATCATTAGTCTAGTCTTCAGTGTCACATGATCCTTCAGAAAGAATTTGAATATGTTGATCTGGTTCTCAAGAAACATTTCTTAACAATGTTAAAAACGCTTGTGCTGCTTAATATTTTTGTGGTATGTTTTTTTCTTTTTCTTTGAGGAATACAGAGTTTAAAAGAACAGCATTTGAACGTTGTAACATCGTAATAGTTATTACTGTCACTTTTGATCTTTAATGAATAAAGTAAGTTTATTTAAAAAACAGAATTTTGATCCCAAACTTCTTGAATGGAAGTGTAAATTAGAAAGCTATGTTGCAGAGCTAGCTAACATAGGGCCTTTTTTCAGACCTGAATTTCTCCTTATATGCATTGCATTTATTCATCTTCGTAAACGTTTTTTTTTAATTCTTTGTTTTTAATGTAAAGTTATCATATGTCTTCAGAGGACTTGGAATAAAGGACTCAAGCTATGTTTAGGCTTATTACACTATACATAATGTAACCCTTTTTTTAACCCTAGGTTAATGGACATTGACAGTGCAATAGGGATAAGGCTAACCCAGGGTTACATTAATCCAGGGATAAAATTTAAATTGTCATCATTTACTCACCCTCAAGTTGTTCCAAATTTTTGTGAGTTTTTTTTCTTTTGCTGAACACAAAATATTTTGAAGAATGTTGATAATACAGTTGACGGTAGCCATTGACTTCCATAGTAGGAAAAAAAATACTATGGACGTCAATGAGGTCCATTAAATGTTTGGTTCCCGACATTCTTCAAAATATCTTCTCTCCAAAATATCTTATTTTATGCTCAACAGAAGAAAGAAATTCATACAGGTTTGAAACAACTTGAGGGTGAGTAAATGATGACAGAATGTTCATTTTTGGGTGAACTGTCCCTTTAAGATCACCATCCACTTTTCTGGATGTTTTTTTTTAATCTTGTTTTCTTGCCACACTGACATTTTTCTGATCATATCTGCCTTTTTTCTTGTGTCTGGCTCACACAGGTGGCAGAGCTTGCTACGGTAAAGTCTTTGGCTGTTCGTGTTGAGCTGTTAAATGACTGGTTTGAGAACGGTGGCGTGATAATCATGGGTTATGAGGTTTTTCGTGTTCTGACGAACACCGATAGCGCAAAATACAGCAAACACAAAGAAAGCTTCCGCTCATTTCTACTGGATCCAGGTAAACTCTTTGGAATAATCCATCTTCAAATACTGAGTACAGTTAAAATAGTTTTTTAAAATTATTATTATTTTAAAACCCGCGTGTGTTAGGCCCTGATCTGGTGGTGTGTGATGAGGGTCATGTCCTTAGGAACGCAGACTCCAGCATCTCAAAAGCTATGCGAGCTATACGTACACGTAGGAGAATCATTTTGACGGGAACACCGCTTCAAAACAACCTCACTGAGTGTAATCGCTTTTCATATCCATTTCTATAAATAGCTGCTTGTGAAAAAATACTGTCTAATATAATTTTTTATTTTATTTTGAACTCTTTCAATATTTTTGAGGTTGTCTGACTTTAAAGGCAAAGTGTGTAATTTTTTTTTTTTGTTTATTGTTCTAGATCACTGCATGGTAAACTTCATTAAGGAGAACCTGCTGGGTTCTCTAAAGGAGTTCCGAAACCGTTTTATTAATCCAATACAAAACGGCCAGTGCGCAGACTCCACCCCTGCTGATGTCAGACTGATGAAGAATAGATCGCACGTCCTCCATCAAATGATGACAGGATTCATACAGGTGATGAAGAGAGAGAGCGAGAATAGAGCTAGAGGCTGTGAAAAAAAAAGGCTAAATGTTTTGTATTTGATGATTTGTGTTTGTGTTGCAGAGGCGGGACTACTCAGTTTTGAGGTCTTGTTTGCCGCCCAAGCGCGAGTATGTGCTGTCAGTCAGGATGACACCTCTGCAGTGTCAGTTATACAAACACTATCTGCAAACCTACAAAGGTAAGAGTCTCAAAAGCACACACTAGAGCCAGACTAATACTGTAACCGTAGAAAAGTGTCAACCTGTAGAGATTAACCTAATATTTTGTTTTCATGGTATGGCTCATATTGAAATTAAGCTTATTTTTCTCTAATACATTTGAAATGCTTAATTTAAGTATCATTGCATTATAATGTACAAACATGTATATTTTGAGATTAAACACTGTTAAATTGTGTTGTATAAATGAATTTTAAGTTTAAATATCTAAATGCAAAAATTTAAGAAAAGAATTAGCATGCACAATTAAATATTGCCTAATAATTGCTAAATGGTGATGTGATGCACACGTTTTCGATTTTAATTTCGAACATTGCATTCATTTTGTCATCTAATTCTAACAAGCACTCTGCACTAACAAATTGATAGTATGCAAATGATCACAACCAGTGTCTTTATTTTAGGGAAAGGAGCAGGTGTGAACAGTTTGTTTCAGGATCTTCATGTTCTGAGTTTGATTTGGACTCATCCCTGGTGTCTTAAACTTGCTCAGCTGTGCAGGAATAAGGTAAACATTTACTCATCCAGATACGCTACTGTTCAAAAGTTTGGGGCCAGTAAGATTTTTTTTAAAGATATTATTGCTTTTATTCAGCAAGGTTTCATAAAATTGATCAAAAGACAGTAAAGACTTACATTTTTTTTTTTAAATTGTATTTCAAATAAATTCTGTTCTGTTGAACTTTCAAATGTTAGGCAGCACAAGTGATTTCAACATTTACAATAAAAAGAAAAGTTTCTTGAGCAGCAAATCAGCATATTAGAATGATTTCTGAAGGATCATGGGACACTGAAGACTGGAGTAACGATGCTGAAATGTAAATGACATTTCAAAATCTATTCAAATAGAAAACTTATTTGAAATAATCATATTTATTTATTGAATGTTACTGTTTTTACTGTCGTTTTGATCAAATAAATGTAGGATTGGTGAGAATAAGAGGCTTTCAAAAAAACATTTTCTTTCAAAAAACATTTCTGTGTGTTGCAGGGAAAAGTGCAAGAGCCTGCTCCCGTCTTCACAGGGCTGGATGCAGGTTTGGAGAGAGATTCTGTACAGCCAAATGGCTCTGAAAGGTATGTGGTGTCTTATCAGATTTCAGTCTTTTCTATACCAATAATGTTTCTTATGCTTTTGTAAAATATCACACATCAATGCTAGAGTGACTTTGAATAGAAAAGTAATTTGAGAACAGTTTGTTTTGGAAACTATTGGTAAATGAAAGACTACTTGAAAATGAAAGACTACCAGTTGCAAGACTACTTGCTATTTGAATGACACAATCACAACCAGCCAGAACATATTTTATTTGTAATACACAGTTATGTATGGGACCTGCTAGAAGACCAGGTTTGTTCTGATGTTTCCACCATCTGTCTCATAGGAGAGATGCAATGATCACAGGTTCTGTGGGTGATGGAGAGGGAAATACTGATCCAGTCTCCTCAGTCTGTGGGTCCAAACAAAAGCCAGATGTCACAAACACACCCACAGTGGAAATTCCTGGTGGGGAAGCTGGTACATCTACACAGTCTCCCTCTCTCTGTTTCTTTGAATCTGTCTCTCTTTGTCTGTATGTCTGTCTCACTTTTAGTGTCTCTGTCTACTGCAGAGTGGTATCTGCCATTCGTAACAGCAGCTGATGCCAAGGTGCTGGAGCATTCTGGGAAATTACAGTTGCTACTGGAGATTTTACACTGGGCAGAGGAACTAGAAGACAAAGTGTGAGGAACTTGTTATAAGCTGTTTTGGTTCATATTCATATTTGGTTCATTGAAAGAAATCAAGCAAGAATGCCTAAAATTGTGACAGTAAAGACTGTTGTAAAAGCTTTCTGTTTCAAATAAATGTTGTTCTTTTGGAATATATTCATTCAAGAATCCTGAAAAACATATGACAATTTCCATAAAAACATTAAGTAGAACAACTGTTTTCAACATTAATGATAATTAGAAATAATAAATGTTTCTTGAGCACCAAATCAGCTTATTAGAAGGATTTCTGTAGGATCATGTGACACTGAAGACTGGAGCAATTCAGCTTTGCCATTACAGGAATAAATTACATTTTAAATATGTAATATTAAAAAGTTAAATTGTAATATTTCACAATATTGCTGTTTTTACTGTATTTTTAAACGTTATTGTGCATTAAACGGTTGCATGTTAACTGTTAATAGTGACTAAGTTTGACACATGAATGAATTCTGTTTGCTTTTGTTCAGGTTGGTGTTCAGTCAATCTCTGATATCACTGGACCTTATTGAGAGTTTCCTCCTATATGCAGATGAGACCAGCGGGAAGGAAGGGTGTCCATACAAAGGTAAAAACAGTTTATACACGGGATTCTTAGTGCCGTCATTTGTTCATTGTATACAATAGTGTTTGTGTGTATTGGCAGGAAAGAAATCATGGGTAAGAAATAAAGATTATTATCGTTTGGACGGCACCACTAGTCCTTCTGCTCGCAAGAGATGGGCTCAAGAGTTTAACAACACTAAAAACATAAGGTACGTCACACAAAATGCTAATAAACATTATATTTAAGTTTTCTGGATTTCTTGTCCTTACTCTTGGTGTTTCCTCTGTGCCAGAGGGAGGTTGTTTCTGATCTCCACTCGTGCGGGGTCTCTAGGAATAAATCTGGTTGCTGCAAACCGAGTCGTGGTGTTTGACGCTTGCTGGAATCCATCATATGACATCCAGAGCATCTTCAGAGTCTATCGCTTTGGGCAGAAAAAAACTGTAGCTGTGTACCGTTTTCTGGCTCAGGTATGCACATAGAATCACACATACTTGGGAGGACTTCTCATATTTAATAAAAAAAAATATTAAAATGAATTAAAAAAAAACCCCAACTACAGGCACTATTTAAGTCATTTTTAACCCATTCATGAAGATTTTATTACTTGGTGAGGACTGTCTTAGTTAAATTATTTTTTATTTTGAGAGTAAAATATTTTAATATATAATGTAGTTTAAATATGTACATACCTGTATACCATACATACAGTACCTGTTAAATGTTTGGAAAACATTGCAATGTTTTAATGCTTTTGAAAGAAATATCTTATGCTTACCAAGGCTGCATTTATTTAATCAGTACAGTAAAAATAGTAATATTCAGAAAAATTACAATTAAAAATAATTGTATTCTATTTGAATACATTAAAAAAATTTATTCCTGTGGGGGGGGGGGAAATTACACAGTTTCCACAAAAATGTTAAGCAAAACATCACAGCTATTTTCAACAAAAATGAGACAATCAGACCCTGAAGACTGTGACCCTAATGGAATCACAGGAATATTACATTTTAAAACATAGTCAAATAGAATTTAAATTGTAATAAAATTTTGCAATATTACTGTTTTTTTTATTGTATTTTTATTCAAATAAATGCATATTGGTGAGCATAAGAGACTTCTTTCAAAAACATAAAATTTGTTGTTATTATTACCATTAAATGTTTCCAAACTTTTGACGGGTACTGTATATTTTATATTTTTTATATATACATTTTTAATGTGTGTGCAGGGGACGATGGAACAGAACATTTATGAGCGGCAGGTTGCTAAGCAGTCTCTGTCCTCCCGTGTTCTGGACGAGCAGCAGATTCAGAGACACTTCACGCAAAGCCAGCTGAACGAGCTGTACCACTTCCAGCCAGACCTACGGCCCAGTAAACACACAGAAACGCCTGCGGTAAACACGCTTACATGGACCTGCTGTTGTACAACACACACAGATGTGGGTACATGAGATGATTATGACCACAAGGCTTTGTCTTCATTTTGATCAGGATGAGGTGTTGGTCCGGCTGCTGCAGAGCTGTGAGCAGCTCATAGTAAGTTATCATGAGCACAACTCATTGTTAGACCACCGGGAGGAAGAGGAGCTGAGTGAGGAAGAGCGCAGAGCAGCCTGGGATGAATACCGTGCAGAAAAGAAGGTACATATTGCAAGTCAGTGGTTTTAAACTGTGGTACAGAGTGCCCCCAAGTGGTACACATCACAACCCTGGTAATTTACACTTCTAGAATAGGGATGTTCAATCCTGCTCCTGGTGGGCCACTGTCCTGCAGAGTTTAGCTCTGACCTCAATTAAACACACCCAAACCAGCTATTCAAGGCCCTACTAGGCAGAAATGTAATTTCTGTGCAAAAAAAGAGGGTGATCAAAAACTGAGACATTAAAAGCAATTATTGTATTTTCTGTGAGCTTTATCTTCTTAAGGCGGTTTTAAAGATTGGGGTTGCCCAAACCTGGTTTACACAAGCCTGACCTTTATGAAAGTTAAAATTGTCTGTATGCATCATGTTGATGCATATTCACTCACTAGCCTTCATTCTGCGTGTCACATTTCTACAACAGCTCATTCGTGATTTGTCTCTTTCAGGCCGCTGTACAGATCTCCAATGAAGCCGCCTCCAGACAAGCCAGTCGGGACTTACTGGTACAGTTTAATCTCTAACCTTTAAGGATTCTGTATTTGTGTGTGTATTAAACAGAAATTCTGCTAAAAATCTCTTTCTCTCAGCAGGCTGTTGCTTTACGAAATGTTGGCTATACAAGCAAGAGCGTGCCTTCAACTCCACTTCCTGTCAAACAAGGCAATGCCCAACATTCTGCTGCTTTGGATGTTTATAACAACCCCAGCATCACCTTTCAGCTGAACCAACCCAACGTGGTTTATTCCGTTTCAAAAGCAAATACATAGCCGCATATTGACTTGATATAAAAAAGGTTCAAGACCTTTTTCTACCTCAATACCACTATGAGTATGCTGAAATGTATCCAGCTTCCAGCATATGTATGTCCTTTTGAGCACAATGCGGTTCAGAAGTCTGTAAACAAAAAGACAGTTCTTAGTGTCTTTGCCAACACTTTTTATGTTTACATATTAAATAATTTAGTTTTGAAAAGGTCTTAAAAGTCACCTCAATCTGTGTTATGGCATTGTTCTTTGTTCAACTGCTTTGTAGATGTAATAAGATTAAAGAAATAAAGATACACTTGCTTGATAGAAAAGATACACTTGCTTGTTGTGTCCTGTGTAGGCGCTGTTTCTCTTATTACTGTGCTTCATACTATACATGGACTGGTTACTCCAGACACAGATGCTTCAGAGACTCGCGTCTCGCGCCGGTCACGCTGATGCTTCTGCCCGCGTGCCTGCGCCGCTGCGCGCGGCTGCTATACTGGATCCCAGTTACGATCATTATCGTGGTTGTGATGTGGTCATATTACGCCTATGTCGTGCACTTCTGTTGGGGTGAGTAATATTTTTGTAAAATCATTAAAATTGTTTTAATGACGTTGATTTCGTGGGATTAAAAGGCCATACGTGATATTAAAATGAAGGAGAGACCAAAGATGTAACGTTATCCTTGTTTCACTGTCTGTCTAACTCGGTTTTTTTATGTTTCTCTGAACTTTTATATGATGCTACTATATTTGACTGGTACATTTTAAGTATTTCTGAAATCAACAAGTATCTCTTAACGTTACCTGTTGAATGTCAAACTACTCCATTGCTTAATTCATGGACGTCAGTATATATAACTGACAATCAATCAATCCATCCAAAAAACAATAGATTGCGTGTGTATTAGTCAGTCAGTAGACTGACAAATGAAGCATGTGTGGTCAATTGTAGTGATTTGGACTCTCCGGTCTCCCTCTTACTTAGGAAAGTCATTGAGCACCTTTTATAAATATACATAATTAAAACTGTTCAGTAATGTAGATATGACATCAGATGTTATAACTTATGAATGATTCTTGTTCATATTTGTGTGCCAGTCCTGCTTACCTGTGCTACTCAGAGAGGTATGAAATCTTTGTGGTGCTATTTATTGTGTGAAAATATGCTGTTGTAAAGTTTGAATGGATAAATTTGGCATTTGCTTCTTGCTATTCTGATTAATTGTAAATGTACTTATTCTCTCAGTGGTATTCCTTTGCCTGTTCCACGTGTGTTTTGGGATGTTCTCGTGGTCATTTTGGAAAGCAGTGTCTACTCCACCATCCTCTCCTTCTGTGGAGGTACAGTAGCGTTATAAATTGATAGTTCTTAACCAAAAAAACAAGTTCCTCCCCTGGACGTTCTGGAGAATGGACATATGGCTTTTTGGAAAGGGTAAAAAAAAAGCTTAATGGCGTGTGTTTTATGTACACAGAAAAAACTTTCGACGTAGTGTCACTTAGACTACCATGTAATACTATAGTAAATAAATTAAGTACAGTAGCTAGTATGACTATTTTTTACCACCTTAACCACCGTAGACATTGAGGGGGACAAGTCCCCCCAATAAACAGATATGGTTAAATATATTCATAGGATAACAAAAAGTTTTGAAGGTGCCTTCTGGCACATAAAATCAAATCATATTCCATATTCCATAACAGATGGGGGCAGTATACCTCCAGAAAGTGAGTTGTGCTGCGGCCACGCGCACTCTCACGTCTTCAAACAACACAAGCGAGCGTTGTTTTGCTCTCTTTCGCGCATATTATTCAAATCATTTGACACGATAGTAAAAGGTTGGAAGACCGCAGTTTCACGTGGAGCATTTGGAGATTTTTAAAGATCAGAGACTCAATGAACAACATCTCAACACTAAATGATGAAGACCGTCTCATAGACGCCTATCTCAAAAACAAGCTGGTGCATTTCGACGATATGGGAAAATAAAAGCCTGGGCAATTATTTTAAGTTTACGCTATTTGTTTTGTTCATATTACACTTTTATTGTTAGTTTGAATTAATTTGACAGACAGCATTCACTGATGATCATCAAGCTGGCGCCATTCAGAGCTGCCAACTCTCAAGAATTCACTGTGAGACGCACGCAATAGGCTATATGCGCATTCTCTTCCACATTCCAATTCAGCCAGCTAAGTCACTTCCGGTTACCACACAACCTACGGCTGCTTAGCTTAGCAAGCAGGTTAGTTAAGCTCTCAGATTCGGTCAATTTTATTACGCAATTCAAACAATAAATACCGTTTTGGCGCTTGTACATGGTACACCACAGATCCCTAGTGGACGTGAACCGATCGTCTCTACTAGCTAATGGAAAAAGAACATGAACACTATTGAAAGATACCGTATGCTACAACTTAGCAAAATGTATTCCTCATGCATAATGTCGACCAATGATTTTTTGAACTCTTCCCTGAACTGAAATGTAGCAGTGGGCTGTATTTCCACACGACTGACATCAGGTTCAAGTACACACAAGCCGCACGAGTTAACGTTACTCGTCTATTGCAGTTTGACTGGTGGTTATGTTGCCCGCCCGCATACCGCCTCCCATGGCCGAAACTGGTATTACGACACCTGCCGGGCCGGGGCTAGTAATTTAGCATGCTAATTTAGGTTTATATCTCGGCAGCACTATAACTTTTCAGTTTTTTAATGACATCATTGCACTTATTTCTTCTCATTCATTTGATGCGTGTAGCTCATTTTTTGGATATTTTACCTCAATTATTACATATGGCACCTTTAAAAGTTAACTTTTGGCCTTATGGGTCTGACAGCACTTGTCAATGTCAAAATGATTGAGATGGCCAATCAATTTAAAGAAGGCAGGCTTTACTGACCACAGAAGCAGAATATGAATTACAGTATGATTTTTCATTTGAGAAAGTGCGATGTAAATAGCTAAATATGTTGAATGGCCAACAGTAATATTCAGTGATGAAAACGACTTGACTTTAATGCCAAATTTGACTGTTTTGAATAAAAAAAAATTCAGGATTTCAAAATTAAATGTAAATGTAACATTAACAGAGCCGTTTTGGCACATTAGGCATAAGACTAAATATATAAATAAATATATATTTTTCTTTTATAAAGTTTAAGGCAAAACTCAAAGCCTATCTTTTTTCTTTGGCTTTTAATTGTAGTTGATTTGTGATGTCTGTTCTATAATTTATGTTGGACATGGTGTTAAATTATATTTTTATTTGATATAGTGCACCTTGGTCAACAATTTTTGTTTTTAGTCAGTGCTGTCTGTTGTGAGTGTTATTTAAAAATAATTCAAATAGATAATAAATTCTATTTGAAATCCTTCAAATATTTAGGGGGATTCTCTCACTCCCTCCAAAATGTTCAAGATAAGGTTACAGGCTTGCATCAGTGTACTATAGTACACCTGATAGTACTTTTTGCAAGGGTACTTGGGCTCTTACGGGGGTCAGCCCATCCACTTGCAAGTTATTCAAGTCAGGCATGTCATATGTGACAAATGAGCGTAAAAGAAACCCCTGTCCCTCTCAGGGCACCGCTATCTAATTTACTAATTGTATGTGTGTGTGTGTGTGTCTGTGTGTTTGTGTGGATGTCTGTGTTCAGTTTCAGCTCTCCTCTTCAGACTCGCTGCTCTTCGAGCAGGAACATGGCGGTTTGGAGAAGAGTCAGATTCTTCTGGAAATCTCCCAGAAGCTTCCAGTTCATACACGTAAAGCAACCGGAGGTCAGGAAACCTGTCAGTGCTATAATGGAGAAACATGACAATGTAAAGTAAATAAAATCTCCAAACTAAACTGAACCCCAGCTCCAAATGTAACTCGATTCACGCTGAACCTGTAAACATGAACCTGCTCCATCAGCATCATGTAATTGAGGGAAGACACTGAACTCTAGGTTGCTCCAGAGACACTGAATCTGCAATTAGTGGATTTTCAATGTCTTTCATTGAAAAGCATCTGCATCATGTTAGAAGGTTCACTGCATCAGTGTTTCCTGCTCTGCTTTGTAACAGAGGGGAATCTGTCAGCACTGTGGCAAAAGAAATTAGATTTCCAGGTCTGTGTCTTTAGTTTTAGTGATAAAAAAAAAAATCCTGAAACAAATGGCTCTTATGAGCTTATTGTTTTTTTTGAATGTTTCAAAGACAAGTTGTCATTTTAATCAATATCAAACACTGCCTTAATATTCAACTTTAGCAGAGAGAGAATTTCTACTGTATAGATGCAAAATGGAGATTAAAACTGATAGTTTGGAAATTTGGAATCAGATTGAATTGGAAAGTCTGTATCAATACCCACTCCCACAGCAGACTGACAAACAATATCTGAACAATAATGAATCTGACTAACTGCTGAACACAGTCATAATGAGTCATGCTGGTTTGGTGCAATATAAGGATAAGAAAATGAGGAAATAACATTTTTTTTAATTCATTTAAACTTTAATACAAAGTAGACAACTTGACAAGTGATCAATAACACCAATGTGTCAACAACAAATGAAACCGATAATATATATATTTTTAAGAATAATAAAATAAATTCCAGCTCACTTACCAATCAATATGGTAACACTTTAGTTTAGGGTCCAATTCTCGCTATTAACTAGTTGCTTATTAGCATGCATTTTACTAGGATATTGGCTGTTGATTGGTACTTATAAAGCACATTAATGCTTTATTCTGCATGACCATATTATACATACCTTAATTCACCCAATACCTAACTTAAAAACTACCTTAATAACTATTAATAAGCAGTGATTAGGAGTTTGAGTCAAAAGTCGTAGTTAGTAATAGTGAGAATTGGAAACTAAAATGAAGTGTGACCAAATATATACATATGCTTTTGATTGAAGTCTGAATCTTAATGTAAAATGATCTTATAAGATATACAACATAATGACAAACATAACAGTCTCTTATCAAAAAAGGAATTCCATTTTCCTAAACGTTGGGGAAACTGTTATTTATTTATTTGGTTGTTTGTGTGTGTTCATCTCAGCTATCAGGTTCTGTCATCACTGCCAATTGATAAAACCAGATCGCTGCCATCACTGTTCTGTCTGCCAAATGTAAGAATTGTTCTCTCTCTCTCTCCATTTCTTTGTGCGTATCAGTGCATCTCCCACTCATCTACACACTCTTCCCTTAATGAAAGGGAGAGACGTTGAAATGTGATCTGTGTGTGTGTGTGATAATTACAGGATGTTGTTGTAGCGCTTGGTTTATTTGAGTGGACACAGTGAATCTTCTCAAATGAGTTTCAATATCAGGTTCCCTGCCTTTGATTAAAGTCCAGGTCTGAGTGTGTGTGTGAGAGAGGGCGAGTGGAATGGAGAAAAAGAATGACTATATGTCTTTGTGGAGATTTTGTTGAGATTATGTGTGTGTGTCTGATTACACTTGGGTTTTTATTATTATTTAATGAGAATAGTTCCTGTGGCTTGTGCACTTCACTCCTGTGGTGCGTCTCTCTCTCTCTTTTTGTAGGTGTGTACTGAAGATGGATCATCATTGCCCCTGGTTTGTAAACTAAATTAAAATTGACCCTGTTTACTTTCTAAACTCATGTTTCTGTTTATTGTGAGTGACTTATTGGTGTATTTTGTTCTGAAGAATAAATCTTTAGCTTAGTAATGGTTAATCAAAGGTTAGTTACTTACTCTTCCTGTAAACATTTTTTTATTTTCCACAGTTGTTGCTTAGTCTGTGCAGGCTATTGGATGTGGAAGTCAAATAGCTACTTAGATATTTAATTAGCTTGCATTCAGGAAGTAAAATGGTTATTTACGTACACAGACAAGACTTAACATGTTATATTTGTTTAAATGAGTAATGTTGCCATTTTTAAAAAGTGACGCTTATTCTCCTCTTCCGTGTGTATGTTGTGTGTTGTTGCATGTTCAGGCTGAATAACTGTATTGGGTTCTCCAACTATAAGTTCTTCATGCTCTTCCTCCTCTACTCACTCCTGTACTGCCTCCTCATCGTTGCAACGGTTGCACCGACCTTCATCCAACTGTGGCTGGTGGGTGACCTTTGTGTCTTTGAAGTGCATTTGTTTTGTTTGTTTTTTGTGCAAAATTTACTTGCACTTTAAAGGAGTAGTTCACTTTTAAAAAAAAACTTTTGCTGGTAATTTACTCACCCCCATGTCATACAAGATATCCATGTCTTTCTTTCTTCAGTCGAAAAGAAATTAAGGTTTTTGATGAAAACATTCAAGGATTTTTCTCCATATAATGCACTTTACTGGTAACCAAACAGTTCAAGGTTTTAGCCATCAAAATCCAAATTTGTTTTATCTTTACAAAATACAATTAAGTTTATCAGTGAAAACATTGGAAATCCTTTTTTTTGCACTTTTGTCAGTTAAATAACGTTTAAAGAAAATTAACAAATCACAAATTCTTGGTTTTATTGCATTTAACAAAAGTTCTGGAAATTGGGTTGTAATCAGTGTTAATTTCGTTGACGAAAATAATGACACAAATTATTCGTCAACGACATTTTTTCACAGACAAAAATGAGACGATAACTAAATAAAAACTAATTTTGAATGACAAAAACTATGATGAAAATCTATTGACATTTTCGTCAACGAATAAAAACTAGACGAAAATATTAGATAGTGACGATTTGGGAAGCGATCCAGTCAGAACTGATGTCCTGCGTGTGTGGTAGATGCGCACATTTGTACTGTAACGTGCAAATCATAAAACGTTAAAAAATGCGAATGTCTGGGAGAATGAGTAGAGCAGACATATAGATATGAATAAGAGTGACGATGCAAAAAAAAATAGCTTTATTCGGTACGGTTATCCGTAATTCTTCTATTAGTAATTCTTCCGTAATTCTTCCAAATAGAATACTTCTATTCTAAATTCTAAATTAATGCATTACAATTTAACTAAACCCATTATATTTTAGTCGACTAAATGTACTGTAGATTTAGTCGACTAAAATCATATTGAATTTCGTCGACTAAAACTAGACTGAAACTAAAACAATTCAGATGACTAAAATATGACTAATACTAAATTGCATTTTAGTCAAAAGACTAAAACTAAATCAAAATTTGCTGTCAAAATTAACACTAGTTGTAATAAAGTATATTGCTCAAGTTTGGATAAAAGTACCTACCACATGTGTAAATACAATTTAAGTGATTGCGAGTAAATTTGATATATATGTTTTATCTTTGCAGTATATTGAATTCTTATTTATATAATATTTTGGTAACATTTACAAGTTTTCATGTGTTATCATTAGATTACTACACTACTATGAATGAACAATTAAGTTAATTTCAACATTTACTAACACATTTTACAATCAAAAGTTGCATGTTAACATTAGTTAATTTGCTGTAAGCAAACAATGATTTTTTTCCCCCTCTCTCTCTCTCTCTCTCTCAGGGCAAACTGTTCGATAGTTGTGTTAAACTGCATGTCTTGTTTTTGACACTGGTGTCGGCCATGTTTGCTGTTACCCTCTGTTTTTTGCTCTTCTTCCACATTTGGCTGCTCGCCAGCAACAAAACTACTCTTGGTAAAACCTACATTTCACATATGCACATTATTTGTATGAGGTTTTGTAGGCGTCTTAACATCTCTTGCTCTCTTTCTCTCAGAGTGGTTGTCAGTCCCCTTTTTTGCGGATGGACCAGGAGGTGAAGCATTTGATGTGGGTGTCAGGGCAAACTTCTTACAGGTGTTTGGAAAGAAAAAGAGACACTGGCCGTTTCCAGTGTTTAGCAGGTCAGTATTAAGCAGTAATCACCATTGATGGGACCCATAAACAGCCTTCCGATTATAAAAACTAGTTTTTGCAGGAAATTAAAAAGTGATAGTGAAGCATTTACAATGCAACAAAAGATTTCTATATTAAATAAAATGCAAATGTAGAAAACAGCTATTTTAAATTGCTATAATATTTCACAATATTACTGTTTTTATTTTTATTTTTTTTATCAAATATAGAGATAAAGAGCCTTTTAATTTAAAATTGTGTATTAATGCTTCCTGTCATTTACTTTGCTGCCTGTTGGCAATGACACTCAAGGCTGGTCTTTCAGTAGTTAATGGAGTTTTAGGCATTCTTCTTCGCTTTGCTAAAGTACACTGCTTTAAGAATGAAAAACATGTCCCAATAATAACAACATTTTTCAGTTTTCAGATTAAAATCCCAGTATTGATGAATTTCAAAACTGCATTTCCTTGTTAGATACTGGCTATTCGCTGTTTAGTGAATGGATATTTAATCTAAGCCAGCAGTCACAAACATTTAAGGGCCTGGTTCCACAGACAAGGCTTAGATTAAGCCAGGATTAGGCCTTAGTTGAATTAGGACATTTAAGTAGCATTAATAAATGTGCATTAGAAGAAAACAGTACTGGTGTGAATTTTGAGACGAATTCATGATTTGTCAGAGCAAGTTGCTTTCAGTTTAAATGTCTCAAACATGCATTTTAGTCTGGATTAGTTTAAGCCTGGTCTGTGAAACCAGCCAAAGACGTGTGATATTTTTTCATTTAGTGCCACAGCACAGATGCCATAGCTTATGTTTACCAACTGTTTCTTTTATATCTATCTCAGTCAAGGGGATGGACATTCATTCCCCTTGAGATGGCAGATGTCGTCTCGCAGTCCTTCGGTGATAAATGGAAATGGGCATTGTGTCATGGAAGGAACTGTGGGTAAGAAATCTGAATCATATTTAAAAATTGAACAAATTGATTCATCAATCCAAGTCCAGCTTCCCGGTTTAGAGAGAGTCATCTAATTATGTGTCAGCAGCACTGTAGTCAGAATGGTTTGGGAAATCTTTTATTTAGAGGGAGACTGAATTTATCCCAGTTCTCACACTGTCTCTGAAGGTGATCTCCTCTCTGCTTTTGTCATTAACTTAAGTGTGCTATCACAAAGAGTAGGATTACGAACACACACTCTAAAATGTCCCCAGTAACTCTAAATAGCACTCTGAATAGTCTTCTCAGAAGTAACTGTCTGTCAGTTTAGGAGATAAACATATGGAATCTTCTATTGTAATACAAAGTTTATCTTTTTTTCATTTAGATTTTTGGGAAAAGGAGGTTCAGACTCTAAGTATATACTGCCCCCGGGAGGCCAATCCAGGTCTGCACAGCCTAATCGAAAATTCTGATTTGAGCCATTTGTATCATCCTGTTCTGCCATCAGTCTCACATGAGGGGGTCTCCGTAACCATAGCAGTGGATGACTAGAAGTAATGAAATAAGGTATGAGAAATGCTTGTTCTGCAGCGTTCAAATGAAATCCAAATAATAGAAAAGTCTTTTTGTCTTTCTAGGTTAACAGAATGTGTTGTGTGACACAGCGAGGTGGTTTTAGAAAGATCTCAGTCACAGGTTAAGCTTACAGGAGTGGCGGCCGGCCTTCAGGGAGAACACCTGCCCGCATGCTCAGTTTTCACCTGGAACACTTCCTAAGGGAGCGATCAGGTCTCCGAAACCTCTTTTACTGATCAGGGTGTGAGAGAGCTTTATCAGGTGTCCCTGCTCAGCGATCATCTTTTAAATTCAATATTTGTGTGGCTGAAATGTAGTGGTTTTTCTGTTGTAAGACTGGATTCTAGCTTTACCGTGAGTCTATTAAATAGTGTCTTCTAGATGAATTGAATAACAGATTTTATGAAAATAAAGGCAATTCATTTAATACAAAATATTTTTATTTGTAGTTATTTTATTTGCATCATTCTAGAGTGTTCAGGAACAGTCTAGAAGACAGTTTGTTTTAATCCTGGTGGTATCATGGAAAAGCACGTGTTTTTGAAAGATCACTTGATCCATTTGCTCACATTAAACATGGATAAATACATAACCAATAAAAATACAGAGGCCAGCCCTGATCAACCAATCTCACACTCACACAGACACTTGCTGTGAGCTGGTCAGGCTTCAGATGAATCCAAGTGAACTTTTGTGGAATTGGTGGTTTGTCAGTCTGTGCCGAAATACCTCTGGCCAAAATGTGTCGGAGCGACAGCGTGAACTTCAGTTGTCAGTATAGTGATGTCAGGAAACTCCTGAACAATGGACCGTGCACCTGCACACATTACACACATTGTTATGGAGGTGCAGTGTGCACTATTAAAAAAAAATTACTTCATATATATATATATATATATATATATATATATATATATATATATATATATATAAAGTAAGAAATTAATGTTTTTCTGCATTAAATTGCATAAAATTAAATCTAAAGTGACATTAAAGACATTTATAATCTTACAAAAGATTTCTGTTTTAAATGACGTCTGTTCTTTTTAACTTAGTTAGAATTAATCAAAAAGTCCTGAAAACAAATGTTTCCACAACCTTTTCCAACATTGATAATAATAAGAAATGTTTCTTGAGCACCAAAATCAGCATATTAGAATTATGTCAGAAGGATCATGTGACACTAAAAATTTGAGTAATGGCTCCTAACTTTGCTCTCACAAGGAAATTATTGTAAATTGTAATATTACAAAATATGATTAATATTGATTAATTTCCATTGTAAAAATCATTAGTCATTACTGCTTACACACCATTTTTAATTGAAAACAGAAAACTTTTTAATGCATTCTGGCTGTTCAATTACACAACAACAGTGTGTTGGTGTCCTGCAAACGCAAACTTTGAAAATAGGTTTCAAAGGGCAAGTTTTAGAAAACGAGTTTTAAAAGCGATACTGTTCAAATCTCCGTGTAAAATTCTAAAAAGTGAATCTGTGCATATATGTGTGGGCGGGTAGTCTTTCTTACAAAGTGACATTGCCAATTACTTGTCTGGCATGCATAATACAGCGTTTTTAGTTGTTTCCACGTATCGTGTGAACGGGAATCATTTTGAGAACGTTTTCATCTGTATAGAGTAAAAATGTTTGTCGTGAAAAAGAATGACTTGTCGATGAGCCTACGTAGGGGATAGTCTAGTTGACACTTCAGGGCAGCGTATAAATGTATAAATGACTTAGAAAATCCAAATATACAGCTAAGTTCAAATTGTTTCATAAATGTCCCTTGTTTGTTTGTTACCAAGAGTGCTATTGACACGGACTTGGATAAAATACAAACATTTATGATGTCGTCATTGTGTTTGTTTCTTACCGTGTGGAGTGGAGAATAGACTCAGTAGTATGATATGTTTGGCCAGCAGGCCGTGTTCATTCAGCACCCGCACCGCTTCTATCACAGTGTTACCTGTACCTGAACACATACAATAATAAATCGTCTCTTTAAATGCCATATTTGACCATGTTTAAATCCAGATTTCCCCCCAAATCGGTGCAGAATGTGGGTCGGCCTAATGCCTGGTTATAGAGATGAATTACTCACTGAGAATAGGGTACATGAGCAGAACTTTCCTTCTGCTGATGTCAGGAGGAAACTTTGCATAGTAAACTTTGGCCTTTTGTGTCTCCTCATCACTCTGGATCAGAATCTTCCCAATACGGATTGACCTGCAGCAATCTCTCAGGCCTTGCTCCATGGCCTCACCTGCTCACATTAACATATACGGTTAAGTATAAAAGGCATGCACACTAAGTAGGGCTGGGTTTTTTTCCATCATGGTTGTGTGCGTATGAATTTGTGAGAAAGAAAGAGACTCACCACTTCTCATGATGCTAACCCCACAGTTTCCCTTTTCAAATTTCACACCCTCATATTTATGCCCTGCATAAGGAGTATAGATTAGTTTGTTTGTTTTTAATTCGGAAAAATTCAACAACTGATGGCAGCAATGCCATGTCATATGCAAGAAGAGGGGAGGGGGGGGGGGGGGTAATCACCATGGTAACAGGCTCACCTGTTGGTGTGGTTACAGTGCATTCACTGTATGGAAGCTGATTGAGACCCTCTTCCACCACTAATCTTATCTGAGAGCAAAACAAACAACCAATCAGAATAGAGTGTAGAAAACCAAACACAAAACATAAGAGTTGACCTACTAATTTGACAATACTAAAAAAACAAGTTTTGTTTCTTTAATAAATATGGTCAAATAAAAAAAAGCAATCAATGAATGTGAAACAAATAATCAACGATACATTCAATGTGTTGATTGTAAAATTTCTTGTGTGAGCTGCCTTTATTATTATTTATAAGGTCTTTATAAGAATAATGGCTGGTTAGTAGAATATAAGACAATATGCCACAATTCTTTACCATTTTTTGGTGATGCTTACCAATCTATCGGCACAGAACACAAAATCACCTCTACTGGTAGTTCTGGATGAGACAGAGGAAGAAAAGTCACTATGTGACAAACTACTACAATATATAATACATGTTGATTGATGTGCAACCAAATGGCATAAGGCTATTTCCCAGTTTATTACCATTTAGATACATTCTGAGTTACAAGTTTATGTTCCTGTACACATAAAATTATATAGGTGCATATACAGATCTGGCCTATGGGGACACGAAATGTGCACTCAATCCGTTTAAAAGGCGGACTGGAGACTCACTTATCCCGAATGATAGTCTGAAGTTCTCGTATTTGGTCATTTAATGGCAAGAGTTTCAGCTGAGGTCCTATTTGTCCCTGGATGTCACTCATGGTTTGGTTTTCACACGGTTCCGTGTCATCTTGACAGGTCTCGGCAGTAGCGCTACTGCGGGCGAAGCGGACGTGCTTCGCGGCGTGTTCGGGGCTTTCATTGTTATTCAGCTGCTGATTATGGCACGGCATCTTTTCGATAACATCCGTTTCCATAGGACTAAAACCACAAGAAGGAAACAACACAAAACCACCTGGTCCACGTAAATGTTGGCTGTTCTTTTCCACATAAGGTTTTCAATGATCCACTATCTGAGACGCATCATGATACATGACGCACGCGCCCGGGAACAACATCCTGACGTCATATCCCATGTTCACATGATTGGATAGAAATTACGCCAATCTAAAGCTCACTGACGTAAGGGGCGGGACACTACGACCCTCATTCAAGCAAGTGTTCTTTTCACTTGCAGTGAATTATGGTAATTACAAGGTAAAAGATAGCATCACACCAGAAGTGCAGAACATATGGTACATATTTGAGTAAATATTAATGTATATCAAACATAAAATAAAAAAAAATAGCGTTAAGTGTTTGTGTAAAGAGAGCGTGATTGCAAGTTTTCTACATGAAAAAAATAAGATAATTTTCATTTTCAATTATTTAAAAAATATTGGCTTTAAAATTAAATCGCAAATAGTTTTTATTTGTTTGCTCAAAGTAACTGTATTTGTAATACCAGTTTCGTAGATGAAGATTAATTGTAATTTTAAAATTCCCTCGCTGACATTTATTTATCTAAAGTAAATGGCTGCGTGTGTGTAATATTACCAGTGTCGTAAAGGTTATTTTTATTTTCAACTAAATTTTGGTTTTCAGATTTCCTCGCTGATATTTACTTTTAAATTAGATTTATTTAAAGTAACTGCGCATGTAATTCCAGCTTATAAATAAGCAGAAATAAACTAAATCTGCAGAGACCCCTAGCTGGTGCTTGGAGCTTGTGAAGCATCAGTGCGCATGCGTGCGCCTCTGCACCTGTTCAGCAGTGCCGCGCGCTCCCGCTTCCACAGCGCGCCGCCGTGCAAAATATGGGGGCGCGCTCTTTATGGCAGGTCTCAAAAGAGGGGGAGCAGCAGCGCACGAGCGCGCCGTCGTTGTCAGGGACGGACGGGGTACAGCTGGGAAAAACACATACACACACCCCCGTCTCCGTCATACAAGCACATACGGCAAAAAACAAAAGCGACTCTAAGGGAAGAGCGGAACGGGAGAGAGGGAGCATGCGGCGAGGAGCAGGGGCTGCTGCAGACCTTTGTTTGTTTCCTGGAAACCCTGGAGCGCGAGGGAATAAAATGGAGTGGTAGGGGCTCCGAGGCGCGAGAGGCGCGTCCACCTGCTGCTACCGGGAAGGCAGTCCTGGCTCCCGAGAGAGGGGAAACATGTTGAGACCACTGCATTGAAGTGGGTAACAAAAAACAACAACAACATATGACAACATTCCACCCGCCGAGCGATCAAACGGAGTCTTAAGAGCAGACGGGACGTGCGGCCCGAGTGTAACGGGAGGTGAGTATGTGGGCTGTGCGTGTTTATGTGCGTGATGCGGTGAGTGGGCCAGTGTGACGCGCGTCAAACGCTGCAATGGGGTGAAATGGTGGAGCGAGTGTCAGCTGTCATGATGCCTCCATATTGCACAGGTGTGTGTGTATGTGAGTGAGTGAGGGAGAAGATGAGGAGGAGGAATGGCTCAGTGTCCTGCGAAAGCTATGAGTCGCAGGCCATCGTTTGAGGGGACAGAAAACATTGGTGCTACGTGAGGCAAACACACACACACACGCTCTCTCTCTCTTTCGCTCTTACACACCATCCCCCTAAGCCAAGGCCACAGTTACATACGCATTCGTTCACACAGAGCAATAACACGAACGATGTTATTTGGCGATATTCTGTATGTGCCGTTTTACGCATTTTCATTTCCCCCCGCGTTTTGCTGGTGCTCGGTGCTCGGCGCCTGCGATGCGGCATTTGGCGATGGGGGATGCAAAGCGCGTATCATAGCGCACCAGGCCTTCAATAATTAAGGGTGGACTCAAACCTGTTACGTCTCTCTGAATAATGTAAATTATCTTGAAATTATAATCCGAGATGTTGGAAGCGTGCTCCTCTTTCAGGCTATTGATATAATCATGTTTGGAGTATAGGACCTGTCTGTCACCGGATAGGCTACCTGTCCTGAGAAGGCTGTTATGGAAGTTTCTTTGATGCTGCACCGCACACGTACGGCTTTAACAGAACCGAAGGTCTCTCGACAATCAATCAATCAATCAATCAGTCGATCAGAATTGGTCTGTTTGTTTTCCATACAGAAGCCAGACTTGCAGTCAGTGTTGAAACATTCTACCTTGAGTTAAGTAGTGCAGTAAAGCTTTTATTGATATAGGATGGATGGATGTTTGATATTCTGGTTGCTTGTCTGACAGATGACCAAGGAAGGACAGATTGCAGCAGATTTATCGATCTCTGAAAAAGATCTAACAAACTCACACCGATGTTCTCTCTCTCTCTCTCTCTCTCTCTCTCTCTCTCTCTCTCTCTCTCTCTCTCTCTCTCTCTCTCTCTCTCTCTCTCTCTCTCTCTCTCTCTCTCTCTCCTCTCTCTCTCTCTCTCCTGTAATTCCATTGTCTGTCTCTTGGGTGGATGTTGAAGCTGAATAAATATTAATTTCGTTTTTAATAAAAGCAGTTTGCAGACAGTGCCACTGCCCTGTTCTCTGTCTCTGTCTGCAAAGCTGGCAAGAATGAGCCCAGTCATTTTCTCATACTGGCACTGGTTTGGAAGGAGCAAATCCTAGATCATAGCCATTTCCAGACCCGTAAAACAGTTAAAACACTGATGATATTCTAAATTATACAGAGAATCAATGTATTTATGGTATATAAGACCAATGTGCTGTTGATAGTAACAGCTTATTAAAATAGTTTGCCCAGAAACATCATGGATTTTAAGGTATAGGTAAATGTTGATGTATTTATGATCAGAAGCATGTTTTAATAACATTTGATAAATACATTTCTGAATTATATTGTTTGTTGAACAATACAAATAGTAACACCAAATCAGTTATATTAATTGGAATTGAATGTATCCACTAAAGTTTCATATGGAATTCCAAGTGATAATTAAATTCGATTTTTTTTTCATTAATTTTGTTTAAATTACATTATTTCTGGTAGTAAAATAATGTAATTGGAGCAGCAAACCCCTGAAATACACACAATGCTCACTCAACAGTTTCAAAACTCTTGTGCAATTCATGTATCTTCAATAGGTCAGTTCTGAATTCCTATGTAAATTCACCTCATGGGAACACTTCAAACAGTGTACTAGAGCATTTCTCCCGTAAGCGGCTGTGTTATGTTTATTTATTTATTTTTTTAAATAAAAAGCTGCATGTCTTTTTACTTGCATATATGGCACACTATTCTGACACATGCACACACAGCCTAAGGCAAGAGATAGCACTCTTTTTTTCTCAGTCTCTCCTGTTACAAAGCTCTTTCATTTCTTTCACATCCTCAAGAGTTGTACTTCACAGTGAAGGGCAGTCAGAGGACAGAATGATGTAAAGCAATACAACTTACTGTAATCCTTGGGAGTAAAAGTGAGAGAGCGGAACGGAAAACGGGACACAAATCAAGGAAGTACTAGAGAGAGAAGGCCGATTTGTAACTCCTAGTTGGCATGGTAAATAAATATTCTCTTCTCGGAAGTTTTGAACATCGAAAAAAAAACTGAACCTGCAGCTAAAGTTCCGCTAAATAACAACATTCTTCGTCATTTTAGCTGTTGATAAATTTAAAAGAATATTTCACCCCAAAAAAAGTCAAATACCACCATCATGTCTATTTAAATGTTTTGTATGACTTACCCCGATGTAACGCAAAAGAATTTTATAAGAATTCCCTACGTTTTCTTTTCTATTAATTGGCTAAGAACTGATACTTTCTAATTTCTGAACCTTTTTATTATTATCTTCATTTAGAGTCATTTTATACTTTAAACTTGCCATTGTGTAGTGCAAATAATGTTGGCTCTTATAACAAATTGTTTGCTATAGTCTTCATTTGTAAGTCACTGAGAATACAGAATCTAATAAAAGAATACATGAACACATTACTAAATTACCAAAAATAAACATGACTGGTTTATCGGTCAAATGTAGAGTTCTGAAAAGTGTTCCCCCCCAGACTTTAGCGTTGACAGATTTTAAAGATTGCATGGCTTCCACTATAGCCTGTATGTGTGTCTTTGTGTTTCTACAGGCTGGACAGTGGTAATTATGTTAGTGAGAGAGAGATTCAGTTCAAATTGATGGATGTTCTACAGGAGTCTCGATTCTCAGGGGCAGATCATAGCCCCTGCCCAAGAGATGCCAGTGAAAATGGTAGGAGTTCTCGCATGCATATAATATGCAGCATTTTAAGAACTATCATTGCACTTTATATCTTTAAAATCTTTACAGATGTTTGACGGGAAAAACTTGAATTTCACTGATTTTTGTCTCACCCTCTTTTTGTTTTTTTTACTTTTTTTTTAGAACCACATGACCCGTTGGCAGATGTAACACATGATTTAAGGCGCTGTGATGACATCACTCCTGCAGTGCTGTCCCTGCCCTCCCTCTGTGGCCAGAGTCAGACCTCTGAAGGTCCCCTTAGCCCAGCTGACCTGCATGATGGGTCTGTCTCCAACACCACCTCTCTATCCTCTCTCTCTTCGTTCTCCTCTCTTTCCTCCCTCTCATCTCTCTCTTCTGTGCCCTGTTCCAAACCTGTGACGCCCTGGTCTGTGCCGCAGACCTGTGACCGGTCATCCCTCTCTAGCATGGACTCCAGGGGCAGAGATTGCCTTAGTTGTCTGATCCCCAAAAATCAGACAGAACCGGAATCCTGTGAGTCTGTACTCGGCTTTGCCAGCATCAATTTGCAATGCCTTGGCCCCGCCGCCAGCGCAGGTCGCTATGGTGACCAGGTTCTATCTGACCAGCTGCTCAGCGGCCCCGCCCATCCAGCTGTATCCAATGAGGGGGCTGAGGAAGGGAGGTCGATGCAGGAGAGCGAATCAGATGAGGATCCTGCATCCAGAAGCATATACGAAGGTCTTGTAGAGGAGGCGCAGGACTGGAGCTGTCTAGAGACACTCATCAGTGAAAGCCGTATGGAGCTCTTGGACTTATGCTCTCGCAGTGAACTTGCTGTCAATCTGTTCTGTGAAGAAGATGTGGAGAATTACATGTTTCAAGAGGAGGAGACAGCACTCAGTGCTGACGTCTGCTCACTTAAGATACGCTACGAGTCCTATCAGGATGGAATACAGGAGAGAAGTGAGTCTGCCCTACAGGATGAATCTCAGCTAGGTTTCTTTCCTAGTTTACCTTGCAGTAGAAAGGAGGGGCCAAAAGAGAAAACAGACGAATCCATTGAGATTAAGGGTGATGACCATGTAACCCCCAATATTAGCCCAGACAGTAACTTTCTTTTTGACCTCAGTAATTCTCCAGAAGATTCTGGTGAATTTAGTGATGACAGCTCTTGCACAGGCTCCCCAGACCACGCGCTCTCCCTTCGCCATGGCCGTTTGTCCAGAGAAAACTCCAGCTCCTCCAGCCAGCTAAGCTACCGCCTCCGAGCCAAGAGGAAGGTGGCCTACCGAGAAGACTACTTGTATGATGTGGACTCTATAGAAAGTGAGAAAAACGCAGAGAAACGAGATAAACAGCCTGCTGGGCTCAAGAAAGAGCGTGATGATGACTGGTGTCCGAAGAAGAGGCGGCGGTCCAGTAGGAAGGACCCACCTGTCATTATAAAATACATAATCATTAATCGGTTTAAAGGCCAGAGGCACATGAGAGTGCGGCTGGGACGAGTGGACCCATCACCTTCTGTAGTCTGTTTGAGTCCAAATGCTCTGCTACGCTATGAGAGACTTGCACCATTGAAAGCTTACTGGCAGAAAAGAGAAAAGGAGTTGCAGGAACAGAATAGATTGACAGCTGCAGAAACAACCAAACGTCTCAATGGCTGCAAAAGACCACCAAACACTACACCCAAACGCAAGCACAGGTTGGCCAGACTCAGAATCCAGCAGATCCATGCAGTACAGAATTCCCTCCCCAGCCAAACTATAGTGGTCCACGCTAACAATCAGCCAGAGGAGACTGAATCACTGAAAAGCACAGAGGAACCAAAAGATGACATTACCCCCATTACGCACACTGCCAGGGCTAAAAGCAGAACACAGGAGAGAGAGGAAAGAAGAAAGGCAGGTAAAACAGGAAAGATAAAGAAGTTTAAAAGTGAAGCAAGACTTCGTTTGAAACAGTTAAAAGACTCTGAGAGACAGGGAGTCCCTGAAGCCTCTGAGATTGAGCAGTGCAGCCCATGTTTACCAGAAAACCTTAGTAACTCTTTAGAAGGTAATGTTACAAATGAAACCTCCAGTAATGACCCTGAAAAATGCACTTTGACCCCAACAGCTCCAGGGACTAATGGAAATGCTGAACTCCTCCCGGGGGGATACCTGCAGACTCTTCTTGAAGCCTCTGAGTCATCGAGCACTGCTAACATCACCTATTTCCATCCAGGGCTGCAGAATCCCACCCTTCAGCCAGTCCAGAGCTGTGTTCTCTCTCCTCCCTCTGAATCTGAGCTGCCCCACTCTCCTCCACCCATGAACCTCGGGCCCAACCACACACATTATGCTGAGCCAAACCTTACTGAACCGACCCAGCCCATTTCATGGCCATCCCAACCATCTGCTGAACAGCTGCCCTTCTCCCCAGACATCCCAGCCCAGTCGCCTATGATGCCATCAGGCTTTCCCACACCATTGCCTGTGTTAGCAGGGGATGGCACAAATGTCGCAGGGTATGGGCAAGTGTCTCTATCAGGGTGCAGGGTGTCATATGAAGAGTCCCAACCTGACGCTGATTATGGCTTGAGTCCGGCTGGGTCTCGGAGTGACAGTGGCGTAGGGCGACTGGTTAGCTTTAACTCCCTTGGGTCACTTTCTGCCACCTCTAGCAACTACAGCTCGCTCAGCCTAAGAGAGGGTGAAAGAGAGAGGGAAGAAGAGATCAGTGAGATCAACGATGGCTTCTTGCCACATTGCAGTCCACGGCTCATCTTGCAGCAAAGTCTAGAGGAGGTTGTTCCACTTCGAGAGTCCACTGACCTTCTGGATATCTCCAACTTTACCCCTGACAAGTTCCGTCATTCATCGCTATCCGAGATGTCCCCACCAGACACGCCTAACTCTTCCCCACAGCTGCTGGGGAATTGTGGTAAAGTTGGAGAGTTCTCTGAGGCAGCAGAAGCAAATGTACAATGGAACTGTGGAGTTGTCCCGCAACTAAATGAAGATGGAAACCCACATCTCCTTCAGGTACAGTCTTTCAACACAGAGGAGGGAGATGTAGGGCTAAGGGATCACAAAGGTTCTACGAAAAAGGGTGGGAAAAATGGGCAAGGCACTAAAAAGACCAAAACTCCAAAAACAGTAAAAGGAGAGAAAGTAAAGCTCCCACGTCAGGGTTCTCGTTCCGTGAAAAAGATCAAAGCTTTGCTGGAGGGAAAAGCAGCCAAATGTGGTGGAGGGTCAGGAAGTTGCGCTTCATCCCCCACCCCATCGCTTGGCGTGATTGGAGCTCAGGGGGAGTGGCCTATTACTGGGGGACTATCAAACGATGACCAGCGAGAATTCCAGGAACCATCAAACATCCTGTCCAATATAGTGTCTGGCATGGCTGAGGTACAGCGTTTTATGAGGGCCTCTGTGGAACCTCTTTGGGGGCCTTGCCTGTCACCAGGTCAACATGCCCTCCAGAGCCAGACACTGAAGATTCTGGGTAACGCCGCTGACCTTAAAAAGCGGAGTGGTACCTCAGGCGGAGGTCGAGGGAAGAAAGGGGCTGGGCGGGGTGCTAAAGCACTGCCTAAACTTCTCCCACCAGGCTTCTTTCCTACCCTTGGACTAGACTGCCTCCCACTTCCCCACCGCCCAGCCCACAAAAAAATGTACCGTCACAAAAGCAGTGCTAAGTTTGCCCGTGAGGAACTCTTAGCGGGCAAAAGGGACATAAAAGGAGTAGCATTGACCGCTTTGGTAGAGAAACGGAGGTAATATTTTCTCTCTGCAATGTGCCCCTTCTCTTTCTCCGTTCCCTTCCCTCGCACCCTGCCAAATCCTCCTAAAATCCTTTCACATTTCAGAGCTGCATGGCACCGACTTTACCCACAATCCTTTGCCTAGCCCACCGGAAGGCAGGCACATCCTGCATGTCAGCCCTGCTAAACTACCTACTAGACTGACTGACATGGCTGCACCCTACTCACCATTGCTGCTTTGTTGCATTTTTACCTGACAAATTTTCAGTTGTTTTTAGTTGTTTTTTTTTTGTTTTACAAGAAGAAAAATGCCTTGAAAGTCTTTGGATTCTCTTTTAGTGTGGTGTTTATCTAAATATCAATATTTTGTCTTTTTGTTTTCCGTTGCAGCTATAACACTGTATGTGTTAAATCGGTGTCACAGCACCATGGTTTAAATCGAGCCCAGCGCCCTTCTCTGTCTCTCAGCAAATGGTTGCCTTCTGTTCAGGGGTCAAAGGTCGTGTGTAGTATTCTGTGCTAAGAATCGTTTTTCCCCTCGTTTCTGTGCCAACCCCTCAGAACATTGGGCTTTGACAAGCTAAAAGAGAGCGTCCTCACCAAGATGTTCGTTTTCTGAGGTTCTGAAATTCCGAAAGAGATTTTTTTTTCATTGTTGTTTGTTTATAAGTTGTGAAAAGGGGGTTCATTCATCTGTTCTCCAGTGAATCTCCTGCCAGTATCAAAATGCTGTTGTACACAAACATATGCACTATTTACAAAACAAGATTATATCAAACATGTTTAAATTAATGTGCCAAACTATGAACAATTAAATGTACAGACATTTTTATCTACATAAATATTTGCTGTTTTATAATGTGGCAGTGATTGAGGTGTGTGTGTGTGTGTGTGTGTGCGTGCGCTTGGGATGGGGGGAGTTGTTAACCTGAGATTCACTCCTGTTGCATCACATCTCTACAAACAGCGAGGAGTCATCTCAACAATCAAAAGAGAAATGTTTATTTTCGGTTTTACACTCTTGGCTAGTTCCAGTTTAGAGGCATGAAGTGAGAGATGCATGACAACAATTGGTGGTAGGAAGTGCTATAATGGCAGAGAAATGTATTGGTTGCCTTTCACTCTTATTTATTTCTGGATGGTAATCACTGTTTGTCTTTAACAAGGTAAGAAAATTATCTTTCCTTCTCATAACAAGACATATAATGCATTCTAACTGGTTTACATCCCCAAGTTTCTAATTTAGCTTTCAGTATATATTTGCTCTGTACCTCTTATGAATTTTACACCCTTAAAACTAGATAAGAACAGGACCAAATATCGTTTGAAAGTTTTTCAAATTTGTTGCTAGTGATGTGCATGCATTTAAAACATATGAATATGTGCTGTGAATGCTGATCCCCTGTATTATTACTTTCTCTGACTCGCCTGTTTTTTTTTTTCTTACCTGATCTCAAGACCATTGTTTTTCAATTGCTGTTGGAATGTTATTTGTTGTGTTATAAAAAGAGGGAAAGAAGCCAACTTGGTTACCCCCATGTACTGTTTACTAAATTGCTGCAGGATTGTACAACTCCCTGGATCCCCACTTTTGTGAATATGTATTTGAAAATATTTTTTCTCTCATTCTCTCTCTTTCTCCTTATGTTGACAGAGTGTGAAACACTTATGTTGTTCACCACATCAGGTTAGTTTGTGAACTGACCCTCCTATTTCAGAGTTCAATGGGTATTTGTGCAAATGCTGTTCACATTGCTGTGAATGAATTGAGGTTCAATTATTGGAGAAAATGTTGATGAACACAGGTGCAGATGATGAGTGATATTCCACAACTGGTGGTGAGATTCCTAAGTGAAAACTTCTTGATTTTAGGTTGAACTAATTGGAGCCTTCCCAGCCAAATGAGCCTCACCAATCAAAAAGCCAGGAAATATTTGCCGGGGAAAGGCTGTTGTCCATGTTTTCCCCATGCTGAGTGAATGGAGATGTGACGCAGTTGGTTCAGGTCCGTTGGCTCAGGGAACCCAACTGCACTCACATCTCTCATTCCCTCAGCTGTCCATCTCGACATAAACTCGAGCTGTTCTCAGCGGTGCCCCCTACTGTACTGTTTTTACATAGCCCTATTGTTGCTAAACCTGCATGACATCTGTGATGCCAGTGCAGGGTGCTCTTGTTCATATTTTGAGAACAGAGTTTTACACCAGTGAAAACTTTATAGCACACATCCCCTGCACTAACTGTTCATATTTTTTAAAAGTTCCTAAACAGTGTTATTCCCCTATAAGTGCATCATATAAAGTTAAAACAAGAATATCAAAAACTTAATTGTGTCCTATTTATGAATGTATTATATTGTCAAGTTGGAAGTATTTTTTTTTTCATGATTTATTTGACACTGCATTACTTGTAACTACTTTTGCCTTTTTCATCTTCAAGGGAAAAAAAAAAGAAACTCTTTCTACTGCCTGGTCTGTGTTCACCAGGTGGATTCTCAATGAACTTTGATGTAGGGAAAAAAAATGATGACCTGTATATTTTTCATTGTGCCAATTTGTAACATATTTTCTAAGTGTATATTTTTCTTAGAAAGTGATGTGAGGTCGTTCTTACTGTGGCTTTGTTCTTTTCCCTTTTCGGCAAGTGAAAAGGTTGCTAATTGCCATGTTTTCTTTCTTTCTTTTTCTTTCTCTCTCTCTTATTTGTTTTTTGTTTGTTTGTTTTGAAACCAAAAATTGAAAATACTATAAAAATAAATAAAAAACTATTGTAAAGGAGAGAGAAGGAGAGCAAGCTGTGACTCTTTGTTGAGAGTTTTTGTAATTGGACCAATCTTGTTGTAAGAGTGTTGTGCTCTAGTAAAAATATATATTAATTTAAAGATAAAAAAGAAACCATGAAAACAGACAGTGGAACAATAACACTAATTTGTGATCTCATTGCTGTTTTATAGATTTTCATGTAAATTATTCTAGTATTTTGTTTTTGTTGTATCTGTCACAAAAGTTGAAATATTTGTGATCAAGCCTGTATGGTGACAAATGTAATATTGGTAACTTGCTGAGTTTTGTAATCATGTTTATGGAATAAATATTAATTAAAAGAGCTTTTGATCACTTGTTTCAGTATTGTTTAATTTTTACTTGTAAATGTAATAATATGAACACATCTGATTTAACCAAATATGATGTATACCAATTCTGTTTTCCAACGTTGTTGCTCTGTCGAGTTAGTTTGTGCTCATAGGCTACTAAATCCTAAATATATCTACATATCTCATTGTAAATCAGCTTTGATAGCAGTTTTTATTAACAACAACAACAACAACAGGAGTTCAAGGAACACACTGCGGTTGACACCTCTTCTACCACAAGAGTGCAATATTAACTAAACCAGAGATTTTCAGTAAATTACGGAACTTATAAACAAACAGAATTTATTACATAAATTGTAATACATAATATTCATAATACATTCACTATACATACTACATAAATTCTTTTCGTTCTTGAAAATGTTGATATTTCATCTGTATGTAGGCTATGATACACATGACTCCCAGGTTTAATAAAAGCCTGGTGACATAAGACATTTCTATCTTCGCCAATTAACTGGTTTCTAACTGTAGGTTATATTTAATTAGATAGTTAGATATTGTAGTTACATAGCTGCCAGTCATCTAGCCCCTAGAAATCTATCCAATCATATCCCAGAAATTGAGAAGCCACAGTTTATGGGTGTGTTTTGCTTGAAGGGGGCGGAGCCACAAAAGCACATAGTACATTTGCTGCGTGGACGGACTCGAAATCAGATAAACGGTACCAAGGCCCTCTGCATTCAATTTTTTTAAGGTTAACATTGAAGTAGAAGAGAATTTCACTTACAGTGTTTTGTAAAAAACACTGTACAGCACCCCGACAATATAGGCACCACGGATCAGCCAAGAATGCCAAATATAAAGATTTTTAGCGGCAGTTCGCATCCGGATCTGTCGCAGAAGATCGCGGATCGACTGGGACTCGAGCTGGGTAAAGTGGTCACCAAAAAATTCAGCAATCAGGAAACCTGGTGAGTTAATTTCAGTCAGAATTAAAACGGAAACTATGCTTTCCCATAATGTTTTGGCTAGGGTAAACGAAATGGTAAACACATGGGAACCATGTTTTATTTTGGTTTGTAGTTTTCGGAATTGGAAGTTGTCGTCTGGCGCAATGCGCCTCAAACATGCAACAGACTCAGTTTCCCAGGATGCACCTGCATTAAGCATGTGACTCTGGGGCCCGCTAATGCTAATTTTAAACGTCCCGTCTGGCCTCCTCTGCCACGTGAGGAGTCATCCCGTTATTAATTGTGCTATTTTGAAATGGAGCTGTATTGTTATTATTTATAATTATTTTATTATTCGTAGTTGTAATAGGCTACTACTGAACACATTAGACGTCATTTAAAAAATACACAACATCTCTCAAGATGAAAAATCATGTTGGCTCTGCTGCCACTGTTTATATAATTGACTTTTAGCCCATGATAAAATGTCTCTCTTACTCTTTTATCTGCTCCTGACTACTCGTGATAAATGTAGCCAGGTTCTTGACGCAACACTTTCATTTTGCTTTTTTTGAAGTGAAGACCAAATTTCAGCTCATAGCACATACTCCTCTTTAATCAGGCTGACGAATATAGATTTATTTGTGTTCTGTCTTTAGTAACTCCTCCTTATCTGTGTGTGTTTTTCGCTGTTTTTGTCTGCAGTGTAGAGATAGGAGAGAGTGTGCGTGGAGAAGATGTCTATATTGTCCAGAGTGGCTGTGGTGAAATAAATGACAATCTTATGGAGCTGTTGATCATGATCAATGCCTGTAAGATTGCGTCAGCATCCAGAGTCACCGCGGTCATTCCTTGCTTCCCCTACGCTCGGCAGGACAAGAAGGACAAGGTGGGGGTGAGAGAAACAGCTTGTTTATTAACATGTACTCACAGTTAATCATGGATTAATCGCATCACTGTTGGTGGATCCATGTGGTCTACTTTCTGTAAGTCTTTCTTCTGTGGTGTCAGTGTGTGTTTCTTGTATTCTCCTTTTCTGGCCTCTTGGCAACTTCTAAGGCATGGCTTATTATGCTGGCTCTTTTCCTGTTAATGGCTGTGATGATGCCTATTGATGAGTGCATGTTTAGTTACAAGTGAGAATTTTGTCTGACAGAGTCGGGCTCCAATCTCAGCCAAGCTGGTTGCCAACATGCTGTCTGTAGCCGGAGCAGACCACATCATCACTATGGACCTACATGCATCTCAAATTCAGGTACACACAGTAAACCGCCTTCCCTCCAAACACAGACTCAAAACAAACCCTTATCTCTCATGAACAGAGATCAGTGACATAACGCTACAGTCAGGCACATATAAAATGCAGAAGAAATGTAATGCCCACCCCGTTTTACTCAGTTTTTTTATGTTTTTGCTCAAGGTATGATTATTAAGTCAATGGTTTTTTTTTTTTTTAGGGATTCTTTGACATCCCAGTTGATAACTTGTATGCTGAGCCAGCAGTCCTCAAATGGATAAAGGAAAACATCAATGAGTGGAAGAATTGCACCATTGTTTCTCCTGATGCCGGTGGAGCCAAGAGGTGAGTTTTTCTTTTTCCTCTCCTGCCTGTCTCAAAAACATAGGTTCTCGTTCAGTGACCCATGTAGAAATGAATGCGTGATACCGGCGTACAAAGGTTTTCACAAACAAATAAATCAGGTTTCATAAATTTTTGTACTAAAATTTTACAATAATTTAACAAAAAAATTTAATGTCAGCTGAAACCACACATAGGCAAAAATCAGTCTCGGTGGACTTGTAAGCGAGAAACGTGTTTTATATATATATATATTTTTTTATGTTTATATATTTATGCTAAATACACACAAACATATATACATATTTAGTAGGGCTGTCAAACGATTAATCGCATACAAAATAAAAGTTTGTGTTTACATAATATATGAGGGTGCCCTGTGTATAATTATTTTGTATATATATGTAAATACACACACATGCATGTATATTTAAGAAAAAATATTATTTATGTATAAAATATTTATAAATAATATAAATCTATATACAGTATATACATGAAAATATTTTTTAAATATATACAAGCATGTGTGCGTATTTATATATATATATATATATATATATAATTATACACAGGGCACCCAATATATATATATATATATATTTCTTTCAAATCTTTTTCTTTTAAATGAGCATTTTTGAGTTTTTAATGTTTTTCTCTGATCAATTTTGTTGCCTGACCAATAAGACATTCCAATAACTGACAAGTAACTCTTTCATTGCCATTAAGGTGAAATTACTGAGACGTGTATGTAGATGTATGTAATGGTTGGGCGTTTTTTTACACAAATCACTAACCTTGGGCGAGAGGTTGTGAATTCAGGATAATACAAATTCATTAACATTCCAATAAGGTTAAGAACAAACGAGTGTCTGTATACACGTGGTCTAAATTTGGACCACCATGTACACATTTGAATAATTTACACAATTATCATTGAATGAGACCCATTCTCTTCCTCACTCCAATTCTTTTCTTGTTTCACTGTCATTCTTGTCATTTGGTTTTCTGTTTATCCTTTTTTAAACCAGTTTGTTTTAAAAATAAATGTATTTTGTGATCTTTTTAAGTATTGGGTTGCAGATATGATTTAAAGCAACATAGCCCTTTCAGGTTGTTAAATAAAGAATTGTAGTTCATAATTTTGATAAGGCTCTTGAAGACGATGGACATGAATGTGTTTTACTCTTTTTAGGTGTGGAGGGTAAGGAAATGTCAGGTTTTTGGTGTGTTTATGTGTGAGTGTGTGATTCTCTGCTAACAGTCGATGGCTTGGCATAAACCTTTAGCTATACATTATAGTGGTAGGCACTTTTTTCAAATCTGTTTGAGGCCTTTTAAAGCTTGGCTAATTTAATCATGCTGATTACATCATGTGATTGGTTTCTGGAGAAATGGACTGACTGCAGCGCCCCCTTTTGTAACGATTTAAGGCACTCGAGTGAGTGAGTGATCTTGCACACACTGTGACTGGAGTTTTTACTGACATATGCGCATGTGGCCTATCTGTGACGTCTGTATATGACTCTTGCAGAGAAGCCTGAATGCATCCATTGTCATTTCTCAGTGTTGTACAGAATGCTACCTAAGAATTTTGTTCATTTTATCAGAGTGACATCCATCGCTGACCGACTGAACGTGGACTTTGCCCTAATCCACAAGGAGCGAAAGAAGGCCAATGAGGTGGATCGTATGGTACTGGTTGGGGACGTGAAGGACCGAGTGGCGATTTTAGTTGATGACATGGCAGACACATGTGGGACAGTATGTCACGCGGCTGACAAGTGAGGACTCGCATGATACACGAACACTTTCATGCTCAAACACATGCACGTTCATGATTTTCCTATTAATCTGTCATGTGTTTTAACTGCATATGTGTGTCTTTGTCCTCTATCAGACTGGTGTCTGCAGGAGCCACTAAAGTTTACGCCATCTTGACTCACGGTATCTTCTCGGGGCCTGCCATTTCTCGGATCAACAATGCCAACTTTGAGGCTGTCGTTGTCACCAACACAATTCCACAGGAGGACAAAATCAAACACTGCAACAAGATTCAGGCACAGACGTTTATCTTATAAAAAAACTGTTACGCTTAAGGGATGGGTAATAATTCCCAAATAATAACAATCGTTTTAAATATCGATTCTTCGATTCTTCTTAATCTAATTTTTAAAAATAATCCAAACAAATGTTTTCAGTCACATAAGTATTGTAATATACATAATCACATGATTTTACAATAATTCAGAATCGAATTTCAAGCTTCTGAATCAAATCAGTCATATGGAACTCCATGGTCTCACAATTTGAACATAGTTTTGTGATGCATGTACACTATTGTTTAAAAGTTAGCTGAGGCTAGATTTTATTTGATTAAAAATTCAGTAAATACAGGAATTTTTTTAAATATTATTACAAAGTAATGTAAGTGTTTTCTATTTGAATAGATTTTCAAATACGATTTATTCCTGTGACGACAAAGCTAAATTTTCAGCATCATTACTCTAGTCTTCAATGTCACATGGTCCTTCAGATCCTCCAAATCATTCTAATATGCTGACTTGGTATTCAGGAAACATTTCTTAGTAACACCAGTATTTTTGCTATAAAGGAATATTTATAACTATGAATGAATGTTGCCGCTGAATATATTTAGGGAAAACTAATTTTTTCAGGATTTTTAAAAAATGGAATATCAAAGAACAGCAATTTAATGCGTCCTTCCTGAATAAAAGTGTTAAAGTGTTAGTTCACCCAAAAATGATGTCATTGATGACTCACCCTCATGGCGTTCCAAGCTCGAAAGACCTCCGTTCATCGTCGGAACACAGTTTAAGATATTTTAAATTTAGTCCGAGAGTCCTCCACTGAAAATGTATACATGGTATACTGTCCTTGTCCAGAAAGGAAATAGAGACATCATCAAAGTAGTCCATGTGACATCAGTGGGTTAATTAGAATGTTTTGAAGCATCAAAATTATTCAAATTGTATTGTCTTTCGGTTCTGTTGTCAATCCGCGTTCACGAGTCCTCAGTGAAGCTGATGAAGTAAGACGCTGCTGGCGTGTTATCTGGTGTGTCCGTGTATTCGGGTTCAAATAAATGTGGATGGGCAAAAAAATGCAAGTCTTCCTCTGTGTCGAAATCCTTAGACATGTTTGCGAAGATTTTGTTTACAGCGTGCGTCTCCCTCAGACTGTAACCGAAGCTCAGCCGCACCAGACACACGTCACGCGGATCCACAACAGAACCGGAAAGACAATGCTAAATAAAGTCCTAGTTTTAGTCATTTTTGGACCAAAATGTATTTTCGATGCTTCAAAACATTCTAACTAACCCACTGATGTCACAGGGACTACTTTGGTGTCTTTATTTCCTTTCTGGACAAGGACAGTATATCGTACATTTTTCAATGGAGGGACAAAAAGCTCTCAGAATAAATCTAAAATATCTTAAACTGTGTTCCGAACTGTGAGCGGAGGTCTTACGGGATTGGAACGACATGAGGGTGAGTCATTAATGATAATTTTCATTTTTGGGTGAACTTTCCCTTTAAATACTTCCCAACAACAAACAAACAAACATTTGAATGGTAGTGTAATCTGGTATTAACTTCTGGAATATTATATCTGATTTGGTTCTTTTACAGATAGTATTTTTAGTAGTTGTTCTTTACTCTGAGCATTCTGACGGTTTTATTGTTCTCTCCCTCTCCAGGTGATCGACATTTCTATGATTCTGGCTGAAGCCATCAGGCGAACTCATAATGGGGAGTCGGTTTCATATTTGTTCAGCCACGTCCCATTGTAACACAAACATACATGCACGCACGTCATCTCTTTACACGTGTCATCACAGTGTACAGACTCGCATGATGGAGAACCATTGCTGGGTCTGTCGCACGTAAGAGTCTCTCTCACGCACCATTTAACTTAAGACATATCCTGGACAGTGAAAGATAAGAATGAACGCTTTCCCCCTTTCTGCTGCATATGCTGACTCGCCTTTCCCCCCCAAGAAAATTGTGAAATGTAATAATTTGATATTTCTATCATCTTGATTTCCAACTACTCGTTCCACTTATTGAATTTCACCCGTCACACTGTTATATAAATGTTACTTGCATGTTTGTTTGTCTGTTATTTCTCAAGTAACAATTATACAAAACCACCAGCTTATAATGGAAAATCTCCTGTAATACTGGATTTTTTTTCTTGGTATTTTAACTCCAAATTTACTTTGTAACTTAAAGGTACGATGGACGTTTATGAATTTTGTATCATCTCATTTTTGTCATAGAATATAATTACTAACATGTGGCAAAATTGGAAAAGAATAGAGATGGGTAAGACCCCTATAGATTGCCATTGTTATGGCAGCTGGATTTTTTTCCCTTCTTTTTTTGTTCCTCTTCTCAGGTTTTAGTTTTTTTTTTTACTTTATTTTTATCTTTTCAGGGTCTTTTGACAGGGCAAAAGCCAAAATCTGAGTGGACAAATTAGGTCATTAAAAAAAAAAGTAGAGTTGTGTTAAGATGTTTGTTCATGTTTACAGTTAGGCAGTGTTTTTGGTTGCTTTAGCACGGTTCTGTGAAGTGCCCTTCAGATTGGGCTGAAAACACACACTCAAGTCATATTAAGTGACTACTGTGGAATTGGCCTAAACAATCAGCCTATTGAACCATATTTTTTTGCTGTTTCTTGCTTATGTCTGTGTGGGTTAGTGTGTTTGTTCTTTGAAGTATGCTTCTTTTTTCCCATGCTACAGGGTTAGTTTACCCAAAATTTCTGTCTTTAATTACTCATTGTCATGTTGTTCCAAACACATAAGACCTTCGTTTATGTTCGGAACACAAATTAAGATGTTTTTGATGAAATCTGAGAGCTTTCTGACCCCCCACAGACTGACAGAAAGCTCTCGGATTTCATCAAAAATATCTTAATTTGTCTTCTTAAGATGAATGATGGTCTTACAGGTTTGCAACAACATGAGGGTAAGTAATTAACGACAGACATTTTAATTTTTGGGTGAACTAACCCTTTAAGCGAGATCAGAGATAATACATAAGCTTACACTGGACAAGTATGTGAGATGGCAGAGTTTGAATTGATAGGTGTATGCCGTTTGCCTTAATGAAGGAAAATAATACTGACGACTGTATCTTGTCTGAATACAGAACAAGTAAAGCATTACATGTATAAACTGCACACCGGCTTGTTTTTTTCCAATTAGGGTTGGGAGGCTTTTAAACAGCTTTTAAAATGCTGTTGCAGTTACAAATTACTTCATAAAGTATTCAGGAACGTAATCCAAACACCACATTATAAAAGTAATGTAATATAATCACTTTTTGGATTCCCTTTAAGGTCACATATATAAATAAAGTCAAGTAAAAAGCAAAGTAATTTTATTTAATCGTGTCTTGACATGATCACCAAATAGATTACATGGCCCCGTATATAGGCTATATATATATATATATACACACACACACAACACACATATAACATACTTCTGTATAGCCTTCTATATAAGGCTATACAGACATCTTTTATTTTTATTTCTTGAACATGTACAAGGGAAAAATACTTAGTTTATACACAAAATATAAAGGCTGTTATCTTTCTTAATCTTTCTTAATTTCACTGACTGCGCGTTAGTGGTGGGAGTTTTGGCTCATTTTCCTCCAGAAACTTACAAGTTACTGCTATCAGAAATAAAATATGGAATTTGAAATCACTAACAAACACTAAATTTTAGCCGAAACACTATGTCCGTGCTAGTCGTAGCTACCTTTGAATGTTTAAGTTGGATGCTGAGTCCTTTGATAAAGAAAGCCTTTTTTTATAGCTGGAAGGCATATTTGCGCTGCTACACACATATGTTTAATTTTTCCTCTATAGTGAAATGTCTAGACATGAATTGGGTTTCCCCCGCGGGAAGCATTGTAATTGTCTGAACGTCTCAACCTGTGTCTTGGAGAATGGTTGTAGACAGTCAGGTGTTATTTGAACATAAATATTTCATTGGGTATTTAAGCGTCATTTCCGTTGGCTACACGGAGCTCAAAGCAGTGCACACTAGGCTAATATACGTTTATAAAAAAAACGAAGACGACTTAACGTTATAGCCTAAGCGGAGGTGCCGCAATAAGTCTACACGACATTACAATTTCAGTAGCATGTTTATACGTCTACTGATATGTTTGGAAATATTAATCATGACCTATATGAATTTATTATGAATAAAATATGAGAAGTGGTCGAGGTCTGGTTTACAGATGTCAGGTCGATTCTGGCTGACAGCCCGCAGCAACCATGAGATATATAAATGCACCTATCCCGTCACTCTCAGCAGAAAAAAACAATGAAAATAATAGCCATCAGTGTTGAAGTAATTGTAAGGAAAACCGATTTGCCAAATTAACTTGTTTGTCATTCAACGTCACATTAAACAGAGCCTAATCCAAATACCGACGAGTCATGAGCTCGGCGTCAAACTCTCCGTGGTGTGTCCTCCTTATCTCGCCGCACGATTGCGGGATAGTGTCTTATCTTAAAGAGCAATGTTCCCACGGCTCGGGCTCAGTAGTGCAAGCTGCCCTAGCTGTTATCATCCACTTGTCTTATTTATGGAAGCCTGTTTAAAAATGTGCACGAGTGACAGAGAACGCGCGTGCATGGACACACTCACCAGATAATATCTCCAAAGTTTATAGAGGGAGATTTTATTTTCTATCATCAATAAACAAAAACAAACGGATTCGCAGAGAGAGAGAGAGAGAGAGAAGAGAGAGAGAGAGAGAGAGAGAGAGAGAGAGAGAGGACAGAGCGCTCCTTTCGACCTCCTAAACTTTTAACCCCGCCGCACGCGCAACCGTCGCGCGCAGTGATGTTGACTGAAAAGCGCCGATTTTTTTACAGCACAATTTGCAACCTGAGCATAAATTCTGCACCATACATGTAAGTATAGTGAATTTCTCTTCTTATGCTTTTTATGCTTGTTCCTCAATTTTTTGTTGTTGTTGTATTTGGGAAGCATAGGAACAAGTAGGCTATATATACCACGGAGAAAAATAGGAGTTCGCGAAATGTGGTGTTTATTTTGTCGCCGTGTCTTGTGAGTTTGGACATGGCGTGTCATGAGTGTGTGAATGAAAAAGGTGTGACGACATAGAAGGCATCCCGCTAATGGGAGACAGAGAAATCAGATGGAGGGAGAAAAGAGAGACACGACAGGAGAAGGGACAGAGCTTGGTAGAGGTGTCCGAGAAGAGAAACTCAAAAATGAAAACGTTCTAAACGCTTTTGCCAATATTCTCATTTGTTGTCAAGGAGATAAAAATGCCTTTTGGAGAAACTGCTTAACAAATGATTACGGACGAATTTTAAATCTGTTTTGGAATAATTAATTCACCAACGAAAAGCTCCTTATAACGATGAGGTAAGAGACGTAAAAAATAGGCCTATGCGCGAGGCAAAATAAATGTAACAAAATAAATTTTGGATAGGAATAAATGAAGATTTTTCTTTCTATAAAGCAGCCTGAGATTTTCCAAAAGTCTGCAGGCTATGAGCTATTATTTATAGCTAACGTTAAACGTTTGACAATTTCAGCCAAAAAACGTCGCTCGATCTGTCCTAAAATTCTAACCTACAGATTTATCATCGAACGCAAAATGAAAACTCGAAACTTTTTTTTTAATCAAGGCTAAATCATTTAGTATTTAGCCTACTTCATCACATTTCACAAGAATTTAAATAGCCTAAATCAGCTGTTTGAACGCATTTTTAAAGAACAATGTGAGTTTGTGTGGATTATTTATTTGTTTGTTTATTTGTAATTATCTGGAGATCACCTGCTGATTTTTTTTTTTACGATTTTACATTGCGCATCTTTTAGTTCATCGTAGTTAACCTCAAACGGGGATATGGCGGATTTAGAGCTCGGATCTCTACAATCGTGTTCCGGCGGCGATTCCCCAGCGATGGAATTCGAGAACGAAAAAGATTCCGGACATCACGGTCGGAGCAAAACCGGGTCGCCGCCACTGCAAACTCAGCCTTCCCAACAGGTCAGCCATGACTGCAAGTGCAGCCTCCCCGAGTATACAAGGCAATAATTCTGCTGTCACATTTTTTTTGTTTGTGTATTTTGTGGTTATTATTATTTTTGGTGGTATTGTTGTTTATTTTTAAGTGGAAATTGTTTATTGCACGTATGATATTCACTTCCCGGATAAAGCTAAAAGGGAATAGCCTACATCATGTTTACAAAACAAATAGACATTTATATAGCGTCACATTCAGAGTGTATTAGGCCTATTTATATTGCGTGTATTTAGTAGGCTACACAGTGAATTTAGATCGTTTGTGGGTGTCTTCAAATTCTTTTTATTTTGCTTTCAAATTCGATATTATTAATTGCCGTTCTTGACTATTTTCACATTTATGGACTAATAAAAAAACCGTGGTTATAAAAAACAAAACAAAAAAAACCGTACAAAATAATTACCAGACAGATATAATATATTATTATTATGTTTGTTATATTCGTCAACATATTCAGACAGAATAAAAAAAATCAGCAGTAATTTCCATTTCCTCCCCCTTTTTTCTTGAACGATGCAGGGTATGGAGGGAATCAAAGTTTATTTGCACGAGAGAGATCTGTGGGCGAAATTTCATGATGTCTCTACAGAGATGATCATTACCAAAGCTGGTCGGTGAGTGACTCTTTCTTTCTTTCTTTCTTTCTTTCTTTCTTTCTTTCTTTCTTTCTTTCTTTCTTTCTTTCTTTCTTTCTTTCTTTCTTTCTTTCTTTCTTTCTTTCTTTCTTTCTTTCTTTCTTTCACAGATCAGAAATATGTAATTCTCTTTATTGTATATTCATTTTTCAACATAATTCTCAGGCAGGAGCAAAGGGCCCTTGGAGGACAGCAGAGTAGACAGAAATAGGGCAAACTTTGTCATCATTTTCATGGATACCAGAAAATATTTGGTTTGATTTATTTCCAAATAAATCCATTCCCTTTTTAATTTGGCCCACATTGAATAAAATTAAAATTGATAAACAAATAATGTCTTTAAATATATGTTATAGTTTCAGGGACTCTCATTATAAATGATTGCATAATTGCAAAAAAGAAAAAGCTCTTTCTTTACATAAGGAAAATGTTCCAGTGCTCAGAGATAATCAAGAAAATGCTCCATTGCAATATTATTGTTGCATGTATGTATCTATGCATGCATGCATTTATGGATTATTATTATTTGTTGTTAGCTCTCTATAATGCATCTTTAATCTTTTACAGACGGATGTTTCCCAGCTACAAAGTGAAGGTAACAGGCCTAAATCCCAAAGCAAAATATATCTTACTGATGGACATTATTTCAGCCGACGAGCATCGGTATAAATTTGCAGATAACAAATGGTAAGAACTACAGTGAATTTATTTAATTTATGTAAATTGTAATATTTATATTCATAAATTAATAGAGGGGTCAACATTTTCATTCTTTTACAAAAATATTAAATGGGCATTTATTAAAATTGTTCAGAGTGGTCAAGTGTAATAATTATTGTAGGGTATTGGGCTGTGAGGGGGGAATGCAAAGAGAAAGGAATGCATAGTGTAAATATGAATGAATAGAAAATGAACTGTGTTGTTGTTGTGAAATGATGCATGACTCATATGATTATGAGCTTTGGTGAGGTTGTATTGTTCAGTGAGTGGAGGATCCACGCAGAGAAACTCATTTTGCTCCCTTAACTTTTATCTTAGAGTTGTGGAGCAGACAGAAAGTCCTTGTCTTCTTTAACGTTGACTATCCCGTTCCCTATCTCCTCTGCAGGTCCATCAGTGGTAAAGCTGAGCCGGCGATTCCAGGCCGACTGTATGTGCACCCAGACTCACCGGCTTCAGGAGCTCACTGGATGAGACAGCTCGTCTCTTTCCAGAAACTCAAACTCACCAACAACCACCTGGACCCTTTCGGACATGTGAGCAATGATGTCAATCAGGTTGAAGAGCTTATTTAATGAATGTGATTCAACTCCCCACCGTGGGTTAACCAGAAAATCTCTTCCTGTTATTTGCCGCAGATCATTTTAAATTCCATGCATAAATACCAACCTCGCCTGCACATCGTGAAGGCAGACGAGAGGAACAGCTTTGGCTCCAGCAACACGAGTTTCTGCACACACTCCTTTCCCGAGACGACGTTCATCGCTGTAACTTCCTACCAGAACCACACAGTAAGCAGCAGCAGTCCTATGATCGTAAATAAATGGATAGATTTGCAGAAAGCAGCAGTGTTCATCTTTAATCCTCTTTTGTTTTCAGATCACTCAGCTGAAGATTGAGAATAATCCATTTGCTAAAGGTTTCCGTGGAAATGACGATGTCGAATTACATCGCATGTCCCGTACACCAAGGTGGAGCGCACATATTTTAAACATATCAATACGTCTGCATGTCCACACGCAAACATATTTTACTTTAGTAGATCATGTCAGCACCATAACAGTTTGTGATGTGAGTAATGATGAATCACTAATGTTCTGTATTTTTTCATGTATGTATGTGCCTGCATGTTGCATCCCGTGGCCACTAATGTTGTTGTTTTAGATACACAGAGAATATGTTGCACTTTAACTAGTAGGGTTTGGGAACAAAATTCAAAGCTTTCTGTTGAATGTTGACAGTATTGAATGTGACACACAAGAGAGGGATATTTATAGTGTAACAATATTAAGAGCAGAGCGGCACAACACTGTCACACAGAAAGGTCACTGAAGGGCTAATGTGTGTGTGTCTGAATAAATGCGTTTTTGAGAGAGAGAGAGAAAGAAAACAGAGAGAAAGAGGAATGAGTCAGATTGGAAAGGGGGATAGAGAAGATTTTTAGCTACTGTAATTGTCTCTTAGCTTAGAAATGTAATTAGAAACGATCAGTATTGTGCAAATGATATCCCTTACCCTCGCCGCCCCACCATGCCAGTGCAAATCATGAGACTGCTCTCTCTCTTTTAACACCCTGATCTATCAACCCTAGTGCCAGTGTTTCGAGACTCCTCCCCTAAAAGGACCATAATTCACTTGGATATATCCTGGAAATATGCTGAATATAGCTTTGGAGTTTTTCCTTTAATCATCATTTTCTCAATTATTGTCTTCACTGTAAAAAAAAATGATTGTGATTTTAATGTGATTTCTCAGCCCGATCTCATGAAAGTTCGTATCTATGGCACGAATGTCATTTCTCGTGGCATTTATACGCCAAAAACAGTTTTTGCGTGTATATGGCACGCGATTTTTGCGTACATATGATACGCACTTTTTTGCGTATAATATGCACAAACTCCCCACCCCCCTCCCCCCTAAACCTAACCCAGGGTTTTTTAGTGCGTACCATATACACGGAAAAAAAACATTTTTGGCGTATAAATGCCACGAGAAATGACACTCGTGGTATAGATACGCATCTTCATGAGACTGTGTTGTATTTCTACAGAGCAAAACTGTTAATTGGTTAACAGAAAGTTTCCTTACTATATACAGTAAATAACCGTTATAGATAACGGTACATGTGAAATACCGTAGAATTTTATAGAATACCGTAGAAATTTACAGTTTTTGAAAGTGAAAAAGAACAACTCATCGTCAAACGTAAATTCCCACAATTTCCTGTGTGACACTTCACATTTGATATTTTTGTTGAAATAACTGTTTCTTCTTAGATTTCTTAGATCTTTTCTTATCAGTTATGCACATTAGGGTTTTATGTTACATTTAATGTTGTTAAATGAAATGTTTATTGCATTTTTAAAATTCCATGTGTACCATGATGGCGTTTAATGTTTGTGCGAATAAGACTGTGCAGCTTCTTTGAGTATTAACTTTCTTGTGGAAGACTGCTTGCTATGAACTTTGATTGATCATGTGACTCTCATCTCTGCTGTGATGATTGTTGGTTGTCAGTGTATTACAATGGAACAAAACAGATATTAATACTTCAATAGGTTGGTAAATTAACCTTATATCAGATAATTAAATAAGGTTTGAAAACCACAGCTGCCAGTTTTTTTTTCCGTAAAAAAAAAAAAAACAGGATTTTTTTTAAAGTGTTGGTCTCTGCTGTAGGAATGTGCAGTGTGTCTGATTCCTTTTTTTGCCATTTTTCCACAGTAAGGAGTATCCACTTGTGCCACGTAGTACTGCAAGGCAGCATGTACCTTCTCCTGACTGTCTCTCTCGGTCAGAATATGTGACACAAAAACCCAGTCCAGGCTACACCTGCTCCGACACTTCAGGTAAATATTTCAAAACAAAGAGTTTGAATTTTTGTGTTATAATATTTTGATTAAAGGTAAGTTTTATTTACTCAAATAAAACAAGTTACTCAAGTTTTGTTACAGTGGCTCCAAGGTATGTGGCATTCAAAAATAAATAAATAATTTTAGCAGCTTAAATTAGTGCCTAATTTAAGTGACTTTAAATGTACTAATTTAATTAAGTCATAATTTGATTTTGTACATTTTATATTTATTATTTGTATTTGCTATTTGTATTTGTACTTATTCTGTTATTTTGTACGTCCCTGCGTTACTTCGGAATTATTGTGTTTTTTTTTTTTAACAATGTTCAGGTACATAATTTTCTCTTTTCAGAAAAGTCAAGTCTCCTTTATTTAGCGCTTTATACAATACAGATTGTTTCAAAGCTGCTTTACACTGGTTATCAGGAAAAAGATTCAGTAACGCAAACAGAATAAAATTCTGCTATAAAGCTGCTTTAAAATGACAATAGCAAACAGTCACCATTCAGGTCAAATAACTTCAGTGTTGATTCAGTTCGGTTCAATAACTAAAGTTCATCAATAATGGAATGAATTCAATTCATCTATAAAGCAGCTCTGGAGAAAATCCAGCTCAGTTCAGTTCTCAGTACAGTCAAGTCAATAATATTGCAGAATTTTAAGGGGCTAAAAGAAACCATTATAAAATGTTACGACTGTTATGATTTGTGAGGTTTAAATGACTGTAATTTCCTTGATATTTTGTAATTTGATGTATGTGACCTAGCGAGGGCTTAGCCTTCGAAATGAGAAAGCAATTATTTTAAATTAAAAAAAAAAATAAAGCAATAAAAAACAGCCTTTGTTGTGATGTCTGATTCAAACAGGTCATTTTTAATGAGCCAGTCAAAAATGTTCACAAAGCAGCCTAGATCTTACTTGTGCTAATTTCTGCACTAAATTGATCTAATTTTGACCCATATTAAATTATAATGGGGATCTCCTTCAAAGCTTTTAGAATCTTTGCTTTTTTATTTCTGTATTTATCAAATGAACATTTTTTAATGACTGTATATTTTAAAACAACTAAACAGAATATAGTAAAGATGTTGTTACAGTGATTGGTTTGAACAATGTAAAACATATTACTTTAGATAAAAGTATTTTAGATAAAAAATAAAAATTTTAAATAAAACCACTTTTATTATTAATTTTACTTACGGTGTTATTGAGCTCCTAAATATTTTATTTTAGGAGCCAACGTCGTCCTTGTCATTTTTGCTGTTCAGACTCTATTCTGTATGCAGCAGAGAGCTCTCTGTAAACTTTTTTTTGCCATCCTGGATACATGTTATTATTAATTCAAAAGGTCAGTGGCCATCTTCTAAGCAAGCAGCAACCAGCTATATAAACCCAAAACAATGAGCTACTCTTTTAAAGCAGAAATCCACATTCATGTTTGCCATGTCTTTACTGGAATGATTGAATCATGTTTTGTTTTTGTTTTCTGCAGGTGATCACACCCTCACTGAAGCCCCACACGCTCATGACCCCACTTACCAGCTCTTCACCTACCAGCTCTCCCCCTGCAGTGTGGACACCCCACAGCACCAGCCTTGCATGTACGGAAGCTCTCAGGTGGGCATGGAGGACCTCAGGTGGGCGTCTTATACAGACAGTACAACTTACCAAAGCTTTTCTTCTGCTAAAGAAATGAGTGGGACTTTTGATCCCACCACTGACCTCTCTCAGGAACTGTATCCACAATACACCTGTGAGGTGGGTGTCCAGTCACACTGCATGATGACTGATTTATCGCTTTATGCTTGCAGTCGATCATTCAGCCAAAACCAGCAACCAAACAGCTGGTGTGGGGGCAGTTGAGCAAGTGTGTGTTTGTGTGTGTGTATGTAAGAGGGTAAGAGGGGAAAAAAGTCTGTGAATAATCGCGATAACTTGCTCATAACTTCATCCTGAAATCACAAATTTGCATCTGTTTTGCTCCACAGATTCTATGTTGTTGTGAATCAGGTCTGGCAGATTAAAATCGGTACATATTTCAGTTCTGTTTTATCATCAAAATAAATATTAACATCACAGTTAATATTATCGCCAGTGTTTAGCAAGCAATTATTTAATTTATTGTTATAAATATTTGTATATACTGTTTTATAATATAGATACTGTTTTATAATATATATACTTTTAGTATATATATATATATATATATATATATATATATACTAAAAGTTTTTCATGTTCACATTCACTGTGGAGCAAGTGGAATCTAATGGGATTTCAGGATAAAAATGAGAAATTTTTATTTAATACTGACAAAAAAAAACCCTTTTCATTTCCTCATATCCCAAAAACAGTGATGGATGTTTGCATGTTCCTTGCAACTTCAGTGATGTGTGTGAGATTTTGTGTACCTTTGTATCTCATCAAATATCTCTTCTGGTAAAGATGTGTGAATCTCTGTTAATATTACCGCATAGAAATAAATTCATCAAGATACATCTACACCAGGAATTAAAAAAGAAAAAAAGGTAAGGAGGTAGGTTGGCTTCACTGTGGCCAGTATTTGTGAAGATTTAGAGTGAATCCTCTCTTTTACTATTTCACTTGGGAAACGCTAATGTACAACCCCAAATGCAAAAGGCTCTTAAATATCCACTTGAACACGCTCATGTGCTAGCTTCAGATGGGGGTCCTTTATTTTGTTTATTCTAACTCTATAATGAAGAGAAAAGGGAATGCTGGGTACTGCACGTGTCACAGTCCGTTAAGGGAGCAGTGATGTTACCAATCCTGTCATGGCCCAAGGCAAAGAGAGACATAGAGGAGGGGCATCAGCTGGACATTTATTTATAGACACACCATGCAATAAGAATTTCATAAGTGAAATATGGTCATTTAAAAGAGTTTTAATGTTGTGAAATTCATGTTCCAATTATTTATAATGATGAACTATTTATTGATTTTGAGTTCACAATTTGTGTTTGCTGATATTTATTTGTAAAGCGTTTTTAAAATTCATTGAGAGTGGTTTACCCAGAAAAATGTAGAGTTTCTGTGTTTTGTGAAGGTGTTTTCTGAAACTTGTTTGAATATGAGGCTGAAATAAAATGGTAATCCACAACCATGTATTTTGTGTTTAATCTAGAGCCTGTCTTGAAATGTACTTCAATTATAGATTTGTATGTGTACGTTTGCATGCGTCTATGACAACAGCAGTCTGTGTGTGTGTGTGTGTGTGTGTCATCTTATAAATCATATTTAAGTGAGGTTTTTTCGACATGTAAAACTGCAGATGTTTTCTGTGATGGGTAGATTTAATGGTATGGTGAGGGGGGATAAAATAGACAGTTTGTACAATATAAAAATCATTACGTCTATGGAAAGTTCCCATAAAACATGAAAACCCAACGTGTGTGTGTTTAGAGGTGTGCTTAGAGGTGTATTTTCACACCTCATGTAAGAGTTTAAGCTGTTGCAGGGAAACAGAGAGAGAGAGAGAGAGAGAGAGAGAGAGAGAGAAAGAGAGAGAGAGAGAGAGAGAGAGAGAGAGAGAGAGAGAGAGAGAGAGAGAGAGAGAGAGAGAGAGAGAGAGGCTATTCAGAAGTTTGTCTTCACAGGAATGACTGGAAAGTTCTTAAGGGCAAAACAGTTTATCATGTAAAGACCAGGCAATGTCTTGTGCATTTCAACAACATTTTTTACTTGGAGGAAAGATAATTCAGCTCTTTTCTGTCCCCTTTTCATGCCATTGGATTACATGGTTGACATTTGGAAGGCCTATTATTTGTTCACAAAACCTATTATAATAGGTTTTGTGAACAAACAATACTGCACTGCATTCAGAGAGCAATGTGTCTTTTTGCCATTTATAACTAAATTTCAGATAAAATTTGGAAGATCCCAACAAATGTTTAGGAATGGAAAACCTATACACAGAATATAATAATATTAACCTGCTATCATTAAATTCCTCTGTCTTATCTCAGCAGAACTGTTTAAAATCTGAACTCAAATCAAGTCTTTGAAAAGCCTCTGACCCTGACTGGATTTCCTGGCCCAGCTAGGCACTTATTTACTGCTAATTAAGTGATCTGAGCTCATTTTCCCAATCCTAATGGCATCATCCAGCTCCTCCAGGAAACACGCCGCTGCCCCCAGTACACTCTGGCACACGCACACACTCCAGTAAGGGCCCTTTTACCTCCCTGACATTAGCTTGTAATGCTATTAACCCATTCATCGTTAAGATGCCCACTTAAGCAAAATGCGAAAGATGCCCATTTAACCGAATTTATTGCGGAGTGGGAAGAGATCGAAAAGCGTGCATCTTAATGTTAATGCAGAGTTGTTAGGAATGCAGCTCACAACTAATGTATTCATAATTGTGTATTCTTGTTCCTCATTTCCAGCTTTCAATTCAATTCAATTCACATGTATTCAGTAAGTTTGATTAAGTTAAGTTGATAGCGGAAGATAAGTAGGCACTGTGACTTAATTTAAAACAAAAATGTTCTTTAAGCTCAGGATTATACAGTGAAAATATAGAAGAAAAACAATTTGAAGTTATGAAAAAAAGTCTTAAATATTTAAAGATGATGTTTGATAGCATCAAAATATATGAACAAATATTTGACATTAAGTCTTTGTTTAAACTAAAATATTCCTCTAGATTCCTCTTTAACAATGTACTTCAATAAAACCAATAAAAAAACAATAAAATGCCAATAAAAAAGACAGAGAGGCAGAATCAGCAGTTGTCAATAATCAGTAAATACCAGCAGCCAAGAGATTCAGAGTGGGTCAGTGCATCAATGCATCCGATGCTTAGTGGACCAGAAAACACTCACATGGAAGCCCCTCCCCCAACAGTGCATCCCAAGAAGACTGTTCCCTATGGAGACCTCATAATCCTCAATGTCAAAGCCTGTAGCCAAACACAGACAGAAAAGACCTGAGCAGACTCCTCAAAAACATTACATCGTTAATAGAGATTATCTGTAAATCAAAAACAAATATGTACTCATTTTACCTGCTCAGATAATATCATTTCTGTAGTGCGTTAATGATAATGTATAGCATTTACATTTTACATTATTCATTTCGAATTTTACAAAGTTAATAATTAATGTATATATGTAATCCTCTAAAGAATTGTCCATTTGACTACTATTTTTTTTCTCATTTATTGTTTTTTATTTATTTACTGATTACTGTGTTTGATATATAGCCTATGCAATGATCATTATGACCGCACAACCCCGATGTGGGGGTTAAACCCCCCCCCCTGCGCACCCCACCTCCGAATGTTCTGGGGCAGTGTGCTTCGGCAGCAAGGAGCCACTGTCACTCTCCATTAGCAAGAAAGCCCCAATACCTCCCATGCAAAACTGCCATAATGATATCACTAACCACGAGTGGCACCGCCGGTCATGCAGTGTCTGCGTATGCGTGTGTATGTGAGCGAGACCTAATGTCCACAGCTTGACCTTTCACAAACACTTGTTTCACTGATCTGAACCTTTTTTTAAATGCCTTTCTACATCTTTTCTGTCTACTTGAATATGGTTTGAGCAAAATGAGAGGTTTGGCCTCCTACTTGACCTCAAAGAGAATGTTGTTTTTGAATATATATATATGTAGCACTCTAAAAAATGCTGGGTTGTTTTAACCCAATTTTGGGTCAAATATGGACAAACCCGAAATGTTGGGTTAAAAATGTAATGTAAAAATTTAACCCAACGGCTGGGTTAGTCCATATTTGACCCAAAGTTGGGTTAAAACAACCCAGCATTTTTTAGAGTGTATATGTAATTATGAATTTTTGTGCTTTAATTTTTGTGCCACATATTCAACAATGTGCTGGAAACATTCCTCAGAGATTTTGGTCCAAATTAACATGATAGAATTTTCTGGAGATTTGTCGGCTGCAAATCTGATGCAAATCTCTCATTCCACCACATCACAAAGGAGCTCTAATGGATTGAGATCTGGTGGCTGTGGAGGCCATTTGACATTAGTGAACTCATTGTCATCTTCAAGAAACCAGTTTAAGATGATTTTAGCTATGTCACATGGTTTGTTATCCTGCTGGAAGTAGCCATCAGGAGACACTGTGGTCATAGGGAAGGACATGGTCTGCAAGAATATGACGACTGCCATTTAAACGGTGAATAGTTGTCTAAGAGGCCTAAGTGTATACTAAGAAAATATCCCAGAAACCATTACACCACCACCAGCAGCCATGCAGAACCATTGGTACATTGCTGCAATTCATGTTATTTATGCCAAATTCTGCCCCCACCATCTGAATGACACTGCAGAAATCAAGGCTCATCAGACTATACTACTCATCAGACTGGAGTAATGATGCTGAAAATGTAACTTTGCCATTACAGGATTTAAAAATTAAAACGTTTCAATTGTAATAGGTAGTATTCAAGTTCTGATCAAAATGCAGCTTTGGTGAGCAGACTTCTTTCAAAAAAAATATAAAACAAAAAATTCAAAAGGTTTGAAATAATACAAGGGCCTGTAAATGATGAAAGAATGCATTTTTTTTGGCTAAACTATCACTTTAATTCAAGCACTGAACCTAGCTGTTCGGTCTTTATGAACATTAGTCTCCCTCTCTCTGTCTCTCTCTCTCTCTCTATCTCTCTCTCACCCGTGTTCTTGTTCGATATTGTTTACCACCCATAAGCAAGTCTCTTTTTGCAACACTAAACGGTGCATTACAACTATCAAACAAACAAACAAATGCTCCCTGACCCCGGCTCAGCGGGACAGCTGTGGTGTCTCATCACTTATCACAAATGCTAAGTGAGGGTAAACATCATCCTGAACATTGAGTGGGTCTCCTGCTCACTCACTCACCTCTGTTATGCTTTTGAATAATGAATTTCGCCTGCGCTTGTTCAGTGTTCGATCATGTGTGAACACAATAAAGAGACACACAGAGACCTGATGCCTCCTTAATTTACTAAATAACATGCTGACATGTGGGGTTGCGTGTTTTTTTTTTTCTTTCTGCGATTTGAGGTCAGGGATAAGGTCAAATAATGGACTAAATATGGGATCCCTGGCTACAGTCCATCAGATTTTGATCATGAGGGTGATGGAGGACTGTTCAGGGGACCCCACTGTTTAACATCTTCAAAAAATAATTTCGTTTTTGTTCTAAAGCTAAGAAACATACGCAAAATAAAGTGAAATATTGTGAGGGGAAAAAAAAGTTTCTTGTCTTTTCAGCATTTGGACATTTACATGGGTGTTAAAATCATTTCCTCTAATTCCACACTAGACAACAGAAGGATTCGAGGCCTTAATGCATTAGGAGAGAAGGTGACAGGAGACAGAAGCATGTTTATTAAAGATAAATGAAGGTCTGGACACACGCACGAAAACAAAAGGAATAAAAAACACATAAAAACACTTAACGTATTTGAATTTATCTCATCAAGTCCATTAAGAGTAGTACAAAAGAGGGAATTTTCATGTTCTCGCATTGTTATTCTAGTGGAATTATTCATTAAATAGCGAAAAAAATATTTTAAATTCTAATGATGTAGACAAAAAAGTGCATTTTGGCACGCCTTGAACCAAAGAAGACATTTAACAGGCTTGTGTATAAAAAATTCCTCATAAATGTTTATAGCTTATACATTTGATAGTGCTTCAGTGCGGGGAGACCGGGGGCAATTGTAACACACTTAGTTCCTCCAATCAGAAACAGGCTGATGACACTTAATCTGCACATGATCAGTAGGATTTTCTCTCTGCCTTTGGAAAAGGATCACGATCACTTCACCTCAGCAAATGTTGCAGAACATATAACCTTCATAATTTTGAGTTATGAAAGTTAGTTTTTGGATGTACAATATTTTTTGTTATTGTATTTTTCCACGGTTTAGATGACTACATTTTATGTATGTAAAATAAAAAATAAAAAACAACATCTGATACCCAGTAAACATGCAGTGTGCCAGGCCCATAGTAGTTTTGCCCATTTTGGCCATCACGAGGATTTACTGTGGTCAACCAACTCTATAGGTGTAGCATACAATATCATGGCTGTGACATTGTGTTAAAGTTGCTCCCAAGTTACATGGTCCAATGGAAGCACCCTCTTTGTCTATGTTGACATCCTGTTAGAAAATTAACATATTTCTACAGTGGGTATAAATATAATATTACTTATTTATCAGTGTTACAATTGCTCAGACACTGTAACAATCTCCCAACAAGACGAAAACTGTAACACTGACTTCTTGCAATTAATTTAATATAGTCTTGTCCTTATTAATGAGATACCTGTGAAAAAATTCTCTTTTTTTAACTAAATTTTAAACAAAATTGAGAACATAGATCATTGTTTACTCCGCCTCCTCGACACCAAACTTCACTAAACTAACAATAAATAATAATCTGCCACTGGAGGGCAATATAGGGAAACGCTTTCCTTTTTGTTGCTGTGGAAACGACACGCGCAAAAAGCAAAAAGTTTGTCCGGAAAGCTTTTTGTGGGACTTAAAAGATGAATTTGGAGGATTACTTTCAGTCGGTTTTCAAAGAACGACTTTCATTGTAAGTATATAATTTATTTACACAACAAATCTTGTTTTTGAATCCGTTAATAAGTTATGGCCACTCAGATTCTAGTCGTTGAAGTGCAAAACTGTAGTCAAAGCTTTGTTTGGGCGGATAAAGATGGTGAATTGCGTGTACTCAGAGATTGTTCAACCCTATAGAAATAAGGCCGTGCAGAAGGATTTGACGGATACGAGTACAAGCGTAATGCAACTTTTGGAGACGCGCGAGGAGTCCTCGAGCGTGACCGCAGCACTGGAAGCGCAGAAAGAGGTGGTCGTATGAAAAAACAAACAAACAAACAAAAAAAAACTACTGTATTTACATTTTCGCTGTTTCAATTTGAATGAGTGTAACGTTAATGTTTCCGTTCTCCGACATGTGTGTGCTTTTGTCAGGAGATGCAGATGAAGCGGGAGAGTTTAAGAGAGAGAGAGGAAAACATGAAGAAAGAGGAGGAGAAACTGAAGAAATCCATATTGAAATATAACAAGTTTTTGCAAGTAAAACAACTACTTGCATAGAAATGAGTAATATGTAAAATTACTTTTTGGGAACCTTTTTATGTGTTTTTCTTTCCCTTTAGGAAAATGATGCCAGGCGGTTGCGTGCCATAAAGAAAGCAGAGGCAGAGAGAGCACAAGTAAGACTGAAAGAACTAGAGATTCAGAAGCTAAAGACTGAGAATGACGCCCTGCAGGCACGTAAAGAGCTTCTGGAGGAACATGTCGGAAAAGCCATATGCTACCAAGAGTTCCTGGAAAGAGCTGCAAAAATGTCTGGAAAGGTAGGCACTAAATAACTAGGTCCTGCTGTTGTTGTGTCTGGAATGGGGAGAGGTACTGACACAGCACAGAGAAACTGTCAAGCTGTCTGGACTCACCTGCCTCATTTGACTGAAGAGTGAGACTTTCCAGTTTCCACACTTTGAGAGTCTGAACTAAAGACTGTGTAGGGCAGAGATATACAGTATGAATTGCAACACCAAGGTTCCTGCGGGGCATTTTTAAAGTCTTAATAATCAAAATTGTCAATACCATGATAAAAGTTTCCACTAGCAGCAGCTCTGGGGAACACAACGACAGACACAACTGCAAAGGTGCAAGGTTTGCACCGGCAGAAAATCTTAAGGCTTAGGGTTCTTCACACGAGTCGGCACCTCCACCTGAGATGTTGGGCTACTGATAAAACAGGCCCTTATGTTATCTCACTATTATGTTTAAAAAGGAAGACTGCTCTTGTGTGGAATTATTACTTTGTTTTTTGAAACGCCAGTTGGATGGTGTGGCTGAACAGTAGAATGAAAAACATAATGACCATCTGTCATGTGATCAGTCACATTACATCCAGTTATGCATGTTAGATTTGAACTTTTATTAATCAATGTTAAATGTTATGTGTTTAGTATTTGTATATTTGCTTACATAATATTATGTATTTAGATAGTGGTAAGTTTGTTCTTTATGTGCAGCATTAATTTTCATTTCTTCAGGTCTTAACAAATCTTACATTTGATTTAAAAAAATGTACAGCAGCCCTGAATGCTCAATATGGCAATTGTAAACACTGGAGGAAAGATAGTAGATAGTAGCCCAGTAGCTTTGTCTTAAAATGTTTTTATCACTCATCAGCTAGAAAAAACGTTCTGAAAGTGATTCCAACGACATTGTTTCTCTGTGCCTTTATTATTACAGTTTAGAACAATATTATATTTAGAACAATATCTTTATCATTATATAGTCCTTGGTGTTAATGGGCCTTTATTCTGTGTGGTTGGATTTTCTGTTTTGTGAATGAGGCAGATGGGGTAACAAGAAAATATCTGCATAAAGAGTTATTTTGGAATCTTTGAACACAAAACGGATGCATTTTTGAAAGTTTTTCACTATATTGAAATATCTAAATATTGTATAGTAATGTTACACTTTTTCTTTCTCTTTCCCCCCTCCCCCAATTTTTCTCATGACATTTGAGTTTGATAATATTGGTCAAGTCATCGCCCGTCTTCAAGCACTCCAGTCAATTCACAAGGAACTTCTAGAAAACCAGACTGCATTAGAGAAAGAGAGAGAGAGGACAAAGCAGGAACTGACACAGTACATAAATAAGCAGCGAACTGTTCTCCTGCACTGTAACAACCAACTACACCAGCAACAGACGCAGCTAGACAGCATACGCTTTGAAGCATACAAATGGGTAAAAATACACACTCATATATTTACAGAGGGTGAGTGTGTTAATGTACACACAAAAAGACACACAGATGTCACAGTGGCACCTCTGTCTTTTGTACTGTTTACAGATTACCTTTTGCACCAAGATTACAGATTATTCATGTATTCTACAGGAATTAAAACTGAAGCACTTCTGTTCCACTGCAGAAAAAGAGATTCTCTATTTTGCTCAGCTCAAGACCACGATCCATAACATTTATCAAATGATCACACATTACAACAGAAGAGTCTCTGTGGACTCTGAGGACACCTTCAAGCAGCTGGAAATGGTGAATAATGTTTTGTTTGTCAAGTATTTTGTTGTTGATGTGTTTTTTATTAAAATGAGGTACCGTAAAAGTCATCACAGCATTGTGTGATCAAATGCATGCAGCATGCAAGCTGATGTTTCACAACTGCTGTGGTGAATAACTCTCTTTTTTTTTTTTACAGATTCAGAAATATTTTCAGCTTATGGGAGGTCTAGTGGATGATGATCTAAAGTTCAACATTATGACTATGCCGAATCGAACTGAAGAAAATGACTGAGGGGATTAAGACCCGAGCTTTGAGGATGTACAGGATATCAACTGAAGACGTCTAAGCTAAATAAAAATCATCTGACCACCATTTTGACAGGATTATGCAATGAGGTGGGGAGGAGCAACATGAAGACTGTATGGAGATTACATGGATGATTCATTTTAAGGTTTTTCCTTTTTAATTAATCAGTGACATATTATCAAAGCATATTGCCTTTCTATTTCTATGGAAGCTTGTTTCTGCCACTGAATTAAAAAAAATGTAAAAAAGGTAATTGTGACTCGTCTCCCATTCTAACTTTTTTTTTTTTTTCCAGAATTGGACTTTATAATTATAATGACAAATGAAAACAATAGGTATTTTCATTCTGAAATCAAAGTGGCCTACATACAAAATTGTGGGTAAAAGTATTAACAAAAGATGAATGTGAAGTCATAGTGGGCTTTATTGATTTTATTTATCTAATAACATAAGAGTAATAACAGTGATTATCTTGCACTGTGCTTTTGTTTGTAGTTTTCTTTTATTTTTGTTTTTTACCCTTTCCTTTCTTTCCTTTTTTGGGCTTTGCGCTGGCCTTCATGGCTTTGCGCACACAAAAGCCTCTCCAGTAGGCCTGAATGATAGTGGCCGCTTGGCTCTGTATCTCTCTTTCTTTTTCTTGCTGTCTCCTCTTGTCCTGAGCCTCCTGTCGCTCCTTCATAATCTGGGAGTACTCCAGGTTCATAGCTGCAAAAAGTTCCTCCAGCCCTGTCAGCTCTGTCTCATCTTTCTCGTGCATGCAAGTAATTTCCTCCAACTCTGTCTAGAGACACATATAAAATCAAACACATTTGACAACACATTTAAATATTAAAATACATTTATACATTGTATTTGCAATGTATATACTGTTCAAAAGTTTGGAGTCGGTAAGATTTTTTATATTTTTCAAACCAATGCTCACCAAGGCTGCATTTATTTGGTCAAAATACAGTTGTATTGTGATATATTACTACAATTTAAAATAACTATTCTCTATTTTATTATATTTTTTATGTATTTTATTCCTGTGATGGCAAAGCTGAATTTTCAGCATCATTATTCCAGTCTTCAGTGTCACATGATCCTTCAGAAATCATTTTAATATGCTGATTTGATGCTCATTTCATCTTATTACTTCAATTGAAAATGGTTGTTCTGCTTTACATTTTTTTTGTGAAAACTGTAAAGGGGGGTTCTTTAAAGAATAAAGAACAGAATTTATTTGAACATTTTTCTTTGTAACAATGTAAAAGTATTTATTGTCAATCAATTGAATGCAGAATAAAATTCATTTCGAGACATATAACCTACAATAAATCTTGTAAAAAGCCCACACTTTTGAATGGTATCTGCAAATACATCCGAAAATGCATCAAACATCAGTAAAGGCCAAGTCATTTATGTCTACCTGTTTCTCCCCCATTTCAGCATCGTATTTCTGGATCAAGTTCTCTATCTCTGTTTCTTCCTTGTATTTTTTCTGCAAATCATGAATCAGTAACATTACAAAATAATCACTATACGTATGCTTCCTTTTTCATTAACTGGATGAGCCCCAAATGTGTGCACACCTTTCGTAGTTTCATTTCGCTCTCTCTGTTTTCTGAAATCACATTATTTAACTGAGCTCTCAGTTGATTGGCCTCCTGCTGCATACGAGCTCTCTTCCCCTCTGAAGTTTTCTTTTCTGATTGGCTCTGTTTCTCAGCGTCCTGCTGAGTTCGGACAACAGACTCTTCCAAACTCTTTTCCATCTGATGCAGTGAGCTCCTCAGCTGCTGCACTTTATTATTCAACATGGAGATCTAATTCGGGGGGGAAACCAGACAGAGAAAGAAAAGGGGAGAAAATAGAGAATGAGAGCACATTTGGATAACTCGTTCATCTGTCAAGATTCTGTCATCTAACTAATCACAACTGTCAACTTTATAAACATTGTTTGGTCCTTATGGTGCTTCTCACCTCTGTCTCCTTGGCTTTTATTGCCATTGCAATCTCTTTGTCCAGTGAGTCCATCACTGCCTGGTTGGCAGAGTGACGTAGACTGACTTTCAGAATCATCTCTCCGTGTTCTCTCTCCTCCGTAGGGGTTCTGAGGAGCCTCTCCAAAACGACCTCCCTGAACTTGCACAGGCCATCTCTCAAATTCTGAAGCCCCATCTCTCCCCCTGTGTTAGGTTCTATTGGTTTTAGCACCTCTCTTGTGGTCTGAGTTCCCCTAAATAGCCGGACAATGTTACGAAAGGAATCCTGAATTGCTTTTGCTGATTTGGCTAGTTGTTCCTTTTGTTCAAGACTCCCATCAAGAACCATAGCTTGGTACTTTTCTTCAAGTCTATGATGCTCTTTCAGGGCGCTCACCACCTCCTTTCCCAGGCTAGGGGAAAGAGCTTCTGGACAGTTCAGCAAAGTGCGTAAAAGGGAGGCTATCTCCATCTGATTAATGCACTCATCTAGTACTCCTAAAATGAGCTTTGATTCCCAAGACGATAGAGTTTTCCTGGTGGGGTTGATGATCTTTAAGAGGTCTGCTTTAGTTTTGTTTGGAATGCTGGCTGCATCTGATAGTCTCTCTTCAAGAGGGAGATCATCTAATTTTGAGCTCATCGTTAGAGGTCTCTTTGATTGAGTAAGGGAGAGAAAACCATCACGCATCAAATAAACAGACACTAGATAATATTATCATTACTAACAATAAACATTTTAAAACATTTAAAACAAAGACATTTAAATACAGAAGGTCAGGGTGCAAGTTTCCACAAAGCTATTTAAAATACATTAAAATGCAATTCATACAAAAAATACCTAAGTACAAAAAGGTTTTCATTTGAATGATAAAAACAGTTCTGAATTAAAATTCATTCTAATATGTAATACGTCACCGTGTTATTCTTTTTGGTCAAAATCCGTATTCACTTCATCAGTCAAACTCCTGTTGTTGTTGTTTATACCAGTTGCCGTGACAACCGGCGTTGGCATGACATTCTTATCTTTAACCCCTCCACTCCATTCAGTGACTTCCCACTCGACTCCAGCAAAGAAAAAAAATTAGAAATCTCACTCATCGCTTAATTATACGTGTATGAAAAAAATCATAACCTCATATTATCAATGAATGAATTAAAATGTTTGCCACAAGGAACATTTTTCAAAACGTGACTTTTATTGTGACAGTTCAGCTGTTTTATCTCTGCGGTCAAAAACGACACTGTCGTAAAAAGACGTAACGTCAGATCCTCCTGCTTGACGGCGTCGGTTCTTTTATTTATAATGTTAAAAACGCGATTAAATCGCATTTTTCTGCGTTATAAAGTTTAATTAGTTTATTACTAATTTAGAAAGCAGCTATATACCTTGTACTTGCGATGGCATTTTTTATAACAGCCGACAATAATGACGTAAACAGACAGGCTCTGTTAGTTTTTAATTCTGATTTGTTTATCTTGGACGTCTGTTAAAGTTCAATTAAAACACATTTTAGCATAGACGCACTCAGTTTGGTGTTTAGGGACATTAAAACGGTTTCTGCAACTCGTGTAGTCCAAGTTTCTCTGCAGCAGTGAAAGGTTAACTTAGTTTATTGAAAATAGAGGAAGCTACGTTCCTATCGCCGTTCTGCGGGATGGCGGACGGGGACGACGATGTGCCGCTGATTCTGACCTGGGACGATGCGACCAGCGGGCTCCTGGAGGAAGACGAGCGTGAGTATATGTGTCCTTACTAAGTTACGCCTAATTCAGTTGACGCTTCTTGTGCAGGGTTGTTCGGTCTGTATTTACCTAAGTTTTGCTGGTGCTATACCAGGACTGCGTACAGATCTTTAACCGGCTTTAAGCCCTCTTGTAAAGATCTGTCACCGGTTTGGTGCGCAGCATCCTTTATGAATTCTGTCATTGGCCCCTCTCTCTCTCCTTGGTTTTGTCTGAGCTGTCAGATACTGTAAAGCAGAGAGTTTGAAACTTTCCAAGGGCCAATTGTTGCAAATATAATGTTATAAATCCTGCCGAATTAGCTGTATATATTCTAGTATGCTATAAATAGAAGTATTTTAAGCGTGATATTGCAAAGACAACATCAATCGCTTTGATATCTCACTGGTAACAATTAGTGAACTCAAAAGAACAATAGCCCTATAAACATCATTTATAAAATTCTCTATAGACTCCCTATAGTTCCCTGGTGTCAGAACCGACATTTGAAGACTTCTGCTGTTGGGTGTCAGTTAATTATCAGTGATTAACTGTAATAGTCTTACAGAACTGTTGATTATTAGACTTCGCTGAGATAAGTTACTACAGGCGCAGCTGTTCTACATGAAACCTGCTGATCTTTAACCCCCAGACTTCCATCATGTGACAGTGGATAACTCTAGAGGGCTTGGCAGTCAAACCTTTTCGTCATTGTTGACTACATTACTGACATTGCTAATGCGCTGGAAGATGATTTAGGCCTTAATAATTGTAGGCCTTCTGCATTGGCACAATTTACGGTTTTAGTACTGCTAAAGCATGGCTGTTTTCCCCCCACACTGCTTTATAAAAGCATTTCTAATGTTGAATTTAATTTCATCAGTGTGTGCCAGCTGTCATCAGTGGTGGATCTTGTTATAGAGGAGTGTGGGATTGCTAGACTTAATCATGATGCCATCACACAAAATATCTCTTTGATGTGTGAATGTGAATGATTTTCATATTGTATCCAGTTTTCACTTGGAAGTGAACATTATCTGCTACACATACAGATATCAGCAGTTCTTTAAAACACACACACACACAAATAAGTTTATAAAGTAAATCTATTCGGCTTGACAGCCATACATTTGAAGGCAGTTTTGTTGAATTGTGTTACATGTGGCATCTTTCACTCTAAAAAACAGATTTGCTATTGGATACAGATTGCTTATAGTGCTATTTGGCTTATGTTGTTCTTAAAGTCCCCGTGAACCGGAAGTTGCAAAAGATTTTTCTCCAGTGCTGTGACGTATTTCCAAGTGAAACGGAATATTGAACAGAGGGCAGGGTTTTACTCTAGCGCTCCTCCTCTCCATCTCTCGCTCATAGCAAACTAACGGTTTGAGGGGAGTGGTTAAGCGTTTCCCCACCCAAGTTGTGAAACCTACGTCATCAGAAAAAGAAACCGTTCCAGACCGGAAGTAACTTTTCAGATTTTGATTAAAGATTACGAAGGTAAAACATTTTTTAAATATATTTTTACTTGCACGGATTAATTGTTCACCACAAGACTAGTAATATGCGCTAACAAAGTAAATAGGTTCAATTTTGATTTCACGGGGACTTTAAGGCGTCTTTACACAGCTGAGTTAAGGCTAAGTGTGTCTGCTCAAAATGCAGTCTAAAGTAGCAATTTAGCTTAAAAGCCAGACTAATTTATGCCTGCTCTCACCCACCTCAGGCCCTAGAATCAAAGTTGTAATTTTGGTGTAATGCCATTTATGCCACCTCTGATCAGCATTAAACCTTAGACTTAGGCCATTTTGAAAGTGCTTCTGTGACACATTTGCACTTTGCAGTGTAAATTTAAGGGAAATAATCTAATTAAAAGGCTCTTTTACACTGCAGAGTTAATGCTCTGTGCCTGCTCAATTCTGTGTAAAGACCAGACATCGTGCTGCATAAGTATACCGTTGAAATTGCTTTGTAAATGCATCTATGCCACTTCTGAGCAGCATTCAAAAGTCTGTAAAGACACCTAAATGCCACTTCAGAAGCGCATCTGTGACACCTTCGCAGTGTAGATTCAGCAAATGTGCTGTGTTCAGAACTGTGAGACTTTTGGTGTGAATGGTTTAAAAATGACAGGAGAGATGCTGCGCTCTAGTGCTCTTGTGTGGTATTGCATTTTGGTGAAAACATTAACAAACATTATGTGAATCAATGTTTTTGGGTAAGGACACTGTGAAGTACTTTCACTTTAAGAGTGAAGTATTCAAAAACCCCAACGATCATGTGTTCAAGTGTCCAATGCAGCAGCATACCAGCTTTTGTACCTCTCTCCCACACACACACACACACACACACACACACACACACACACACACACACACACACACACACACAGAGAGAGACAGAGGAGTTAAAGTGCTGTGTCAGCCTATGGCAAATACAACAGTGTGGCCCCCTCTCCACTCCCATCTGGCACACACACAGTCCATGGCCTTGTGTCAAAACTGTGTGGTAGTGATGAGCGCTGGACGCGTGAATATTTTGAGGACCTGAATGGAAATTGTAGCGCTCTTTTGGGATTTGACATGTTCATTTAGTTAGCCATTAAGAAAAAAACAACATAAGGACACGGTCTTTTTGGTTCCTGGACAGCTGTCTCTTAATTTATGAGGAAAGAAGAAGCTGATGGGAATATCAGATGCCTGCTTTCTCATTCTGCCTCAAGCTGCTATCTCAAAATGTTTGTCATTGTCATGCTGAAGATTGTTTGGATATTTGAAATCTCTGATCATTAGTTCGGCTTTGTTTCTTTGTGTTTGAAGGAAATCTGGAACTGGACTGAAAAGAAAACTGCTATCAGTGCTGTCTCTCTTGTTCGCTCTTGCTCTGCCAGGAACTTATTGATCAGACAGACACAGAGCAAAACCCACACTGTTGTTGTCATGTGCGTACTCAATAAGAGCTGTTTACAATGAACTGATCGGCAATGGAGTAACTCATTCAATCAGCTTGTGTTTGGTCAAACTAAAAGCTCTTAGTGTTTTTGATTTAATCGGTAAGGCATTCATTTACCAGGCTTTGCCCTGACAGATCGTTTAAAAGGGTGTTAGTGGATTAAATGTTATATTCATTGCTTACAGAGAAGCAATGGTAAGTATAAATCGAAAAAATGAATTGAAACTTTTTACTTCCCTTTGAGTCAAATGAGGCTCTCAGTTTGGTAGATTTGTTCAGCTCTCAAAGGACTGCTGCGTTTTTGAGCTTGGAGGAAAAAATCACTAAAATGGACACTGTAAATAGAGAAAATTGCATTAGAAACAAAAGATGACACGGAAGAGAGGAGGCTATGACAGAGAGATTGAAGAACTGATGGGAGAGATTTCAAGATTTCAAAGGACATTCTCACTGTGTTTGGGCCTGATGCTTAAGAAAATCCACTGGACTATCTATTCAACTGCTGGGTTACACTGTGATCTTGGAACCATCAACAGTGTTTCCTTCCCACATATCCTGTGAAAGAGAGGGGAAAAGTGCAGAGTGGAATCCTTTTGGAATATCGAGCTATTTGGGATTCAACAGTCCAGCCAGTGTTTTGGGAAGCAGTTCTGAAGTGCATTTGTTCACATTTCATTCACATTTGATTTATTTTTTTTTTTCGGTATTTGATTGTCTTTGAATGTCTAAATATTGTTGATGTTATTGAAAGCAGACCTAATCTAATTCTTCACTTTTCTATAAAATTGTCTAATCAAATTTTATATATATATATATATATATATATATATATATATATATATATATATATATATATATATATAAGTAAAACTTGGATCCTCTTTTGTGGATATTTCTTATGTTTTTGCCAGCAAAAGAGACATTTTTGTGTAATTTATTGGTTATTTTTAGCATTAATAGCATTTTTTTGTCTTTCTTAACAAATGTTACATTCAAATGAATGTTTGAAGGTGCTGAGAGAGATATTTTGAGTTTTAAAGTAGCGTTTGGCCTGATTTGACTTGAGTTTTCCTGGAAACTGTGTCGTCTTTGGAGGAATCGTGAGCTTAACCACAGGATTCTGTTCTGCTTTTGGACTGTTGGCCACAGCAGCTGGCACAATGAAACTCACATGTTCGAGTCCATTGTTTATAATTAACCCTTGCGGCGCTAAAGTGCTTGACCAGTGACATGCTCTCTGTCTGACTACTGGGACGTGGGGCCGATCACAGCGGCTGCTATGGAAATCAGTTGCACTGTTGACAACATGACTGCACTAACACATGATAGGCCAGTCCAAACATCCTCGTTCTGCCAGCAGTTTCCGTCTGTCGGTATGCTATTGAAATGTGTTGATCAACTGTGAATGCTTATTTTATATTGAGAAATCATTTTTACTATATATATTTTTTCTTTCTCTATACAGATGCGGCAGGAAATTATGATGTTGTGAATAATGTTGTCATACCGACCCCTGGACCACCAGACCCAAGAGCCCAGAATTCTTTGCGGCAGAGTTGGGAAATGAACTACCAGGAAGCAGCAATATATCTGCAGGTCATCTTTTGAACTTCCAATGAAGCACCTAAATAGATGATCATAAACACACACTCAGGGCTGATAATAATTCTTCCTTTCCCATTTGTCTGTGTTTGTCCTCAGGAGGGAGAGAATAATGACAAGTTTTTCACTCATCCACGAAGTGCCCACGCGCTCAGCGCCTACCTGTTTGCTCACAATCACCTTTTCTATGTGATGGAGCTGCTGACTGCGCTGTTACTCATGCTACTGTCCCTCTCAGAGGCCCCTGCCGTCCCCTTCCTGCGCTTGGACGTCTATGTATGTGACTTCTAATTGCACTGTGTGCATACACAACCATTGCACACTGAATCCGTAATTCACGTTTGAAATTTTTCACACGTTAAAAAATAAATACGACCTCATGTCATTGTCAATCACGTTTGGGCACTGCCTCCGAAACTTTTGCCCGTCATAAAATAAATCGTATCGGTTTGATTTTCTGCATTTTTCGCATTCGTAGCAAGCAGTTTGAATGGTGTTTTGACAATTCAGAGCCACTGAATCACGAATGGAATGGAAAAAATCTCGGACTCTGTGTGCAAGGGCCTTAAGATTTGAGAAGAAAAATTAATTTGTTATTTAGCAAGGATGCATTAAATTGATCAGAAGGGGCAGTAAAGACTTCTACATTGATACAAAATGAGTCTAATTCAAATAAATGCTTTTATTTAGAAATTTATATTAATTGAAGAGACCTGAATTGTTTTTCGTTTTCTACTGATTCTAATAAGAAATGTTTCTTGACCACCAAATCAGCATACTGAAGTAATAACTGCTGAAAAATCAGCTTTGCCCTCAGGAATATTGAAATTACATTTTGAAATGTATTAAAGCAGGAAACAGATATTTTAAGTTATAATAATAATAAATTGTAATAATATTTCACAATATTATGCTTTTTACTGTATTTTTATTTCAAATAAATGCAGCCTTGGTAATCATAAGACACTTATTTGGAAAAACATTCAAAAATCTTACAGAGTACTGACCCCAAACTTTTGAAAGGTTGTGTATGTGTGTAAAGCCATACTGAGACAGGACTTGTTTCTCATTTGGACATCTATAGATTTGCATGGCTCCTCATTGATAAAAGTCATGCATTTGGATGCCGTTTTCTTTTTTTTTTTTTCTATCTTATGAAACAACGGGCTGCTCACATGGTCGTATGATTGACTTCGGTAAATAAAATGTCATATGCTTGGAATAAAAATAAATTCATATTTATTTTTAGTAATAGAAATATCCTATTTATTATTTGGTTATTTAAATATGTTTAAAAATAGGAAAATAGACATGCTATAGTTGGATTGCTTTTCTGTAATGCATTTTATCTCTCAAAATGATGATGTAATTTAAAAAAAACAGCAGTTAATTCGGCCAGGGATTTTTATGTGGGTTTTGGAAGAGAAACAGACATTCTGGATTCGGATGGCAATAAAATCACAGACAACTCCCTGCAAATGTTGAACATGCCTTACGTCCCCATCAGAAACAATTACCGTCCAGACAAGGCTAATGCCTTTGTAAAACAAATTTGTATGCTTGTGGATTTCGATTATATGAATAAGACTTCATACTTTGTTCTTATCAGATTCATGCGACACTGGAGTTATTGGCATTGGCGTTGGTGGCATTTGAGTTGGGTATGAAGCTCCGATGGCTTGGCTTTTACACCTTTATACAGCATAAAAGGACCATGGTGAAGGTGTGTGTCGATTTTGTAATAGACTATGTATATTTAAAATGGTATATGTTTTCCTCTTTGTAGATTCATAGACTCATATTCACAGAAGTTCAGCTCAAGATTCCTTCCTGATATCCTCTCTGGATTTGTGTGCATTTCAGACGTGTGTCCTGTTTCTTCAATTCATCGAGGCGATTGTGGTCTTAGTCCGGCAGACATCTCACCTGCGTGTGACGAGAGCCCTGCGACCGATCTTTTTGGTGGACTGCCGTTACTGTGGAGCCGTTCGCAGGCATATTATTATTTATTAAATTAAAAGTTTTTTATTCTATTGCTGTTTCTGAGATCTTATAAAAGCAATAAGCTGCTTGAGGTTGTGCGTTACACCGATTTTGCCTAAAATCCACTTTAACATTAGGAAATTTCTGCACAGCATGTCCTTGACTGGATACATTGTAGTGATATTCTGACACTATATCTCTATTTCTGTCTTCCCTCAGAAACCTGAGGCAGATATTTCAGTCTCTTCCTCCCTTCATTGATATTCTTCTGCTGTTGCTTTTCTTCATGGTCATCTTTGCCATCCTGGGATTTTGCTTGTTCTCAGGCAACTCAGCTGACCCGGTTAGTGCATCACAGTCACACACACTCACCTTTATGTTCCACATTTTTCTCTATCACACGTACAAACTCAGGAAGACTTCTCTTTCTCTCTACAGTATTTTAGCACACTTGAGAACAGCATTGTGAGTCTGTTCGTCCTTCTGACCACTGCAAAGTAAGTATGTAGCCTCACTGTGGGGCACACATCCTGGCTAAGATAACATGACCCTGAGTCTCAGTGGGGTTGTTTTATGTCTTCCTGTAACGGAGCTAGTAAAACAAATGTTATCAGTTCAAAAACACATGGAGTTTTTTTAACTAGAGAATTTCTCAGATCCTCTGTTATCATTATGCCCTTGAGCAACGTACTTAACCCCAGGTTGCTACATTCAGACTGTCACTGTTAAAAATGTAGTAATAGTCAATATCAATAAGAGGGTGTTTGCTAAATGATTTATAGTAAACTATTCATCTATAAAGACCTCAGAGTCGTTAGTAGATTTACAAGTTTTTTTTTCATCTTTTTTCTTCACTAGTTTTCCAGATGTGATGATGCCAGCATATTCGAAGAATCGTTGGTCATGCATTTTCTTCATTGTGTATCTGTCCATCGAGCTCTACTTCATCATGAATCTGGTCAGTAATGGACAACATCAGATCTGTTTGTTATAATGTATTCATTTTTGGAATGGTCTTTTGGGGCAGCCTGAACTAGCCTTTACCTTGAGTTTGCTATTCTTTTTTGCCTCTCAGCTCCTGGCAGTAGTTTTTGACACCTTTAATGGAGTCGAGAAGATGAAATTCAAATCTCTGCTTTTACACAAGCGATCTGCCATGGAGCACGCTTTCCAGCTGCTGCTTAGTCGGCAGGTGAGATTTATTCAGATAACGCTCTTTGTTTTCCCATGTTTTTTAGCCTTGTTTACTTTGTGAATGAAAGTGAATGTGATTAATCTGCATGTGTGTCTTTTATTTAGAGGCCAGATGGAGTTTCTTTGAAGCAGTTTGATGGACTGATGCGATTCTATCGTCCACGAATGACTGCACGGGATCGCTTTCTCACCTTCAAAGCCCTCAACTATTCAGACGCAACCATGCTGAGGTACATACACATGCTCACAAGTGCATACACGTACATTCTTTTGATTTTTTTTGAATAGATGATGAGTTTTTAAGGTGTATTTGTGCTTGTGTTTTAGTCTCCAGGACTTTTATAAATTTTATGAAGTGATTGGGCTCAAATGGAAGGTCAGATTTTACACACCGTCACACAATGATTATACTTCCAGCGTGTATGTTAAACCCTCTTGAGCCAGAACATCTGGTGTGTGTATGTGTGTGTTGCAGGCTCGACGGAGTGGGGAGTACTGGTTTGATGATCTTCCTCGCACAGCATTCCTCATTTTCAAAGGTTTTAAAGGCTTCCTTGTCATTTTAATTTAATTTCTATTAGTTACAGTATTTTACACTTAATGATCTGCTCAGAATGACCAGGTACATTTATGATTAGTTGGCATCAAATATTTATCTACCGTAATATTTTTTATGATCATTATTCTTTTTTTTTAACAGGAATGAATTTACTTGTGAAATCCAAAGCTTTTCAATATGCAATGTGTAAGTTATATTTCTTAAATACTGTGTTATATGCTCTACCCCTTTAGATATTAACATACAATACCTGATCAGAATACATTCTCTTTGAAACCAGTTTGCTTCTGGGTTAATAGAAAAATGTGTATTTTAAAAATTCATATTTGTCAGATATTCTCTTAATACCTCCTAGTACCTCTTATATTATAATATACTGTACAGATTGTGGTCTCTAACGCTCACCAAGGCTGCATTTATTTGACCAAAGATACAGTAAAACGTATTGTTTTTTGTTACAATATAAATGTCTTTAACTTTTGACCAATTTAATTCATCCTTGCTTAATAAAAGTATTAATTTTGCTTAAACACAGACACCAAACTTTTAAATTGTAGTAGTTTCTTGCGCTTGCACTATATTCATTCCAATATTTCTAAAAATAATGTCTGTTTTTCATTATTGACCTGTAACAGATCTGGTAGTAGCAATTAATGGCATCTGGATCCTAGTGGAGACAAACATGGTAAATGGTAAGATCTGCTTTAGTAATGTAATGTAACAGTAGGACATGCAGTGCAGCTGTGTTGCAGTTCTAGATAATTCTATGAATTCACCATGAATTCACCGTGAATTCATAGAATTAACAGTTTTCTCTGTGTGAATCCAATTGAATTTGGCTCTCAGGGAGCTCTTCTCTCCTCACAGATGGTGTCTCATGGACTCACGTTGTCCCTTTGAGTTACATTATTTTCCTCACAAGTAAGTGGAAATTATTTCAAATGAAATCATTAGTAAATCCAAATGTCAATGTTTTAATGAATATGCATACCATTTGCATTTTTTCCCCCTGCTGATATGTCTGTGGAATGAAGTTTATGGAATTGAGGTCTTGTTGAAGATCACAGGCCTTGGTCCAATGACATATTTCAGCTCAGGATGGAACCTGTAGGTACACACACGTACACTCATATAAGCACTAACACACACACATTCAAACTGCCTCATTGTTATGTGTGTGCTTCTTTTTCCAGCTTTGATTTTTCAGTAACAGTATTTGCCTTTCTGGGATTGATTGCTCTGGCCTTTGACATGGAGCCGTTCTACTTCATTGTGGTGTTGAGACCTTTTCAGCTCCTCCGGTGTGTGTACTAATTTTTGTGTTTTGACGTATTTCTGATTTACATATTGTTCTCCCAGAAGTCTTAGACTGAATTGAAAACCTGAAATCAAAAAAATTCGAATTCAAACCTCTCAAAAAACAAAAAACATGACATTTTTTATTTGTTCAACTTTCAGGCAAATTGTTATCCTTGTTAAGCAATTTATTGCGTTATATTAAAAACCAATCAGTTAAGAAAAATGCCAAATTTGTACCCCATTGTAGATAACATCTGCAGTGTAATAACTTTTAACTCTGTCAGTGTCTTTAACTCTGTCATTTTGTGTGAATCATTAAATATCTTTTTTATAATTTATATTTTCATCAATCATAGCTGATATAACTGAAACAGACATTTTCCATATTTAACAGTTTCATAGTATTTTTTTCTTATTTCTTGTCAAGGTTGTTTAAAATTAAACAGCGCTATCGTAATGTTCTGGACACAATGTTTGAACTGTTCCCGCGTATGGCCAGGTACAGAAATAATAATCCATGTCAGCTCATTAGTCACAGATGAAGGATCTTCTCTCTCTCATAACACTCTCTGTCTCTATAGTCTAGGTCTGACTCTGATTATCTTCTATTATTCTTTTGCCATCGTTGGAATGGAGTTTTTTGCTGGGGTTGTTTATCCGAACTGCTGCAAGTAGGTCCCTTTAATCATCATAAATGTATTTCTTTTGCAAAAATCAAAATTGACTGAACATCACCTTGAACGTATGCAGTTTATAAATGTAAGATGATCTACTACTGCTGTCCTGTTACATAATGAAAGAATAGTTCACCTCGAAATGAAATCATTTACTTGCCCTTGTGTTATTTCAAGTGTGGTGTGTGCAACACAGAAAATGATATTTTAAAGAATGTTTATGAAAGTACAAGATGGCCAGTAGATGCCAAGCTACAAAAACAATTGAGTAGTGGTGTGTTCAATGGTATGTTCTCTGTCTCTTAAAGGAATAGCACAGTTGCTGACTCGTATCGCCAGATAAATGTGACCATTGGCAACCGAACCGTGGTTGAAGAGGGATATTACTATCTCAATAACTTCAATAACATCCTAAGCAGCTTTGGTATGTGCAGCACTCCACACTCCTCTCACTTCAGTGTATAACTTTGTGTAATTTGTAACTGAGTGTTTTTTCTCTTCCATGTTTCAGTCACTCTTTTTGAGCTAACAGTGGTGAACAACTGGTACATCACAATGGTGAGTGTAAATGCACATCTCCTTTTTATTGGAATTAACCCTCTGATTATCTTCTTTTGTGTCTATACTAGTTATATTTGGGGTCTCCCGGGACCCCAGACAATAACATTTAATTTTGTAACAGAATAAAAAGTTATTTAAAAAAAATAATAATAATTTTACTCTGATTATTAATGTTTTTACTCAACATTTGTGCAGTTTTTATATCTATAAATAAAAAAATAAAGAAATAAATATTAATTTTTTTATTTTTTTATTTTTTATTTTTTTTTTACAAATGAAACAGCATTTTATGTAAAATTCACTTATAAAAGACCCAGATTTCTAACTTTCCTTCATGGAGATAACATGGATAATTTTACATGGTTTAATGTAAAGGCCAATTTATACTTCTGCGTAGGGTGCGCGCAGTAGGTACGGCGTAGCATACGCACAGACGCGTCCCATAGCGCGTACCCTTCGCCGTCGCCTGACGCGCACCTCCTCAAAAATGTAACTACACGTCGCTGCGACGCGGACCGCAAGATCGGTAATTGGTCGGCTTGGTAGCATCACATTTCCTCCTACGCATTTCCGCACGTACCTTCTCACGCATTTCCACCACTGTCTATGATTTCCACACGTACCATCTCCTCCGACATCTTCTCTCATTTCTGCCTTTCAGTTTTAGTAATTTCACTAAAATGAACTGTTTTTCCACCTCAATAAGCTCCAACTCCAACATGATCCGCTCTCTTTCAGTCGATATTGCTTGTAGTAACCTAGCCGCGAGGAATCTAAACACAGTGGAACATTAAAACCCTCCGCCGCCAACTAGCGTTTTGGAGCAGTACTGCAGGGCATTCAAGACCTGAACGCAGAAGTATAAATGCTCACAACGGCGTCGCCTACGTGCGTAGCCAACGCCGTACACTACGGCGTACCATCGAGGCAGAAGTATAAATTGGCCTTAAGATTTGCAGCCATTTTTTGGAAAATGTAGTAAAAAAAAAATCACTTTAACCACTAGATGGCTATAGAGCTCCATTATATGCTATTTGACAAATCAAAATACATCTTCACAAGTTTTTCCAGTTGGATTCATATCTAAATATTCTAAAATCACAATTATAACAAAACAAAAAAAACTTTTGTCAGAGTTTAGCATTTTTTGCACTGACCCATTTTTTTCAATAATGTTACATTATGATTAGAATCAAACCTGAACAAAATGTTACAAAGAGAATTGTTGGAGTCTTTAGATTTTATCATTTATTGCAATCATCTGTTTTTAATATAATTCTACAATTTTAATCAACATGTCAGTTACTAACTGTAACAGAACAGAAACGAACAGTTATATTACATATTGAGTAAAAAATACATGACATGAGCATCAAAATGCAATGAACTGAACAGCAATAACAAATGATCAAATAGAGCATTAAAAAAATAAATTTAGTTAAAAAAACAGTGAATGGGCGGAAAAAAAATCGAACAACTACGAACAATAATTGGTGGTCTCATCTCATACAGTCTCGTTTACCATGCACTGCAGGTGTTTATGCGTCAGTGCACTGCAGGCAGTATTCATAGTATAGCCTTACAAATGTATTCCTGTGTGTGTTTCTGTGTGTGCACGCATTGTGGATGTTTTTTGCATTGTTAGAAGTGTGCCACTTTATTTCTGTCTATGTGTTCTGCGTTGTTTCTGATTCTGATGATGAATTTTGTATATTTACTATGCGGGGTCTCCAGGGACCCCGAAGACAAGTAGTGTCGCTTAATGCTAACATAAAAACAGATATCATTCCCTTTTTTTTGAGCCGAAGAAAGTTTCATACCATTTGGACAAAAATTTGAGTAAAAGTCATTTGAGGGTTAAAAAGATACCAAAGATAATGAGAGGGTTAAATGTCAGACAGCAGATTGTTGTGTACCTATGTCATTGTAAACAATGAACATTACATTGTTTAAAAGTGTTGTTTTAAATGTGAAGTAATGCTAACATCTCTAAGTGTTTGTGCAGTGTGTGTATGTTTGTAGCAGAAGCCTATGGACCCTATGAGCCAGTCAGTAAATGAGCATCTGTCTGCCATTTGTAGTTCTTGAACACTTTGATCTTTGTTTTCACAGGAAGGTTTGACATCAGAAACTTCTCACTGGACTCGCCTTTATTTCATGACCTTTTACATTGTCACCATGGTAAGGGAATGTGTATGTCGGTAAATCAGGGTTATTATTCCAAACCAAAACAAACAAATTTCAAATAAACCTTCAAATAACAAAAATGATTTTCATATTTTTAGTTAAAATAAAATAAAATGGAAGAAAAACTAAACGAAAATTAGAATAGTAATGTAGTTGCTTAATTAATATTAGACCCAAATTGCATGTTTAAAACTCTTACAATTGTAGAATGATGTTGTTTAGAATGTTATTAAACTATAGAATGTCACACTACTGTTATCAGCTACCCATTTCTATATGTGTGTTATAAACCCGATTTAGTGATATTAATATTTTCTCCCAGCTCTGTGTTGTTTTGAGTGTAAATGCCTGTGTGATTATGTGATGCAGGTAGTCATGACGATAATCGTGGCCTTCATACTGGATGCATTTGTCTTCAGGATGAACTACAGTCGGAAGAACAGAGAGCCGCTGGACGACCCAGAAGGTTCTGAATGAGTCCAGTTCATCCAATGACAAGTGTGACAAAGTCGGTGTGACTGGGACCTATTCCACTGAGATCTAATAATGAGAATGTGTGTGTTTGTGTGTGTATGTGTAATAGATGAAAAGGGGATTGTATTTGAGACAGAGGTGTCTCAGACTGAAGCTCTACAGACTCTGGACTTGTATAAACACACACTGGGCGTCACCAACCTAAGCTCACTGCAGGACATGTGTGTGGCTCTGGAGCGTAGCGGGGTGAGTACATGCACACATGTACACGCAGTCTATGTTCAGAGCATTGAATTTTGTTTTGTCATTAGATTAATCGAACTAATGGATCATTTTTGTCTTTGCTCACAGCACTCCTCATTAGTATTTCAGGGTCGAAGGTCACGTACCAAGAGCGACCTCAGCATGAAGATGTACGAGGAGGAGATTCAGGTACTCAAACCTCACATATAGAAACGCATGGTAAAGCCACACTTTTGAATTTGCAAAAATGTAGCGTTGTGGTCATAATGTTAATTTGAACCTTTTATTGGAAGTTTTAATTAAAGCACTCCCAAAGAGTTCTCTTATAGGATCAGAAAATTAAATCACGAAAGTTTGAAGTTGTAATCAATCAGACAGCTATTTATAGAAATAATCTTATGTTGTGCTAAGCTATACTTTGATGTCTTTGGTTCAGAATGTTCTGTTTTTCTTTCTTTTTTTAAAGCATAAATTTCCAGATAGGCAAGTGTTTGTTTCTTTTTGTCTGCAGGAATGGTACGAGGAATATTCCAGAACAAACCTTCAGCCTGATGAGACATTCCACAGAGAACTGGACAGCCCTGAAGTCAATGCCTCAAACAGCATTAATTAGCACAACCTCTGAACACTGCTTCAGCGCTACCTAACACACTCACTCATACCTCTGAGGGATCGTAAGACCGTCTTCCTCCCATCAATGGAAAGCACAGGTGTTCCCCATGACCACTACATTCTCCCTTTTCCACATGGAGACCTACAGAAGTTCTTTACTTAAAGCCTTATTCCCCAAAAAACCTTAAGGTTCCATGGCCAATCAGGGAAGCTTGCTGCAGGCCAATCATGTGACATGCACTAGGTCCAGGAACCTTCTTTCTTTATTCCATAAAAATGCACCTCATGACATTTGCCCTTTGGTGGGATCCTGAATGATTCAGACTCTCTCATGGATTTGACAAATGGAGCACAGTGATTGAATGTTTCTGTGGGAGATGAATCAGAACTGAATGTGAGGATTTTAGCACTAAGTGTCTTTCTTCACAGTCTGAGGTATTGCTTAACCAACAGATAAAATATTATAGTAATAAACTAATGCTGTTTTTAAACTAAAGCTGCTTTATGCTGGAACCTTTGGACCTATAGAGAGGCTTATTTTGTTATTATTTATAAATATATACAAGCAGATTAAACGTATGTCCAATGCAGTTAAATGGTTAGTTCTCCCAAAATTGAAAATTCTGTCATTAATTACTCTGCCCCGTGTCGTTCCAAAACTTGTAAGACCTTCATTCATCTTCTGAATACAAATGAAGATCTTTTTGATGAAATCTGAGAGCTTTCTGTCCCTCCTTTGACAGCTACACGACTGACACTTTGACGCTTCAAAAAGTTGGTAACGCTTCCTTTTACTGTACAGTACTTACTGGGTACTTACAGTGTACTTACCTAGAAAGTACTGGCTAATATAAGGTAAGTACATGGAACAGGGGTAGGTTCAGGGTTAGTACTAGTTATTACCCAGTAATTGTAGTTACTAAAATAAGTACATAGTATTTACATAGGTAACTGGACTGTAAAAGGAAGTGTTTCCAAAAAGTTCACAAAGAGTCCAAATTTTCTGAAGAGACTTGATTTCTTTATATTTTGACTAAACCCCTCAATTCATATGGATTAGTTTTACGATCTCTTAATATACTTTTTGAAGTGATAGCTCGTCGAAGTGGTAGCTGCGTAGCTGTCTATTGAGGGACAGAAATCGTTCAGATTTCATCAAAAAGATCTTCATTTGTATTCAGAAGATGAACGAAGGTCTTACGGGTTTGGAACGACACGAGGGTGACAAAATGTTCAATTTTGGGTGAACTAAACCTTTAAGAGTCAAGTATTTTAAAAAAAAAAAGAATGTTTTAATACATTCACTTATTCACTCAATATGGGCTGGTTTCCCAGAAGTGTTAATTTTGGACTGATAAATGTTAGAAAACCAGCCCTGGACCTTTCAGTACATACAAACTATCATCTTTGTCACATATAAAAAAATATTTTATTTCCTTAGTTTGGAGTCAGTATTGTTTTACGCATGCATGAGAGTAACTTTAACAGACCGGTTCAGATAAAATCGAGTTAAAATCACACATTTATTCCACCTACAGTCTGATTTTTTTTTTTTTTTTTTCAGCTTTCCAGAGTAAAAACAAATGTTTAGAAATCTAAATTTTATTTTGTGTAAAACCATAGGTGACAAAGGGAAACCATATAGCTTTGCTTATGGTTTTTTGCAAGGTTCTTCAAAACTGTTATTTATTTATTTACTCTGACTTAAACATATTTTCATGTACATCTCTCTTGTTTGCTGTATTATTTTATATTTTATTAGTTATTTTCTTGATGCTTTTAACAGGGTGAATGCATGCAAATCCTCATATATCATTGTTTACTATAATGTCTAGAGCATCTGACCTGGAGTAAATCATAAATGTGTTCAGGAGGGTCAGTGATTTCATCCCAGTTGGTTGTTTTTTTCACTGTAGGATGTACAGCCTTGATGTTCTAACACAAGGTAACATATTGCATGTGTGAGATCAAACCACACCAGCTCCTCTAATACTGTAGGATTTACCTGTGTTTCTGTTCTTGTACCTCTGTAAATGTATAAACAGCCTAATGACAGGTCTAGTAAATGATACATTTTAATGAAACTTTTTCTTTTTTTTTTTGAATTTGTTTGTTAATAGTTGCTTTTTATATGTATTATGTTATTTGGCTCGTCTTTGTAATTGTTATTATGTTTAATTTCATTCGGACTAAAACAATGTATCTTTTTAGATTTACAGGTAAATGCTTAGTCCAATGAAAGAACCAATCCGATTTTTTTTTTTTTTTTTTTTTGCTGCTGCGAAATTGAACATTTTCATGGGCAATAATAGACCGTAGTAATTTGATTTCGCGTATTTCTCTCACGGAGATTTCGCAACAAATGTTAGTTTAGTCACGCGAATCGCAGCGTGGAAGTGACTTGAGTGAGCTTTATATTGATTCCCTAATGGGACTACCTGCTTAACGGACAAAAAAATGGCATTTTAGCATAGGCATATTATTTAGCAAAAATAATTGATTGGTAATTATTACAATTAATAAAAAATAATCCTCTTACACATGCTCCGAAATACATGCATGATGCACCGATTTTTCATTTACTATTTCGACAGGCATGTAGTAGGCCGCTAAGCAAAACTTGCTGCATTAACGTTATATTTTGGGCTTGTAAATAGGCTACTTGTCTATCTCTGCTTCTTCCCTGAGAGTGTAAAACAACAGCAGGTACCTTACACAGCTTTATATTAACAGTAACTTAGGCCAACACGCAGTTAAAAGTTTATCACGATTGTCTTCTCAGAGTAACGTTAGGCCTATTGAGAATGAGGAGTCACGTGCCTATTTGGGCGGGGTCTGAGCCGGTCGGCCATGATGGTAGGTGACGCAATCGGTTACCAGGGTTTTTATCGGTTTTTAACGCAGCAGTTACTTCCAGGCATGGTAAAACAGTGCGGTATTGCGAGAAACTCCTCTACTACCGAGCTAAAAACACACGTAATCAATACTGTTTTGTCGTGGGAATCCTACCAACATGGCGGAAAGGGGAGGGGCACTGTAAAATGACGTCAACTCCTCATTCTCAATAATACTGAGGCAACTGCCAGTTATTATCGTCATTTAATCATCAATCGTTGACGTCTTGCACAATGACTTGCTTTTCTATAGCTTTTGTCGTACGCATTCGACAGAATGATTTATGAATGTTTGTATGTTAGGACCATAGGTTAGGACAGTTAGGCCTTCATCATAGAGCAGGGAACGGGAGTCGTCCTGTTTGGCCTCTGTCTCCGTGTGATGATGTGTTGTGTGTAGGATAATTATCTTATTTTTCATTTCCCTTCGGTTGTCATCACCTTAGAACCATTTACCCCTACTTCCCCCTGTTCCAGTGATGGTAAGGTGACTCAACTGAATGTCTGACATCATCACAGAACGTCCAGAAAACGGGTATCAAATGTTGTAATTTACTCTTACGTACCCCATAAAGCGATAACAAATCAATATATTACTTCAAATCCATCAATAAAAGAATGTTATGGGCCTTGTTTTAATGTTGGCAATTAATTCCCGACGTGTTTTTCAGCCTTCATGCGTAGGCCTACATGAAGATTAAATTGTTTTTCCTTTGTTTAGTATTAGAAGATGTATGTTCAATATTTTATATTCTGAAATGTGTGGTTAAAAGAAACAACTTCTTTTTGAAAATTTTTTGTTGCATAGTTTTATAAAACATCATAAAACATCAATTTCTCTTTCTGTAGGCTATAGAATGTTACTGTGGTGGAGATATGAATCCAAGAAATGCAAAGGATATAAAGGTAGGCAAATTAATTGATAAATTGAAATTAAACAGTCTGTAGTTTGTTTGGGGTTAAAAATTATCCAAAATACATATTTGACAAATTCATAACCAGCAGTGTTTTCTCAATTCAAAGCAGTAAGCTTGTAATAATGTTTTTAATTCTAGTGGTACTGGTTGATTTCCTTAGTAACACATTTTAAAGCTGAAGTGCAGCGTTTTTCCTCTTTGTCCATATCTCTGTTCGAAATCTGCAATTGCAGTCATTCGCGGAATTATCAACTTCACGCGAGTTGTACTTCAACACCCACAGTTATACATTTTTATGTTGTGGTTCCTGACAACACATTATTTATAGTGTTAAAATAACTCGATGAAAATCAGTGATATGCCACAAAAAGCTTTAGATAATCTATCTTTTATAGTATTTTAAACCCTCCAACCTGGCCATTCTAAGATGAGAAATGAACACAGAGAAAGGCTAATTCAGCTATGTATATATGTTTATTAGTTGTGGTTTTGTCAGATCAAATCAAATCAGGTGTTTGTCAAATTAGCTAAATGGTAAGTGAACATCATGGGTGTTTTCACATCAACAATTTGCGTTTGGCTGTTTGTTTTTTGCGTACAACACAGTCAGTCACATGCCACTGCACACATTCTCACACAGTGAAGTATATTATTACAGTTTAGGGTGAGCCCTGAGCCTGGGATGGTTTGTGACTCATTCTTTGTACATTGAGGCTGGCTCCCAATTTAGCCCTTCAAACTCTCCCCCAAACCAGCATCCTGTCTCCTCTGTGACCCTTCCTCTCCCTCCCCTTCTCTTCCTCTCTCTTGAGTTCTCCTGTCAGTCACTTGGGAGAGTTGCTGATGCTCTTTGACAGGGAACAGAATGTGTTCAGGACTTTATGTCTGTCCTTTTTTTTCTTAATTAAAGACACATTGGACAAGCTAGATGTTATGATTATACTGAATCATGACATCAGGCAGTTGTAAAACTTGTACAGGTTTCTCGTAGTGCTGTTCTCACACATTTCATTGTCCATCAGGGAGAAGAAACACAGCTTGGAATTTTGAGTGTTTTGTTCTGAATGTAAATATCCTGTATACACTCAGCCCCCCTTCTTACTTCCTCTGTTAAGAATTATAGTAGCATAACATATGTTTATTTTTAAGATTTAATTCGATTTTTAATGTTTCACAGCATTATTTTAATCATTTCTTCAGATATATTTTTATTACTGTGACTGCAGTCATTATACTTTATAAAAGTGTAAACATATTCAAATAATGTTTGATGAATTTTGAAAGTACTTTGAATTTCAATATGTGAAGTCCTAATATTTTATGTATGCCTCATTTGACTTTATATAATGGTTTATTTTGTATTTTTAATTTTATTACAAAAAATGAAAATGTTCTCACTTAATGCTTTTACAGCCTGAGTAAAACCCATTGCTCATTTAAGTAAGTCAAGATGTGTTTTCACATTTAATAAGCTTCAGTGGCTCACTAAAATGAGTTGACATGATCAAATCATATTGTCTATATAATATTCATTTTTTGAGTATTTAGCAGGGATTCTCATGGTTACTGTGAGAATACTGCTCTTTCTCGGCCCATAAAATTTGTGCATGTATAATTCTCTAGAAGAGTTATGTCACAAGTGCTGTCTCTCACATTTTTCTTATAGAAAACTATACAACTTTTTCTTTAACAATCAAACATTCTCATTAATTGCAATCCAATGTTAAATTGATGTGTAATAGGTTTTGTCTTTTGAACATTTTCAGATGGAGAAGCCGCTGTAATTGTAGAATGATGCCGAGACAACTGAACCAGTGCTCCGGAAATATCCATAGTGATCCCAAATTTTGGAGCTTAATTGACTCAAAGCCTACACTACAAAATTCAGTGTCAGGTGAGTGTCTGTCAGGTCCAGAATACTACATGTACCATAGAGCTAATTTCAATAAGCCATGATACAAAATCATAAAGCTCCCAATTAAAAAGTTTTACAAGTGTCAACCATAAAATACAAAGGCGTCTCAAAAGAGTGCAGTTTACAAAATAATAAATAATGAAAGAGCTGCATTTTCTGTCAGAATTAATCTATTTCAGTTAAATCCTTTTGAAAGATTCTTGAAATAAATAAAAAGGACATCTGAAGATATTGACAATTTACCAAACAGAAGGAACTGCAGCTAAATAATTGTATTTGTTTGTTGTATTGTGTGAGTCGTGCATGTAATCCTTTCACCTGAAAATCTGTCCTTCAGATCAGAGTAAAGTGAATAAAAGACTTAGAGCTCCTCAGACAAGTTATTTTATTCAGTCAAAATCATCTCTGTATAACATTTGTGATCATTTACAGTGATGTTCCCTTTCCAAGTGGTCACATAAAACCATTTGTTTCATGTTTCTCAGTTAAAATCAAACCTCTGAAGTAATCATTGTTGACAAATGTGGCTAACTGCACTGCATGACCAAGGAAAAACAAGGGATTTAGTACAACCCCAAATCATGAATAGTTTTACATTTTGTAAAATGCAATAAAATCAATTTCATTCATTTTATTGCATTATTGCAATGTTCATTCTCTTTTAAATTTATTTAACTGACAAAAGTACAAATAAAAGATTTCTTTTTTTTTTTTTTACTGAACAACTTCAGGCAAAATAAACGTGAAACGCTTGTATCTTTAACGCCAAGCATATCTGCTGACTGTTGATTTTCTTCATTGATTTTTGTTTTTAACTCAAAAGTTAAAAGTGTAATCGATGATAATGCTCCAGTGAAAGTCAGGAAGAAGATTGGTAGAAAAAAAGGAACTTGGAGAAACTCAAAATGTGATTGTGTTTGGAAACAAAGATGAAGTTCTCAAGTTGAATGCATACCTTGACACAAGGGGTCTAAAAACTAAAAATCAAGTCAGGAATCTTGGGATGTCTCTAGAGTCAGACATTAGTTTCAGTAGTCATGTCAAAGCAATAACTAAATCAGCATACTATCATCTGAAAAATATTGCAAGAATTAGATGCTTTGTTTCCAGTCAAGAGAAACTTGTGCATACTTTTATCACCAGCAGGGTGAACTATTGTAATGGACTCCTCACTGGACTTCCTAAAAGGACTATAAGACAATTGCAGCTCATACAGAACACAGCTGCCAGGATTCAGAGCAGAACCACTGGCTCCAAGTTACATTCAGGATTGATTTTAAAGTATTATTACTGGTATATCATTCAATGGGCTAGGACCTCAATATATTGGAGATATGCTCACTGAATATAAACCCAACAGATCACTCAGATCATTAGGATCACATCAGCTAGAAATACCAAGGGTTCACTCTAAGCATGGAGAGTCTGCTTTTAGCTATTATGCCAGCCACAGTTGGTACCAGCTCCCAGAGGAGATCAGATGTGCTCCTACATCTTTATGTTTAGTAGTAAGCACATTGCATTATCTTTGTGAAAAAAAAAATTAACCTGCAATTTACACTTTAATATTAATCCTCTTGCTGATCAATATAATTTTACAGACCATGGATGAGTGAAGTCATAAAATTGAACAAAAGCTTCCATGTGCCCAATAATGAATTTCAGGAGGGGAGTTTAACTGGTTTAACAATGTTAATGCAGCTTTAGACTTACATCAAAGGTGTATATAATACAAATGCCATTCTTTAATAGAACAGCTGCTGGTTTGCCTATCATTTCAGTTACTTGAGTTATGCTACTGTTAAATGTTGTTATTTTAAGTAGCCACAGCTGTACATTGTTCCGCCCTTCAGACTTCAATTATGTCAAGTTAAAGATGTAGCAATGCTCAGTATGTCCAGAACAAACGAATCAACTTAGCTGGAATTGTAGAGTTTACTGGTAACAGCAGAATCCCCCTAGTGTTGCAACATTGTTTTCTTTTGATCAAAGATTTATTAAAGAAAGTGTTTTCAGACACTGGGTTTGACAGCCACTGAGAAACCCAAAAGCGTGATCGGCAGTATGAGAAACCGTATGTTCTGTTCCTTCAGTTGTTTGGACATACTAATTTGTAAACACACGCACGCTTCTGTGTAATGTCATCTGTAATTGGCCATTTCGGTTATCTCTCCTCGTTTGAGACATCATTATCTGCCTCGTTATGAGATTGTTAGAACACATCTGACCATGACCTCTGGGGTCTCTCTTTGGGTCGTCGCCATGGTGACCAGAGTGAATGGAGAGGCTCTGACGTCTCTCAATTTCCTGTGTTTTAAGAAGCTTATCTGGTTTCACACTCTGGGTAAAAGTGTTTGATAGAGGACACGATTTTACCCAACAGTTAAGAGGCAGAACCTCAAAACTTTCGTGAGATGCAGCGACCAGCACTTTTATTAGGAGGAATGCAGAAAATTTACATTGGAAAGACCAGATGTATTGACATTTGCATGTTTATTCACTGCAAACGATGGTGAAACATTACTGCTGCACATATAAATACTACTGTACTGTGGCACATCTGCCTTTAATTTTTCAGGTCATTATATTTGTGTGCGCAATGCTGGAGTGTTTCTTCCTGGTTCGTCCTTCACTCTCTCTCTCTCTTTCTTCATTTACCAAAAAAAAAAAACACTTCTTCGTCTTCATCTTCTTTTTGTTCTTATTCTCTCTCTCTCTCTCCTCCCCTCTCTCCCCCTACAACATCCTTCTCCCCCCTTCTTTTCCCAGTGGACAAATGTGGACGTAAAAACTATTTGAACAAATCCTACGTCTGGTTGGCTGTTTACTCCCTCATATACTTACACACGCAGAGAATCAACTCCACTTCCAAAATGGAAAAGTCTGCTGGGGGCTAAGCTTTCTTTGGCTCGTTTTTCAGCGTGAAACGTTTGCCCCTCGGAGGGACTGAAGACTTCTCTAACTTTGCACCGGAAACTGAAAGGTATGTTAAGCTGCAGAGTGCTGTGGTCATTTCTCAAGTCATCTTGCAAGAAAAATGACTAAGTTACCTTAAGTTAACTTCTTAAGATCCTGAATGTAAAATTAGAAGTATATCTGGAAAATACGTAAGAAGATGCATTAGCCAGTGGGATGAATTTCATAGGTGCTAGTACGATCATGTCAGATTATTATCAAACTATTAATCTCATTACTACTACTACTACTACTATTATCTCTTTCATAATTCCAATTCCAGCCTACAAACTATCAAATCAGTTAATGAAAACGATATGATGTTAGCACAGTCTGAAGTATTTATCTTGGTACATGATTTGCACTGTGGCATCACTTTATTTCCTTTTCTTTACTGTAATGTATTAGAAATTAGGAAGTCTCATTTTACTTATAAATTGTGAGTTTGGATGTCATTTTTTCAAGGGAGCAGAATCACCCTGGGCAAATGTGGACTTTGCAGTTGTTCTAAAGATATATGACGTGTAATATAAACCAAATATGAGGGAAATACTTTAGATCGTTTAAGTGGTTAATCTATTACTGCATCATTCTGAAAGAATTTACATTTTTCATTTGCTATAGATAACTAGGCTTTCCAACGACTAAAACAGAATTAGTGTGTGAACTTGACAGGCGTGGCATACTGATTAAGAACATGTGGACCATTTGAAATATGACTGGAATTATTTTCAGCAGCTGTGAACATTATTTAGGGCTCAGAGTGTGTAATTTTAATCTTCATAAATGAATTATTATGACAGTGGTGAGCGGATATAAATGATGATAAACTTGTTCACTTAGTATATCCTATAACACAGGCAGATTCCTAATATATTCAACATATTAAAACTTGAAGATATTTTCAAGGAATTATTTATTTACATTTTTAGATCTAATAATTTAAATTACCTTTAAAAAAAACTTCAATCTGCAAAATATGTCAGCCTTTTGGTAGAGGATTTGATTCTGTATTACTTGATTGTAATTTTTTTTGGCTGGTGTGTGATTATGTTGCGCAATTATGCATACATTATTGAGCTCATTGGTAAAATATGAAAAGAATGACTGGACACCTACTTTGTATTAAACCGTACATACCATTAGGGAGCAGGACTGAATCTTGTTTGTACACCCCCCAAACTCCACAACTGATTTCCTAGCCAATCAAATATCTTCATGTGCCCCCCGCCTATGTTAACAGTAACCAGATGTATTGTGAGCAGCCTACTGAGAGCTATAAAACACATCTGTGCTGGACCCAAACTCACCAGAGCTTTGGTTACACACATTCACACACTCGCTTTCTCACGTTTCTTTCTCTCGCTCACAGATTCTCTTTCTCACACTGACAAGATGTAAAGGAGAGGATGCTGCAGCATCAGTCCCAGTGGACTGTCGATGGTCAGTACATGGTGGGATTTCTTCCCTCTGGTTTATAGCCCTAATCACGTAACAGACAGACAATGAAGCTATCCACAACCGTGGGACAAGTGCTTTAAATAGGACTCGAAGTGTTTTTAGTGTCCGTGAAGAGTTTGAATTTATGCATAGTCACTCTCTAGGAACATTTGACTCACTTTTATTTAGTAAGGTTTTATTTATTCTGGCAACCTGTGAAATTCAGCCTGTGACTTATAGCTGTTTTATGACTTTTTCTTTGCTTTTGGGCGAAACGGTCAGGAGTTTCACAATCTTGTACTTTTTCTTCTTGAGGGGATCAAGAAGTTTTAGTGAAGGAGTATGATAGATGAGTTTGCATTTGCTACAATAACATGTTTCACATGAGAACTTTTTTTTTCATTACAGAACTTCAGAATCACCTGCATAATCAGCAGTGACCTCATGGAGACAGACTCCGCCCATAACCTGACTTCACCCGATCTGTCATCGCTGCTGCATAATATGACGAATTCATGTGACTACATGTCTTCCTCAACCTCGCAGTACCAGAAGAAAGTGATCCCCGCCTTCTACAGCCTCATCTTCTTACTGGGTTTTTTTGGTAACATTCTGGTGTTGTGCGTGCTGTATCACAGTTCGGGCCGAAGAACCATAGCCAACACGTATCTGATGAATCTAGCCATGTCGGACTTGCTGTTCCTGAGCTCTTTGCCATTCTGGGCCGTGTATTATTCACTGGATTACAACTGGGTTTTTGGGAAGATTATGTGCAAGCTGTGTGGGGGTTTGGTCACTATAAACGTCTATGCTAGTATCTTTTTCATCACCTGCATGAGTGTGGATCGATATCACGCCATTGTCTACCCCCTGCACTCTCAGAGCAGTAGGAGCATCCACCGGGCCAGATGTGTCAGCGCCATCATTTGGGTCGTTGCGGCTCTGACCACGCTGCCGACAGTTGTGTTCCGCGACATACACACTCTTCCCAGTTACAACGTCACGGCTTGTGTCATTTATTACCCTAGCTCCATCTGGCAAACCGGGTTAACTCTTGCAAAGAACATCCTTGGATTCTTCTTGCCGTTTGTTGTCATAGCCACTTGCTACAGTCTAATAGCCGTGCACCTTTTGGCCACCCCGAACCACCTGGAGCAAGACTCTGGCCGATTGCTCCACGTGTTGCGTTTGGTGGTCGCCGTGGTAGTGGCGTTTTTCTTTTGCTGGTTCCCATTCCACGTGCTGGCGTTTCTCGGAGCTCTGGTAGAGCTGGGGGTGGAGTGGGATTGTTGGATGCTCCAAGTAATGCATAAACTCCTGCCATTCTTCCTCTGCCTCGGCTTTTCCAACTCTGCCATAAACCCTTTCCTGTACTGTTTTGTGGGAAATCACTTCCGGGAGAAGCTGTGGCAGCTTTACGGGGGTATGCTGACACAGAAAAGAGATTCTATCAGCACAAGACTGTCTTCCTTCTCCAGGAAACTGAGTGACTTCAGAGAAACCGTGCCAATGGAGATTCTTGAGCAGCAGAGCAGCCCATAGCTTGTAAAGGTTAGCTTTACGAGATTTCACTATCATTACAATCTACTGAGGACCATGGCCCTGTACCAAATGGCACACTTTATATCGAGAACACCCCCTTTGTGGTCGATATGCGCCCTCGATGAGCACTTTTTCCAAGCCCACACTGAAGCGGGCTCTGCAGCAAACTTCTTCCCAACAGTCAAAGCGGCGTTATGTCACGGAAGTTATGGGTGCCATTTGGGACAGGGCCTATATGTCAACAGTCGGCATCAGTCAAGTGCATTTCCATGACCTGCCACTTGTTCAGGGTGATCAGGTCAGATGATGTTGGTGGATTGATTACCTTATTTCTAATTATGCAGGGGTTGTGATTAGCCCAACCATCTTCAAATAACATTTGGTTACAAAATAAAATGTAGAAATATAGCCCAAATATTTTTCTTGTGTTGTTCAGACTCTATCCAGGATGAAGAACTTCCTGATTTTCCTGCACAAATCATAGATGGTAAAAAAAAAAAAATTAAATATAGCTGTGCATATTATTTTGCTAACTGGTAATATCAGAGTTCTAAATAACATTCAAAATGTTATATGGCTTTCATTATATGGGCAATTTCTGCCAGAAATACCCAACTTTTATCTTTAAGCTGTAATATAAAATTTCACTGTAATGTAACATGAGCTGTTTAAGCCTTCTCTCTTAGGCCTACTGTATCAATGTCTTGTGTGTCACTTATCTTAAAAGTATATGCTTGAGTTAACAGACTAGAACAGATGTAAATCGACACACCTTTCAAGTCATGTTGGGTCATCTGAAACACATGCTGGAGTAATGAACATACTTACAGTAAAAGCAGTTCTTCTGGAACGAATCTAAAAGAACCCACTTAGCATTTAGTGATAGTATTCCTTCTGTCGCTGAGAGTTTTAGCAGTAGTTCAGTGGAGATTTGTAGCTCATATTTAACTTAATTCAGTTTAAAACACCCTCGCTGCACACATTTCCTTTAATGTCTTTTTCTCACATTTCAGAAATCCTGTTGTCTTGGTTATTTGAATACTTGTCATTCGTCATTTTCTAAACCTCCCATCAATTAAATATTCAGACATCAGTTCTCCTCTGCTAATACTTAGTTGAATTTCAATTTATTTATAAAGACAAAATCAAGATTCTGGAACTTTTTTGTTGAAGTTAAATGGATGAAAATGTTTGTATATCAAAATCCTTCCTACCAAACAGATGCACTTCTGAGATGTAATGTTATGTCTGAAAGCAGTAAAACAGGCTTGAAACTATAGATTCATTATTCACAAGAAACATGAGGAGGATGTTTTAGACAGATAAAAATGTTGACAGATAAGAGAAACCAGGGTGTTGCATAATAGTTAAGAATCTGGACCGTTTGGTGCAAAGGTTTCAGGTACAGATTTCCAAACTCTAAAATCTCAAATGTTGTGACTCACTATAGACCCTCTTTACAACAACATGTAAAATATGCACCTATAGATATATTGTTCTTGTAAATGTGTAAAGTTTCACTCAAATGTATTTTATATATTATTATTCATTTAACATCTGACTGTGGTATTAAGTATGTGACTGTTAATCAAAAATATACTTTTGAAAATCTGAGAATAAAGAACAGAATCTACCAGAATCTTGTTTTTTTTTTCTTTCGGTTGAATTTAGGCTTATAAGCCACAAAATACAGATACTTTCTAGCCAGTGATTGTAAGTTTGTTGTGTTGAAGAAAATAATTTATTAATACTTTTATTACTGCAGGTATACACTGTTCCAGCCAACATACATGTTGCACATATGCACTGTACACCTGTGCTATAGATGTCTGTAAACTTAAGAGGCTGTAAACTTTGGTGCACCCCATTTGTCTCACGTTGTCAGTTTCATAACACAAAACCCACATGCACACACAAATATGAACACAGTCATCACTATCTTACATCAAGGAAATAAATTCAAAGGTGTGTGAATGTGAGTTTCCAGCAAGCAGTTTTGCGTTTAATAGCCGTCAAAAAACAGCCCTGACGTCTAGGCTTAAACAAGGCAAAATTTGGGCTGTCAGTGAAAATTGAATATACGTTTAACCATAGCCAAAAATAGACGCACAGGCTACGCACAGAACATGCAAAGAAATGAGAGCAAACACCTTGTACTTACTGTTGACTTTGTTTACATGATGGAATATCTCGCAAGTTATTTTGGCAAAAACGACATGTAATCAAATTCAAGGTTATTTTTTGTTAGAAGTGGGTTACTCATAGCCGGACTATATCAGGTCTGTTTAACCTAGGTGGTGGAGTTTTGTCTAGTTTTTTGTATTATTAATGGTTTGCTGTTTTGGAGGTGTGTGCATGTGCATGGGAGGTGTGTGTTGTGTGTGTCTAATCTGCATGCATTTAGTGGTTGCAGTCCACTATAGAATATCTTTTCACAGACTAAACTCCACAGATTTCCACACACAGGTAAGACACCATATCAGAGCACTGGCTTGTATGTTTAAACACATTTAAGGTGTATGTGCAGTTTTGACTGTATGCTACCTGAGGAACATTTTGTAAATGTCCTCTAAGATATTGTGAAGTATGTCTGAAACCATGCTACTTAAAGTGCTCCTTGTGAAAATGATTGCGTATGTAAGAGGTCCTTAATAATATAGGCCTAGCTCTTAATGTCTTGGTGTAAGGGTGTAAAAGCTATTCTGTGTTTGTTCAAGAGCTTTTGTTTGAGTGGGTTTGGATTATGTCGTAGGGGGTTCTTCCTCTGACTGTGATCAATGAAATTTCAACAAAACAAGCATTGAAGATGATTTCTCTGTTCTGGGAAGTGAGGAGGACTTCCTGCCATTATGTTCGAGACTTAACCAATAGTGTGTGTAATGTTGTTTTTTTTTTTTTGTCTTGAAATGATTTAACGAGTGGACATGGCATTTATGAATTAACTAATCTTGTGATGACAAGAAATTAAAATATCCCGTATAGTGAAACATTTCAACAAGAAAAAAAAAATACATTTGAAGTGCAGTGACATACAATTTGAAAGGCGTTTTTCTTTTTTTGGTTTAAATCTAATAATGTCAACAGGTTTGTAAGAGGGTTAGGATTAGCGATAAAGGTATTATCTTACCTTTGCACGTGCTGTAATTGAGCAAAGCTTGCATCTGGATGTTCAAATAAAAGGGCTTGGGCGCTGCGTTGCATTCTGGGGCGTGGCGGCCATATTGACAGCTTCACTGTAAATGTAAACACACCAGCAAGTCGAACGAGGAGAAGCAGCTGAGTTGGGAGAAAGAAAATAAAAAAGATGTTAAAATTCCTAAAAGGATGCTGAATTTACCAGGATATGTTTAATAGGGAAACCAGGGACCGGTATGTGGATAAAACGGCACTTTTAACGGGTTGGATCCATTTGAAATTTCCAACTAAACAGTGGGAGCACAGTACGTTACGCTAACTTAATCCGGACAAAGGTAAACTGCGCTCCACCTAGCTGCTAGTTTAGTAACAGTTATAGTGCTAACAACCATTCACACATGTAACGTACTTTTAACTATGTGTTTCAAAAGTGTAGTTAGTAACGTTAGCTGTTTTAAGCAAAACTTAAGTTAGTAAGCAAAACGATGCTTAAAGCAAGACATGACAACAGAGACTGACAGGTCCGATGGAAGGGATAAAGTTAATGTTATGAGAATATTAAAATACGGGATATTTTACAGGAAAACACTAAAACGGGAAGACAGCGGGAAAAGAGCTCAAGTACGCGAGAAACATGCGCGAAGCTGCCAACATGGCCGCCACGCCAGTAATGACGTCACGACAGCCAAGCCCTATTACCGGTAGATACATGAGACAAATGATTGTCCATCAAGCTTCACCACTGTCTTTCGAAGCATACACAACATCTAGGCCAAATTACATTAACCCATTCAGACCCTGTGTCCATTACAATGAAACTTATTTTTTCGCACCAAAAGAAAAAACAAAAACGACAGGGGTACCACTGTCGTTTTTTTTTCGGGTCGAAATTTTGAGTTGCTCTGATCTTCTTGAAACTCTGGATTCTGATAGAGGGCCTTGGGACTTAGACCTGAGTGCAAAAATGGAGTCTCTAGACCCTTCCAGAGCAGAAATATGGACATTCCACGTAGCATGTTTGCCATTATAAAAGTAGTGGGTTCGTGGACTGAGATATCGAAACTCAAAATTTCGACCAGAAAAAAAAACGACAGTGTTACCCCTTACGTTTTTTTTTTTGGGCGAAAAATTAAGTATCCCCAATCTTCTCAAAACTCTGGATTCTGATAGAGGGCCATGAGACTTAGACCTGAGTGCAAAAATTGAGGCTTTAGACCCCTCCAGTGCTGAGATATCGAAAATCAAAATTTGGACCAGAAAAAAAAACGACAGTGTTACCCCTTACGTTTTTTTTTTGGGCGAAAAATTAAGTATCCCCAATCTTCTCAAAACTCTGGATTCTGATAGAGGGCCATGAGACTTAGACCTGAGCGCAAAAATTGAGGCTTTAGACCCCTCCAGAGCTGAGATATCGAAAATCAAAATTTCGACCAGAAAAAAAAATGACAGTGTTACCCCTTACGTTTTTTTTTTTTGGGGCGAAAAATTAAGTATCCCCAATCTTCTCAAAACTCTGGATTCTGATAGAGGGCCATGGGACTTACACCTGAGTGCAAAAATGGAGGCTCTAGACCCTTCCAGAGCTGAGATATCGAAAATCAAAATTTGGACCAGAAAAAAAAACGACAGTGTTACCCCTTACGTTTTTTTGGGGGGGCGAAAAATTAAGTATCCCCAATCTTCTCAAAACTCTGGATACTGATAGAGGGCCATGAGACTTAGACCTGAGTGCAAAAATTGAGGCTCTAGACCCTTCCAGAGATGAGATATCAAAACTCAAAATTTCGACCAGAAAAAAAAAACGACAGTGTTACCCCTTACGTTTTTTTTTGGCAGAAAAATTAAGTATCCCCAATCTTATTGAAACTCTGGATTCTGATAGAGGGCCATGGGACTTACATCTGAGTGCAAAAATGGAGGCTCTAGACCCTTCCAGAGCTGAGATATCAAAACTCAAAATTTCGACCAGAAAAAAAAAACGACAGTGTTACCCCTTACGTTTTTTTTTTGGGGCGAAAAATTAAGTATCCCCAATCTTCTCAAAACTCTGGATTCTGATAGAGGGCCATGGGACTTACACCTGAGTGCAAAAATGGAGGCTCTAGACCCTTCCAGAGCTGAGATATCGAAACTCAAAATTTCGACCAGAAAAAAAAAACGACAGTGTTACCCCTTACGTTTTTTTTTTTTGGGCGAAAAATTAAGTATCCCCAATCTTCTTGAAACTCTGGATTCTGATAGAGGGCCATGGGACTTACACCTGAGTGCAAAAATGGAGGCTCTAGACCCTTCCAGAGCTGAGATATCGAAAATCAAAATTTGGACCAGAAAAAAAAACGACAGTGTTACCCCTTACGTTTTTTTTGGGGGGGGCGAAAAATTAAGTATCCCCAATCTTCTCAAAACTCTGGATACTGATAGAGGGCCATGAGACTTACACCTGAGTGCAAAAATGGAGGCTCTAGACCCTTCCAGAGCTGAGATATCGAAACTCAAAATTTCGACCAGAAAAAAAAACGACAGTGTTACCCCTTACGTTTTTTTTTTTTTTGGGCGAAAAATTAAGTATCCCCAATCTTCTTGAAACTCTGGATTCTGATAGAGGGTCATGAGACTTAGACCTGAGTACAAAAATGGAGGCTTTAGACCCCTCCAGTGCTGAGATATCGAAAAACAAAATTTGGACCAGAAAAAAAAACGACAGTGTTACCCCTTACGTTTTTTTTTTTGGGTGAAAAATTAAGTATCCCCAATCTTCTCAAAACTCTGGATTCTGATAGAGGGCCATGAGACTTAGACCTGAGCGCAAAAATTGAGGCTTTAGACCCCTCCAGAGCTGAGATATCGAAAATCAAAATTTCGACCAGAAAAAAAAATGACAGTGTTACCCCTTACGTTTTTTTTTTTGGGCGAAAAATTAAGTTTCCCCAATCTTCTTGAAACTCTGGATTCTGATAGAGGGTCATGGGACTTACACCTGAGTGCAAAAATGTAGGCTCTAGACCCTTCCAGAGCTGAGATATCGAAACTCAAAATTTCGACGAGAAAAAAAAAAACGACAGTGTTACCCCTTACGTTTTTTTTTTGGGCGAAAAATTAAGTTTCCCCAATCTTCTTGAAACTCTGGATTCTGATAGAGGGTCATGAGACTTAGACCTGAGTACAAAAATGGAGGCTCTAGACCCTTCCAGAGCTGAGATATCGAAACTCAAAATTTCGACCAGAAAAAAAAACGACAGTGTTACCCCTTACGTTTTTTTTTTTTTGGGCGAAAAATTAAGTATCCCCAATCTTCTTGAAACTCTGGATTCTGATAGAGGGTCATGAGACTTAGACCTGAGTACAAAAATGGAGGCTTTAGACCCCTCCAGTGCTGAGATATCGAAAAACAAAATTTGGACCAGAAAAAAAAAACGACAGTGTTACCCCTTACGTTTTTTTTTTTGGGTGAAAAATTAAGTATCCCCAATCTTCTCAAAACTCTGGATTCTGATAGAGGGCCATGAGACTTAGACCTGAGCGCAAAAATTGAGGCTTTAGACCCCTCCAGAGCTGAGATATCGAAAATCAAAATTTCGACCAGAAAAAAAAAATGACAGTGTTACCCCTTACGGTTTTTTTTTGGGCGAAAAATTAAGTATCCCCAATCTTCTCAAAACTCTGGATTCTTATAGAGGGCCATGGGACTTACACCTGAGTGCAAAAATGGAGGCTCTAGACCCTTCCAGAGCTGAGATATCGAAAATCAAAATTTGGACCAGAAAAAAAACGACAGTGTTACCCCTTACGTTTTTTTTTGGGGCGAAAAATTAAGTATCCCCAATCTTCTCAAAACTCTGGATACTGATAGAGGGCCATGAGACTTAGACCTGAGTGCAAAAATGGAGGCTCTAGACCCTTCCAGAGCTGAGATATCGAAACTCAAAATTTCGACGAGAAAAAAAAAACGACAGTGTTACCCCTTACGTTTTTTTTTTTGGGCGAAAAATTAAGTTTCCCCAATCTTCTTGAAACTCTGGATTCTGATAGAGGGCCATGGGACTTACACCTGAGTGCAAAAATGGAGGCTCTAGACCCTTCCAGAGCTGAGATATCGAAAATCAAAATTTGGACCAGAAAAAAAAACGACAGTGTTTCCCCTTACGTTTTTTTTTTGGGGCGAAAAATTAAGTATCCCCAATCTTCTCAAAACTCTGGATACTGATAGAGGGCCATGAGACTTAGACCTGAGTGCAAAAATGGAGGCTCTAGACCCTTCCAGAGCTGAGATATCGAAACTCAAAATTTCGACGAGAAAAAAAAAACGACAGTGTTACCCCTTACGTTTTTTTTTTTTGGGCGAAAAATTAAGTTTCCCCAATCTTCTTGAAACTCTGGATTCTGATAGAGGGTCATGAGACTTAGACCTGAGTACAAAAATGGAGGCTTTAGACCCCTCCAGTGCTGAGATATCGAAAATCAAAATTTGGACCAGAAAAAAAAACGACAGTGTTACCCCTTACGTTTTTTTTTTTTTGGGCGAAAAATTTAGTATCCCCAATCTTCTTGAAACTCTGTATTCTGATAGAGGGCCATGGGACTTACACCTGAGTGCAAAAATGGAGGCTCTAGACCCTTCCAGAGCTGAGATATCGAAACTCAAAATTTCGACCAGAAAAAAAAAACGACAGTGTTACCCCTTACGTTTTTTTTTTTTTTGGGCGAAAAATTAAGTATCCCCAATCTTCTTGAAACTCTGGATTCTGATAGAGGGTCATGAGACTTAGACCTGAGTACAAAAATGGAGGCTTTAGACCCCTCCAGTGCTGAGATATCGAAAAACAAAATTTGGACCAGAAAAAAAAACGACAGTGTTACCCCTTACGTTTTTTTTTTTTGGGCGAAAAATTAAGTATCCCCAATCTTCTCAAAACTCTGGATTCTGATAGAGGGCCATGAGACTTAGACCTGAGCGCAAAAATTGAGGCTTTAGACCCCTCCAGAGCTGAGATATCGAAAATCAAAATTTCGACCAGAAAAAAAAAAATGACAGTGTTACCCCTTACGTTTTTTTTTTGGGCGAAAAATTAAGTATCCCCAATCTTCTCAAAACTCTGGATTCTTATAGAGGGCCATGGGACTTACACCTGAGTGCAAAAATGGAGGCTCTAGACCCTTCCAGAGCTGAGATATCGAAAATCAAAATTTGGACCAGAAAAAAAAACGACAGTGTTACCCCTTACGTTTTTTTTTTGGGGCGAAAAATTAAGTATCCCCAATCTTCTCAAAACTCTGGATACTGATAGAGGGCCATGAGACTTAGACCTGAGTGCAAAAATGGAGGCTCTAGACCCTTCCAGAGCTGAGATATCAAAACTCAAAATTTCGACCAGAAAAAAAAAACGACAGTGTTACTTACCCCTTACGTTTTTTTTTTTTGGCCGAAAAATTAAGTATCCCCAATCTTCTTGAAACTCTGGATTCTGATAGAGGGCCATGGGACTTACACCTGAGTGCAAAAATGGAGGCTCTAGACCCTTCCAGAGCTGAGATATCGAAAATCAAAATTTGGACCAGAAAAAAAAACGACAGTGTTACCCCTTACGTTTTTTTTTTTGGGGCGAAAAATTAAGTATCCCCAATCTTCTCAAAACTCTGGATACTGATAGAGGGCCATGAGACTTAGACCTGAGTGCAAAAATGGAGGCTCTAGACCCTTCCAGAGCTGAGATATCGAAACTCAAAATTTCGACGAGAAAAAAAAACGACAGTGTTACCCCTTACGTTTTTTTTTTTGGGCGAAAAATTAAGTATCCTCAATCTTCTTGAAACTCTGGATTCTGATAGAGGGTCATGAGACTTAGACCTGAGTACAAAAATGGAGGCTTTAGACCCCTCCAGTGCTGAGATATCGAAAAACAAAATTTGGACCAGAAAAAAAAACGACAGTGTTACCCCTTACGTTTTTTTTTTTTGGGCGAAAAATTAAGTATCCCCAATCTTCTCAAAACTCTGGATTCTTATAGAGGGCCATGGGACTTACACCTGAGTGCAAAAATGGAGGCTCTAGACCCTTCCAGAGCTGAGATATCGAAAATCAAAATTTGGACCAGAAAAAAAAACGGCAGTGTTACCCCTTACGTTTTTTTTTTGGGGCGAAAAATTAAGTATCCCCAATCTTCTCAAAACTCTGGATACTGATAGAGGGCCATGAGACTTAGACCTGAGTGCAAAAATGGAGGCTCTAGACCCTTCCAGAGCTGAGATATCGAAACTCAAAATTTCGACGAGAAAAAAAAAACGACAGTGTTACCCCTTACTTTTTTTTTTTTTGGGCGAAAAATTAAGTTTCCCCAATCTTCTTGAAACTCTGGATTCTGATAGAGGGTCATGAGACTTAGACCTGAGTGCAAAAATGGAGGCTCTAGACCCTTCCAGAGCTGAGATATCGAAACTCAAAATTTCGACGAGAAAAAAAAAACGACAGTGTTACCCCTTACGTTTTTTTTTTTGGGCGAAAAATTAAGTTTCCCCAATCTTCTTGAAACTCTGGATTCTGATAGAGGGTCATGAGACTTAGACCTGAGTACAAAAATGGAGGCTTTAGACCCCTCCAGTGCTGAGATATCGAAAATCAAAATTTGGACCAGAAAAAAAAACGACAGTGTTACCCCTTACGTTTTTTTTTTTTTGGGCGAAAAATTAAGTATCCTCAATCTTCTTGAAACTCTGGATTCTGATAGAGGGTCATGAGACTTAGACCTGAGTACAAAAATGGAGGCTTTAGACCCCTCCAGTGCTGAGATATCGAAAAACAAAATTTGGACCAGAAAAAAAAACGACAGTGTTACCCCTTACGTTTTTTTTTTTGGGCGAAAAATTAAGTATCCCCAATCTTCTCAAAACTCTGGATTCTTATAGAGGGCCATGGGACTTACACCTGAGTGCAAAAATGGAGGCTCTAGACCCTTCCAGAGCTGAGATATCGAAAATCAAAATTTGGACCAGAAAAAAAAACGACAGTGTTACCCCTTACGTTTTTTTTTTGGGGCGAAAAATTAAGTATCCCCAATCTTCTCAAAACTCTGGATACTGATAGAGGGCCATGAGACTTAGACCTGAGTGCAAAAATGGAGGCTCTAGACCCTTCCAGAGCTGAGATATCAAAACTCAAAATTTCGACCAGAAAAAAAAACGACAGTGTTACCCCTTACGTTTTTTTTTTTGGGGGGCGAAAAATTAAGTATCCCCAATCTTCTCAAAACTCTGGATACTGATAGAGGGCCATGAGACTTAGACCTGAGTGCAAAAATGGAGGCTCTAGACCCCTCCAGTGCTGAGATATCGAAAAACAAAATTTGGACCAGAAAAAAAAACGACAGTGTTACCCCTTACGTTTTTTTTTTTGGGCGAAAAATTAAGTATCCCCAATCTTCTCAAAACTCTGGATTCTTATAGAGGGCCATGGGACTTACACCTGAGTGCAAAAATGGAGGCTCTAGACCCTTCCAGAGCTGAGATATCGAAAATCAAAATTTGGACCAGAAAAAAAAACGACAGTGTTACCCCTTACGTTTTTTTTTTGGGGCGAAAAATTAAGTATCCCCAATCTTCTCAAAACTCTGGATACTGATAGAGGGCCATGAGACTTAGACCTGAGTGCAAAAATGGAGGCTCTAGACCCTTCCAGAGCTGAGATATCAAAACTCAAAATTTCGACCAGAAAAAAAAACGACAGTGTTACCCCTTACGTTTTTTTTTTTGGGGGGCGAAAAATTAAGTATCCCCAATCTTCTCAAAACTCTGGATACTGATAGAGGGCCATGAGACTTAGACCTGAGTGCAAAAATGGAGGCTCTAGACCATTCCAGAGCTGAGATATCAAAACTCAAAATTTCGACCAGAAAAAAAAAACGACAGTGTTACCCCTTACGTTTTTTTTTTGGGGCGAAAAATTAAGTATCCCCAATCTTCTCAAAACTCTGGATACTGATAGAGGGCCATGAGACTTAGACCTGAGTGCAAAAATGGAGGCTCTAGACCCTTCCAGAGCTGAGATATCAAAACTCAAAATTTCGACCAGAAAAAAAAAATGACAGTGTTACCCCTTACGTTTTTTTTTTTGGCCGAAAAATTAAGTATCCCCAATCTTCTTGAAACTCTGGATTCTGATAGAGGGCCATGGGACTTACATCTGAGTGCAAAAATGGAGGCTCTAGACCCTTCCAGAGCTGAGATATCAAAACTCAAAATTTCGACCAGAAAAAAAAAACGACAGTGTTACCCCTTACGTTTTTTTTTTTTGGCCGAAAAATTAAGTATCCCCAATCTTCTTGAAACTCTGGATTCTGATAGAGGACCATGGGACTTACACCTGAGTGCAAAAATGGAGGCTCTAGACCCTTCCAGAAGTGAGATATCGAAACTCAAAATTTCGACCAGAAAAAAAAACGACAGTGTTACCCCTTACGTTTTTTTTTGGGGGGCGAAAAAATAAATATCCCCAATCTTCTTGAAACTCTGGATTCTGATAGAGGGCCATGGGACTTACACCTGAGTGCAAAAATGGAGGCTCTAGACCCTTCCAGAGCTGAGATATCGAAACTCAAATTTTGGACCAGAAAAAAAAACGACAGTGTTACCCCTTACGTTTTTTTTTTTGGGGCGAAAAATTAAGTATCCCCAATCTTCTCAAAACTCTGGATACTGATAGAGGGCCATGAGACTTAGACCTGAGTGCAAAAATGGAGGCTCTAGACCCTTCCAGAGCTGAGATATCGAAACTCAAAATTTCGACGAGAAAAAAAAAACGACAGTGTTACCCCTTACGTTTTTTTTTTGGGGCGAAAAATTAAGTTTCCCCAATCTTCTTGAAACTCTGGATTCTGATAGAAGGCCATGGGACTTAGACCTGAGCGCAAAAATTGAGGCTTTAGACCCCTCCAGAGCTGAGATATCGAAAATCAAAATTTCGACCAGAAAAAAAAAACGACAGTGTTACCCCTTACGTTTTTTTTTGGGGGCGAAAAATTAAGTATCCCCAATCTTCTCAAAACTCTGGATACTGATAGAGGGCCATGAGACTTAGACCTGAGTGCAAAAATGGAGGCTCTAGACCCTTCCAAAGCTGAGATATCAAAACTCAAAATTTCGACCAGAAAAAAAAAACGACAGTGTTACCCCTTACGTTTTTTTTTTTTTTTTGGCGAAAAATTAAGTATCCCCAATCTTCTCAAAACTCTGGATTCTGATAGAGGGCCATGAGACTTAGACCTGAGGAGCCCAGAGCTGCAACCTGAAAGTGGTGCCATGGATGAGACCCTCCATCTCTCCACCTGACTTTACGAGACCCTCTATCTCTCCACCTGCCCTTATTGCCTCAGATTGTGAAGCACAGCGCAGCAACAAGCTCTGTGACGAAGGCACAGTCACCTCTGGTGAATTCATCAGAATGGGAACCGCTGTGTTGAGTCGGCAGTAGGATGTGGTGTTCAGCACCTCTAAATTGTAGTTTGAATAAAGCTTTGTTTCATGTGTTGTTGACTTGTATGTGCATTTGCTTATTGTGATGGTTACTTTTATTTGTTCTTTTACTCATTTATTCATTTTTCTTATTGTTGTCAGTATATAAAAATATAATTATTTAATTAATGTATGCATTAATTCATCGATTGACTGACAATTGAGATTTTTCACTGAATTTATAAATATAAATGTATTCATGCTGTCATATGACAAAACAAATTATATTTTGCTTGTTATATTAAATTATATTTTTAGTATATAAAAAGTTATAATTAACTATTGGTCCGCATTTAATATTATTATTTTGTTTAAGTGTTGGGGTGGGCTAACAATGCAGTTCATTCTGAGGTAATATTATTTTTAAGGAGTGATACTTACATTTTTCGAGTATAAAATCAACAGTTTTCTCCAAAAGAGATCTTCGAGCAGCTGCCTGTCTCCTTTGTGCAGACGTTACAAACGCAGAGGAAAACTGTTCTAGGTTGTGCTGTCGAGTCACTGATGTTATGAAGTGTTAGTGCACCTGTCGCTCATATAATTTAAACTTATAAACTTATTACATACAAAATCATGGAAAGATACCATAACAGTCATAATGACAAAACAGAAAACATAAAGATCATTGGTTTGTGTACATCATAATATGACATCATAATATAATATTTATACACAGGAAAAAGGAACAATAACAAGGCTAAATATCTTTAAATAGTTCTTCATAATACATAAAAAATGTTGTTGTTTTGTTGTCCGTAGGTCCATCCCGTAATTCCACCGTCCACGAACCCACTATTTTTATAATGGCATAATGCTATGTGGGATGTCCATATCTCAGCTCTGGAAGGGTCTTGAGACTCAATTTTTGCACTCAGGTCTAAGTCCCAAGGCCCTCTATCAGAATCCAGAGTTTTAAGAAGATTGGAGAAACTTATTTTTTCGCACAAAAAAAAAAAAACACGACAGTGTTACCCCTTACGTTTTTTTTTTTTGGGCGAAAAATTAAGTATCCCCAATCTTCTTGAAACTCTGGATTCTGATAGAGGGCAATGGGACTTACACCTGAGTGCAAAAATGGAGGCTCTAGACCTTTCCAGAGCTGAGATATCGAAACTCAAAATTTCGACCAGAAAAAAAAAACGACAGTGTTACCCCTTACGTTTTTTTTTTTGGGGCGAAAAATTAAGTATCCCCAATCTTCTTGAAACTCTGGATTCTGATAGAGGGCCATGAGACTTAGACCTGAGTGCAAAAATTGAGGCTTTAGACCCCTCCAGAGCTGAGATATCGAAAATCAAAATTTCGACCAGAAAAAAAAAACGACAGTGTTACCCCTTACGTTTTTTTTTTTTTGGGCGAAAAATTAAGTATCCCCAATCTTCTTGAAACTCTGGATTCTGATAGAGGGCCATGGGACTTACACCTGAGTGCAAAAATGGAGGCTTTAGACCCCTCCAGAGCTGAGATATCGAAAATCAAAATTTGGACCAGAAAAAAAAACGACAGTGTTACCCCTTACGTTTTTTTTTTGGGCGAAAAATAAAGTATCCCCAATCTTCTCAAAACTCTGGATTCTGATAGAGGGCCATGAGACTTAGACCTGAGTGCAAAAATTGAGGCTCTAGACCTTTCCAGAGCTAAGATATCGAAACTCAAAATTTCGACCAGAAAAAAAAACGACAGTGTTACCCCTTATGTTTTTTTTTTTTGGGCGAAAAATTAAGTATCCCCAATCTTCTTGAAACTCTGGATTCTGATAGAGGACCATGGGACTTACACCTGAGTGCAAAAATGGAGGCTCTAGACCCTTCCAGAGCTGAGATATCAAAACTCAAAATTTCGACCAGAAAAAAAAACGACAGTGTTACCCCTTACGTTTTTTTTGGGGGGCGAAAAATTAAGTATCCCCAATCTTCTCAAAACTCTGGATACTGATAGAGGGCCATGGGACTTAGACCTGAGTGCAAAAATGGAGGCTCTAGACCCTTCCAGAGCTGAGATATCAAAACTCAAAATTTCGACCAGAAAAAAAAAACGACAGTGTTACCCCTTACGTTTTTTTTGGGGGGGCGAAAAATTAAGTATCCCCAATCTTCTTGAAACTCTGGATTCTGATAGAGGGCCATGGGACTTACACCTGAGTGCAAAAATGGAGGCTCTAGACCCTTCCAGAGCTGAGATATCGAAACTTAAAATTTCGTCCAGAAAAAAAAACGACAGTGTTACCCCTTACGTTTTTTTTTTTTGGGCGAAAAATTAAGTATCCCCAATCTTCTTGAAACTCTGGATTCTGATAGAGGGCCATGAGACTTAGACCTGAGTACAAAAATGGAGGCTTTAGACCCCTCCGGAGCTGAGATATCGAAAATCAAAATTTGGACCAGAAAAAAAAACGACAGTGTTACCCCTTACGTTTTTTTTTTGGGCGAAAAATTAAGTATCCTCAATCTTCTCAAAACTTTGGATTCTGATAGAGGGCCATGAGACTTAGACCTGAGCGCAAAAATTGAGGCTTTAGACCCCTCCAGTGCTGAGATATCGAAAATCAAAATTTGGACCAGAAAAAAAAACGACAGTGTTACCCCTTACGTTTTTTTTTTTGGGCGAAAAATTAAGTATCCCCAATCTTCTCAAAACTCTGGATTCTGATAGAGGGCCATGAGACTTAGACCTGAGCGCAAAAATTGAGGCTTTAGACCCCTCCAGTGCTGAGATATCGAAAAACAAAATTTGGACCAGAAAAAAAAAAACGACAGTGTTACCCCTTACGTTTTTTTTTTTTGGGTGAAAAATTAAGTATCCCCAATCTTCTCAAAACTCTGGATTCTGATAGAGGGCCATGAGACTTAGACCTGAGCGCAAAAATTGAGGCTTTAGACCCCTCCAGAGCTGAAATATCGAAAATCAAAATTTCGACCAGAAAAAAAAAATGACAGTGTTACCCCTTACGTTTTTTTTTTTGGGCGAAAAATTAAGTATCCCCAATCTTCTCAAAACTCTGGATTCTTATAGAGGGCCATGGGACTTACACCTGAGTGCAAAAATGGAGGCTCTAGACCCTTCCAGAGCTGAGATATCGAAAATCAAAATTTGGACCAGAAAAAAAAACGACAGTGTTACCCCTTACGTTTTTTTTTTGGGGCGAAAAATTAAGTATCCTCAATCTTCTTGAAACTCTGGATTCTGATAGAGGGTCATGAGACTTAGACCTGAGTACAAAAATGGAGGCTTTAGACCCCTCCAGTGCTGAGATATCGAAAAACAAAATTTGGACCAGAAAAAAAAACGACAGTGTTACCCCTTACGTTTTTTTTTTTGGGCGAAAAATTAAGTATCCCCAATCTTCTCAAAACTCTGGATTCTTATAGAGGGCCATGGGACTTACACCTGAGTGCAAAAATGGAGGCTCTAGACCCTTCCAGAGCTGAGATATCGAAAATCAAAATTTGGACCAGAAAAAAAAACGACAGTGTTACCCCTTACGTTTTTTTTTTGGGGCGAAAAATTAAGTATCCCCAATCTTCTCAAAACTCTGGATACTGATAGAGGGCCATGAGACTTAGACCTGAGTGCAAAAATGGAGGCTCTAGACCCTTCCAGAGCTGAGATATCAAAACTCAAAATTTCGACCAGAAAAAAAAACGACAGTGTTACCCCTTACGTTTTTTTTTTTGGGGGGCGAAAAATTAAGTATCCCCAATCTTCTCAAAACTCTGGATACTGATAGAGGGCCATGAGACTTAGACCTGAGTGCAAAAATGGAGGCTCTAGACCCCTCCAGTGCTGAGATATCGAAAAACAAAATTTGGACCAGAAAAAAAAACGACAGTGTTACCCCTTACGTTTTTTTTTTTGGGCGAAAAATTAAGTATCCCCAATCTTCTCAAAACTCTGGATTCTTATAGAGGGCCATGGGACTTACACCTGAGTGCAAAAATGGAGGCTCTAGACCCTTCCAGAGCTGAGATATCGAAAATCAAAATTTGGACCAGAAAAAAAAACGACAGTGTTACCCCTTACGTTTTTTTTTTGGGGCGAAAAATTAAGTATCCCCAATCTTCTCAAAACTCTGGATACTGATAGAGGGCCATGAGACTTAGACCTGAGTGCAAAAATGGAGGCTCTAGACCCTTCCAGAGCTGAGATATCAAAACTCAAAATTTCGACCAGAAAAAAAAACGACAGTGTTACCCCTTACGTTTTTTTTTTTGGGGGGCGAAAAATTAAGTATCCCCAATCTTCTCAAAACTCTGGATACTGATAGAGGGCCATGAGACTTAGACCTGAGTGCAAAAATGGAGGCTCTAGACCATTCCAGAGCTGAGATATCAAAACTCAAAATTTCGACCAGAAAAAAAAAAACGACAGTGTTACCCCTTACGTTTTTTTTTTGGGGCGAAAAATTAAGTATCCCCAATCTTCTCAAAACTCTGGATACTGATAGAGGGCCATGAGACTTAGACCTGAGTGCAAAAATGGAGGCTCTAGACCCTTCCAGAGCTGAGATATCAAAACTCAAAATTTCGACCAGAAAAAAAAAATGACAGTGTTACCCCTTACGTTTTTTTTTTTGGCCGAAAAATTAAGTATCCCCAATCTTCTTGAAACTCTGGATTCTGATAGAGGGCCATGGGACTTACATCTGAGTGCAAAAATGGAGGCTCTAGACCCTTCCAGAGCTGAGATATCAAAACTCAAAATTTCGACCAGAAAAAAAAAACGACAGTGTTACCCCTTACGTTTTTTTTTTTTGGCCGAAAAATTAAGTATCCCCAATCTTCTTGAAACTCTGGATTCTGATAGAGGACCATGGGACTTACACCTGAGTGCAAAAATGGAGGCTCTAGACCCTTCCAGAAGTGAGATATCGAAACTCAAAATTTCGACCAGAAAAAAAAACGACAGTGTTACCCCTTACGTTTTTTTTTGGGGGGCGAAAAAATAAATATCCCCAATCTTCTTGAAACTCTGGATTCTGATAGAGGGCCATGGGACTTACACCTGAGTGCAAAAATGGAGGCTCTAGACCCTTCCAGAGCTGAGATATCGAAACTCAAATTTTGGACCAGAAAAAAAAACGACAGTGTTACCCCTTACGTTTTTTTTTTGGGGCGAAAAATTAAGTATCCCCAATCTTCTCAAAACTCTGGATACTGATAGAGGGCCATGAGACTTAGACCTGAGTGCAAAAATGGAGGCTCTAGACCCTTCCAGAGCTGAGATATCGAAACTCAAAATTTCGACGAGAAAAAAAAAACGACAGTGTTACCCCTTACGTTTTTTTTTTGGGGCGAAAAATTAAGTTTCCCCAATCTTCTTGAAACTCTGGATTCTGATAGAAGGCCATGGGACTTAGACCTGAGCGCAAAAATTGAGGCTTTAGACCCCTCCAGAGCTGAGATATCGAAAATCAAAATTTCGACCAGAAAAAAAAAACGACAGTGTTACCCCTTACGTTTTTTTTTGGGGGCGAAAAATTAAGTATCCCCAATCTTCTCAAAACTCTGGATACTGATAGAGGGCCATGAGACTTAGACCTGAGTGCAAAAATGGAGGCTCTAGACCCTTCCAAAGCTGAGATATCAAAACTCAAAATTTCGACCAGAAAAAAAAAACGACAGTGTTACCCCTTACGTTTTTTTTTTTTTTTTTGGCGAAAAATTAAGTATCCCCAATCTTCTCAAAACTCTGGATTCTGATAGAGGGCCATGAGACTTAGACCTGAGGAGCCCAGAGCTGCAACCTGAAAGTGGTGCCATGGATGAGACCCTCCATCTCTCCACCTGACTTTACGAGACCCTCTATCTCTCCACCTGCCCTTATTGCCTCAGATTGTGAAGCACAGCGCAGCAACAAGCTCTGTGACGAAGGCACAGTCACCTCTGGTGAATTCATCAGAATGGGAACCGCTGTGTTGAGTCGGCAGTAGGATGTGGTGTTCAGCACCTCTAAATTGTAGTTTGAATAAAGCTTTGTTTCATGTGTTGTTGACTTGTATGTGCATTTGCTTATTGTGATGGTTACTTTTATTTGTTCTTTTACTCATTTATTCATTTTTCTTATTGTTGTCAGTATATAAAAATATAATTATTTAATTAATGTATGCATTAATTCATCGATTGACTGACAATTGAGATTTTTCACTGAATTTATAAATATAAATGTATTCATGCTGTCATATGACAAAACAAATTATATTTTGCTTGTTATATTAAATTATATTTTTAGTATATAAAAAGTTATAATTAACTATTGGTCCGCATTTAATATTATTATTTTGTTTAAGTGTTGGGGTGGGCTAACAATGCAGTTCATTCTGAGGTAATATTATTTTTAAGGAGTGATACTTACATTTTTCGAGTATAAAATCAACAGTTTTCTCCAAAAGAGATCTTCGAGCAGCTGCCTGTCTCCTTTGTGCAGACGTTACAAACGCAGAGGAAAACTGTTCTAGGTTGTGCTGTCGAGTCACTGATGTTATGAAGTGTTAGTGCACCTGTCGCTCATATAATTTAAACTTATAAACTTATTACATACAAAATCATGGAAAGATACCATAACAGTCATAATGACAAAACAGAAAACATAAAGATCATTGGTTTGTGTACATCATAATATGACATCATAATATAATATTTATACACAGGAAAAAGGAACAATAACAAGGCTAAATATCTTTAAATAGTTCTTCATAATACATAAAAAATGTTGTTGTTTTGTTGTCCGTAGGTCCATCCCGTAATTCCACCGTCCACGAACCCACTATTTTTATAATGGCATAATGCTATGTGGGATGTCCATATCTCAGCTCTGGAAGGGTCTTGAGACTCAATTTTTGCACTCAGGTCTAAGTCCCAAGGCCCTCTATCAGAATCCAGAGTTTTAAGAAGATTGGAGAAACTTATTTTTTCGCACAAAAAAAAAAAAACACGACAGTGTTACCCCTTACGTTTTTTTTTTTTGGGCGAAAAATTAAGTATCCCCAATCTTCTTGAAACTCTGGATTCTGATAGAGGGCAATGGGACTTACACCTGAGTGCAAAAATGGAGGCTCTAGACCTTTCCAGAGCTGAGATATCGAAACTCAAAATTTCGACCAGAAAAAAAAACGACAGTGTTACCCCTTACGTTTTTTTTTTTGGGGCGAAAAATTAAGTATCCCCAATCTTCTTGAAACTCTGGATTCTGATAGAGGGCCATGAGACTTAGACCTGAGTGCAAAAATTGAGGCTTTAGACCCCTCCAGAGCTGAGATATCGAAAATCAAAATTTCGACCAGAAAAAAAAAACGACAGTGTTACCCCTTACGTTTTTTTTTTTTGGGCGAAAAATTAAGTATCCCCAATCTTCTTGAAACTCTGGATTCTGATAGAGGGCCATGGGACTTACACCTGAGTGCAAAAATGGAGGCTTTAGACCCCTCCAGAGCTGAGATATCGAAAATCAAAATTTGGACCAGAAAAAAAAACGACAGTGTTACCCCTTACGTTTTTTTTTTTGGGCGAAAAATAAAGTATCCCCAATCTTCTCAAAACTCTGGATTCTGATAGAGGGCCATGAGACTTAGACCTGAGTGCAAAAATTGAGGCTCTAGACCTTTCCAGAGCTAAGATATCGAAACTCAAAATTTCGACCAGAAAAAAAAACGACAGTGTTACCCCTTATGTTTTTTTTTTTTGGGCGAAAAATTAAGTATCCCCAATCTTCTTGAAACTCTGGATTCTGATAGAGGACCATGGGACTTACACCTGAGTGCAAAAATGGAGGCTCTAGACCCTTCCAGAGCTGAGATATCAAAACTCAAAATTTCGACCAGAAAAAAAAACGACAGTGTTACCCCTTACGTTTTTTTTGGGGGGCGAAAAATTAAGTATCCCCAATCTTCTCAAAACTCTGGATACTGATAGAGGGCCATGGGACTTAGACCTGAGTGCAAAAATGGAGGCTCTAGACCCTTCCAGAGCTGAGATATCAAAACTCAAAATTTCGACCAGAAAAAAAAAACGACAGTGTTACCCCTTACGTTTTTTTTGGGGGGGCGAAAAATTAAGTATCCCCAATCTTCTTGAAACTCTGGATTCTGATAGAGGGCCATGGGACTTACACCTGAGTGCAAAAATGGAGGCTCTAGACCCTTCCAGAGCTGAGATATCGAAACTTAAAATTTCGTCCAGAAAAAAAAACGACAGTGTTACCCCTTACGTTTTTTTTTTTTGGGCGAAAAATTAAGTATCCCCAATCTTCTTGAAACTCTGGATTCTGATAGAGGGCCATGAGACTTAGACCTGAGTACAAAAATGGAGGCTTTAGACCCCTCCGGAGCTGAGATATCGAAAATCAAAATTTGGACCAGAAAAAAAAACGACAGTGTTACCCCTTACGTTTTTTTTTTGGGCGAAAAATTAAGTATCCTCAATCTTCTCAAAACTTTGGATTCTGATAGAGGGCCATGAGACTTAGACCTGAGCGCAAAAATTGAGGCTTTAGACCCCTCCAGTGCTGAGATATCGAAAATCAAAATTTGGACCAGAAAAAAAAACGACAGTGTTACCCCTTACGTTTTTTTTTTTGGGCGAAAAATTAAGTATCCCCAATCTTCTCAAAACTCTGGATTCTGATAGAGGGCCATGAGACTTAGACCTGAGCGCAAAAATTGAGGCTTTAGACCCCTCCAGTGCTGAGATATCGAAAAACAAAATTTGGACCAGAAAAAAAAAAACGACAGTGTTACCCCTTAAGTTTTTTTTTTTTGGGTGAAAAATTAAGTATCCCCAATCTTCTCAAAACTCTGGATTCTGATAGAGGGCCATGAGACTTAGACCTGAGCGCAAAAATTGAGGCTTTAGACCCCTCCAGAGCTGAAATATCGAAAATCAAAATTTCGACCAGAAAAAAAAAATGACAGTGTTACCCCTTACGTTTTTTTTTTTGGGCGAAAAATTAAGTATCCCCAATCTTCTCAAAACTCTGGATTCTTATAGAGGGCCATGGGACTTACACCTGAGTGCAAAAATGGAGGCTCTAGACCCTTCCAGAGCTGAGATATCGAAAATCAAAATTTGGACCAGAAAAAAAAACGACAGTGTTACCCCTTACGTTTTTTTTTTGGGGCGAAAAATTAAGTATCCCCAATCTTCTCAAAGCTCTGGATACTGATAGAGGGCCATGAGACTTAGACCTGAGTGCAAAAATGGAGGCTCTAGACCCTTCCAGAGCTGAGATATCGAAACTCAAAATTTCGACGAGAAAAAAAAAACGACAGTGTTACCCCTTACGTTTTTTTTTTTGGGCGAAAAATTAAGTTTCCCCAATCTTCTTGAAACTCTGGATTCTGATAGAGGGCCATGGGACTTACACCTGAGTGCAAAAATGGAGGCTCTAGACCCTTCCAGAGCTGAGATATCGAAAATCAAAATTTGGACCAGAAAAAAAAACGACAGTGTTACCCCTTACGGTTTTTTTTTTGGGCGAAAAATTAAGTATCCCCAATCTTCTCAAAACTCTGGATACTGATAGAGGGCCATGAGACTTAGACCTGAGTGCAAAAATGGAGGCTCTAGACCCTTCCAGAGCTGAGATATCGAAACTCAAAATTTCGACGAGAAAAAAAAAACGACAGTGTTACCCCTTACGTTTTTTTTTTTGGGCGAAAAATTAAGTTTCCCCAATCTTCTTGAAACTCTGGATTCTGATAGTTTCGACGAGAAAAAAAAAACGACAGTGTTACCCCTTACGTTTTTTTTTTTGGGCGAAAAATTAAGTTTCCCCAATCTTCTTGAAACTCTGGATTCTGATAGAGGGTCATGAGACTTAGACCTGAGTACAAAAATGGAGGCTTTAGACCCCTCCAGTGCTGAGATATCGAAAATCAAAATTTGGACCAGAAAAAAAAACGACAGTGTTACCCCTTACGTTTTTTTTTTTGGGCGAAAAATTAAGTATCCCCAATCTTCTCAAAACTCTGGATTCTGATAGAGGGCCATGAGACTTAGACCTGAGCGCAAAAATTGAGGCTTTAGACCCCTCCAGTGCTGAGATATCGAAAAACAAAATTTGGACCAGAAAAAAAAAAACGACAGTGTTACCCCTTACGTTTTTTTTTTTTGGGTGAAAAATTAAGTATCCCCAATCTTCTCAAAACTCTGGATTCTGATAGAGGGCCATGAGACTTAGACCTGAGCGCAAAAATTGAGGCTTTAGACCCCTCCAGAGCTGAGATATCGAAAATCAAAATTTCGACCAGAAAAAAAAAATGACAGTGTTACCCCTTACGTTTTTTTTTTTGGGCGAAAAATTAAGTATCCCCAATCTTCTCAAAACTCTGGATTCTTATAGAGGGCCATGGGACTTACACCTGAGTGCAAAAATGGAGGCTCTAGACCCTTCCAGAGCTGAGATATCGAAAATCAAAATTTGGACCAGAAAAAAAAACGACAGTGTTACCCCTTACGTTTTTTTTTTGGGGCGAAAAATTAAGTATCCCCAATCTTCTCAAAACTCTGGATACTGATAGAGGGCCATGAGACTTAGACCTGAGTGAAAAAATGGAGGCTCTAGACCCTTCCAGAGCTGAGATATCGAAACTCAAAATTTCGACGAGAAAAAAAAAAACGACAGTGTTACCCCTTACGTTTTTTTTTTTTGGGCGAAAAATTAAGTTTCCCCAATCTTCTTGAAACTCTGGATTCTGATAGAGGGCCATGGGACTTACACCTGAGTGCAAAAATGGAGGCTCTAGACCCTTCCAGAGCTGAGATATCGAAAATCAAAATTTGGACCAGAAAAAAAAACGACAGTGTTACCCCTTACGGTTTTTTTTTTGGGCGAAAAATTAAGTATCCCCAATCTTCTCAAAACTCTGGATACTGATAGAGGGCCATGAGACTTAGACCTGAGTGCAAAAATGGAGGCTCTAGACCCTTCCAGAGCTGAGATATCGAAACTCAAAATTTCGACGAGAAAAAAAAAACGACAGTGTTACCCCTTACGTTTTTTTTTTTGGGCGAAAAATTAAGTTTCCCCAATCTTCTTGAAACTCTGGATTCTGATAGTTTCGACGAGAAAAAAAAAACGACAGTGTTACCCCTTACGTTTTTTTTTTTGGGCGAAAAATTAAGTTTCCCCAATCTTCTTGAAACTCTGGATTCTGATAGAGGGTCATGAGACTTAGACCTGAGTACAAAAATGGAGGCTTTAGACCCCTCCAGTGCTGAGATATCGAAAATCAAAATTTGGACCAGAAAAAAAAACGACAGTGTTACCCCTTACGTTTTTTTTTTTTTTGGGCGAAAAATTTAGTATCCCCAATCTTCTTGAAACTCTGTATTCTGATAGAGGGCCATGGGACTTACACCTGAGTGCAAAAATGGAGGCTCTAGACCCTTCCAGAGCTGAGATATCGAAACTCAAAATTTCGACCAGAAAAAAAAAACGACAGTGTTACCCCTTACGTTTTTTTTTTTTGGGCGAAAAATTAAGTATCCCCAATCTTCTTGAAACTCTGGATTCTGATAGAGGGTCATGAGACTTAGACCTGAGTACAAAAATGGAGGCTTTAGACCCCTCCAGTGCTGAGATATCGAAAAACAAAATTTGGACCCGAAAAAAAAACGACAGTGTTACCCCTTACGTTTTTTTTTTTTGGGCGAAAAATTAAGTATCCCCAATCTTCTCAAAACTCTGGATTCTGATAGAGGGCCATGAGACTTAGACCTGAGCGCAAAAATTGAGGCTTTAGACCCCTCCAGAGCTGAGATATCGAAAATCAAAATTTCGACCAGAAAAAAAAAATGACAGTGTTACCCCTTACGTTTTTTTTTTGGGCGAAAAATTAAGTATCCCCAATCTTCTCAAAACTCTGGATTCTTATAGAGGGCCATGGGACTTACACCTGAGTGCAAAAATGGAGGCTCTAGACCCTTCCAGAGCTGAGATATCGAAAATCAAAATTTGGACCAGAAAAAAAAACGACAGTGTTACCCCTTACGTTTTTTTTTTGGGGCGAAAAATTAAGTATCCCCAATCTTCTCAAAACTCTGGATACTGATAGAGGGCCATGAGACTTAGACCTGAGTGCAAAAATGGAGGCTCTAGACCCTTCCAGAGCTGAGATATCGAAACTCAAAATTTCGACGAGAAAAAAAAAACGACAGTGTTACCCCTTACGTTTTTTTTTTGGGCGAAAAATTAAGTTTCCCCAATCTTCTTGAAACTCTGGATTCTGATAGAGGGCCATGGGACTTACACCTGAGTGCAAAAATGGAGGCTCTAGACCCTTCCAGAGCTGAGATATCGAAAATCAAAATTTGGACCAGAAAAAAAAACGACAGTGTTACCCCTTACGTTTTTTTTTTGGGGCGAAAAATTAAGTATCCCCAATCTTCTCAAAACTCTGGATACTGATAGAGGGCCATGAGACTTAGACCTGAGTGCAAAAATGGAGGCTCTAGACCCTTCCAGAGCTGAGATATCGAAACTCAAAATTTCGACGAGAAAAAAAAAACGACAGTGTTACCCCTTACGTTTTTTTTTTTGGGGCGAAAAATTAAGTTTCCCCAATCTTCTTGAAACTCTGGATTCTGATAGAGGGTCATGAGACTTAGACCTGAGTACAAAAATGGAGGCTTTAGACCCCTCCAGTGCTGAGATATCGAAAATCAAAATTTGGACCAGAAAAAAAAACGACAGTGTTACCCCTTACGTTTTTTTTTTTTTGGGCGAAAAATTTAGTATCCCCAAACTTCTTGAAACTCTGTATTCTGATAGAGGGCCATGGGACTTACACCTGAGTGCAAAAATGGAGGCTCTAGACCCTTCCAGAGCTGAGATATCGAAACTCAAAATTTCGACCAGAAAAAAAAAACGACAGTGTTACCCCTTACGTTTTTTTTTTTTTTGGGCGAAAAATTAAGTATCCCCAATCTTCTTGAAACTCTGGATTCTGATAGAGGGTCATGAGACTTAGACCTGAGTACAAAAATGGAGGCTTTAGACCCCTCCAGTGCTGAGATATCGAAAAACAAAATTTGGACCAGAAAAAAAAACGACAGTGTTACCCCTTACGTTTTTTTTTTTTGGGCGAAAAATTAAGTATCCCCAATCTTCTCAAAACTCTGGATTCTGATAGAGGGCCATGAGACTTAGACCTGAGCGCAAAAATTGAGGCTTTAGACCCCTCCAGAGCTGAGATATCGAAAATCAAAATTTCGACCAGAAAAAAAAAATGACAGTGTTACCCCTTACGTTTTTTTTTTTGGGTGAAAAATTAAGTATCCCCAATCTTCTCAAAACTCTGGATTCTTATAGAGGGCCATGGGACTTACACCTGAGTGCAAAAATGGAGGCTCTAGACCCTTCCAGAGCTGAGATATCGAAAATCAAAATTTGGACCAGAAAAAAAAACGACAGTGTTACCCCTTACGTTTTTTTTTTGGGGCGAAAAATTAAGTATCCCCAATCTTCTCAAAACTCTGGATACTGATAGAGGGCCATGAGACTTAGACCTGAGTGCAAAAATGGAGGCTCTAGACCCTTCCAGAGCTGAGATATCAAAACTCAAAATTTCGACCAGAAAAAAAAACGACAGTGTTACCCCTTACGTTTTTTTTTTTTTTTTGGCGAAAAATTAAGTATCCCCAATCTTCTCAAAACTCTGGATTCTTATAGAGGGCCATGGGACTTACACCTGAGTGCAAAAATGGAGGCTCTAGACCCTTCCAGAGCTGAGATATCGAAAATCAAAATTTGGACCAGAAAAAAAAACGACAGTGTTACCCCTTACGTTTTTTTTTTGGGGCGAAAAATTAAGTATCCCCAATCTTCTCAAAACTCTGGATACTGATAGAGGGCCATGAGACTTAGACCTGAGTGCAAAAATGGAGGCTCTAGACCCTTCCAGAGCTGAGATATCGAAACTCAAAATTTCGACGAGAAAAAAAAAACGACAGTGTTACCCCTTACGTTTTTTTTTTTGGGCGAAAAATTAAGTTTCCCCAATCTTCTTGAAACTCTGGATTCTGATAGAGGGTCATGGGACTTACACCTGAGTGCAAAAATGGAGGCTCTAGACCCTTCCAGAGCTGAGATATCGAAACTCAAAATTTCGACGAGAAAAAAAAAACGACAGTGTTACCCCTTACGTTTTTTTTTTTGGGCGAAAAATTAAGTTTCCCCAATCTTCTTGAAACTCTGGATTCTGATAGAGGGTCATGAGACTTAGACCTGAGTACAAAAATGGAGGCTCTAGACCCTTCCAGAGCTGAGATATCGAAACTCAAAATTTCGACCAGAAAAAAAAACGACAGTGTTACCCCTTACGTTTTTTTTTTTTTGGGCGAAAAATTAAGTATCCCCAATCTTCTTGAAACTCTGGATTCTGATAGAGGGTCATGAGACTTAGACCTGAGTACAAAAATGGAGGCTTTAGACCCCTCCAGTGCTGAGATATCGAAAAACAAAATTTGGACCAGAAAAAAAAAACGACAGTGTTACCCCTTACGTTTTTTTTTGGGGGGCGAAAAAATAAATATCCCCAATCTTCTTGAAACTCTGGATTCTGATAGAGGGCCATGGGACTTACACCTGAGTGCAAAAATGGAGGCTCTAGACCCTTCCAGAGCTGAGATATCGAAACTCAAAATTTGGACCAGAAAAAAAAACGACAGTGTTACCCCTTACGTTTTTTTTTTGGGGCGAAAAATTAAGTATCCCCAATCTTCTCAAAACTCTGGATACTGATAGAGGGCCATGAGACTTAGACCTGAGTACAAAAATGGAGGCTTTAGACCCCTCCAGAGCTGAGATATCGAAAATCAAAATTTGGACCAGAAAAAAAAAAACGACAGTGTTACCCCTTACGTTTTTTTTTTTGGGCGAAAAATTAAGTATCCCCAATCTTCTTGAAACTCTGGATTCTGATAGAGGGCCATGGGACTTACATCTGAGTGCAAAAATGGAGGCTCTAGACCCTTCCAGAGCTGAGATATCAAAACTCAAAATTTCGACCAGAAAAAAAAAAATGACAGTGTTACCCCTTACGGTTTTTTTTTGGGCGAAAAATTAAGTATCCCCAATCTTCTCAAAACTCTGGATTCTGATAGAGGGCCATGGGACTTACACCTGAGTGCAAAAATGGAGGCTCTAGACCCTTCCAGAGCTGAGATATCGAAACTCAGAATTTCGACCAGAAAAAAAAAACGACAGTGTTACCCCTTACGTTTTTTGTTTTTTTTTGGGCAAAAAATTAAGTATCCCCAATCTTCTTGAAACTCTGGATTCTGATAGAGGGTCATGAGACTTAGACCTGAGTACAAAAATGGAGGCTTTAGACCCCTCCAGTGCTGAGATATCGAAAAACAAAATTTGGACCAGAAAAAAAAAAACGACAGTGTTACCCCTTACGTTTTTTTTTTTTTGGGTGAAAAATTAAGTATCCCCAATCTTCTCAAAACTCTGGATTCTGATAGAGGGCCATGAGACTTAGACCTGAGCGCAAAAATTGAGGCTTTAGACCCCTCCAGAGCTGAGATATCGAAAATCAAAATTTCGACCAGAAAAAAAAAAATGACAGTGTTACCCCTTACGTTTTTTTTTTGGGCGAAAAATTAAGTATCCCCAATCTTCTCAAAACTCTGGATTCTTATAGAGGGCCATGGGACTTACACCTGAGTGCAAAAATGGAGGCTCTAGACCCTTCCAGAGCTGAGATATCGAAAATCAAAATTTGGACCAGAAAAAAAAACGACAGTGTTACCCCTTACGTTTTTTTTTTGGGGCGAAAAATTAAGTATCCCCAATCTTCTCAAAACTCTGGATACTGATAGAGGGCCATGAGACTTAGACCTGAGTGCAAAAATGGAGGCTCTAGACCCTTCCAGAGCTGTGATATCGAAACTCAAAATTTCGACGAGAAAAAAAAACGACAGTGTTACCCCTTACGTTTTTTTTTTTGGGCGAAAAATTAAGTTTCCCCAATCTTCTTGAAACTCTGGATTCTGATAGAGGGCCATGGGACTTACACCTGAGTGCAAAAATGGAGGCTCTAGACCCTTCCAGAGCTGAGATATCGAAAATCAAAATTTGGACCAGAAAAAAAAACGACAGTGTTACCCCTTACGTTTTTTTTTTGGGGCGAAAAATTAAGTATCCCCAATCTTCTCAAAACTCTGGATACTGATAGAGGGCCATGAGACTTAGACCTGAGTGCAAAAATGGAGGCTCTAGACCCTTCCAGAGCTGAGATATCGAAACTCAAAATTTCGACGAGAAAAAAAAAACGACAGTGTTACCCCTTACGTTTTTTTTTTTTGGCCGAAAAATTAAGTATCCCCAATCTTCTTGAAACTCTGGATTCTGATAGAGGACCATGGGACTTACACCTGAGTGCAAAAATGGAGGCTCTAGACCCTTCCAGAAGTGAGATATCGAAACTCAAAATTTCGACCAGAAAAAAAAACGACAGTGTTACCCCTTACGTTTTTTTTTGGGGGGCGAAAAAATAAATATCCCCAATCTTCTTGAAACTCTGGATTCTGATAGAGGGCCATGGGACTTACACCTGAGTGCAAAAATGGAGGCTCTAGACCCTTCCAGAGCTGAGATATCGAAACTCAAAATTTGGACCAGAAAAAAAAACGACAGTGTTACCCCTTACGTTTTTTTTTTGGGGCGAAAAATTAAGTATCCCCAATCTTCTCAAAACTCTGGATACTGATAGAGGGCCATGAGACTTAGACCTGAGTGCAAAAATGGAGGCTCTAGACCCTTCCAGAGCTGAGATATCGAAACTCAAAATTTCGACCAGAAAAAAAAAACGACAGTGTTACCCCTTACGTTTTTTTTTTTGGGCGAAAAATTAAGTTTCCCCAATCTTCTTGAAACCCTGGGTTCTGATAGAGGGCCATGGGACTTAGACCTGAGCGCAAAAATTGAGGCTTTAGACCCCTCCAGAGCTGAGATATCGAAAATCAAAATTTCAAACAGAAAAAAAAATGACAGTGTTACCCCTTACGTTTTTTTTTTTTGGGCGAAAAATTAAGTATCCCCAATCTTCTCAAAGCTCTGGATTCTGATAGAGGGCCATGAGACTTAGACCTGAGTGCAAAAATGCAGGCTCTAGACCCTTCCAGAGCTGAGATATCGAAAATCAAAATTTCGACCAGAAAAAAAAATGACAGTGTTACCCCTTACGTTTTTTTTTTTTGGGCGAAAAATTAAGTATCCCCAATCTTCTCAAAGCTCTGGATTCTGATAGAGGGCCATGAGACTTAGACCTGAGTGCAAAAATGCAGGCTCTAGACCCTTCCAGAGCTGAGATATCAAAACTCAAAATTTCGACCAGAAAAAAAAAACGACAGTGTTACCCCTTACGTTTTTTTTTGGGGGCGAAAAATTAAGTATCCCCAATCTTCTCAAAACTCTGGATACTGATAGAGGGCCATGAGACTTAGACCTGAGTGCAAAAATGGAGGCTCTAGACCCTTCCAGAGCTGAGATATCAAAACTCAAAATTTCGACCAGAAAAAAAAAACGACAGTGTTACCCCTTACGTTTTTTTTTTTTTTTTTTGGCGAAAAATTAAGTATCCCCAATCTTCTCAAAACTCTGGATTCTGATAGAGGGCCATGAGACTTAGACCTGAGGAGCCCAGAGCTGCAACCTGAAAGTGGTGCCATGGATGAGACCCTCCATCTCTCCACCTGACTTTACGAGACCCTCTATCTCTCCACCTGCCCTTATTGCCTCAGATTGTGAAGCACAGCGCAGCAACAAGCTCTGTGACGAAGGCACAGTCACCTCTGGTGAATTCATCAGAATGGGAACCGCTGTGTTGAGTCGGCAGTAGGATGTGGTGTTCAGCACCTCTAAATTGTAGTTTGAATAAAGCTTTGTTTCATGTGTTGTTGACTTGTATGTGCATTTGCTTATTGTGATGGTTACTTTTATTTGTTCTTTTACTCATTTATTCATTTTTCTTATTGTTGTCAGTATATAAAAATATAATTATTTAATTAATGTATGCATTAATTCATCGATTGACTGACAATTGAGATTTTTCACTGAATTTATAAATATAAATGTATTCATGCTGTCATATGACAAAACAAATTATATTTTGCTTGTTATATTAAATTATATTTTTAGTATATAAAAAGTTATAATTAACTATTGGTCCGCATTTAATATTATTATTTTGTTTAAGTGTTGGGGTGGGCTAACAATGCAGTTCATTCTGAGGTAATATTATTTTTAAGGAGTGATACTTACATTTTTCGAGTATAAAATCAACAGTTTTCTCCAAAAGAGATCTTCGAGCAGCTGCCTGTCTCCTTTGTGCAGACGTTACAAACGCAGAGGAAAACTGTTCTAGGTTGTGCTGTCGAGTCACTGATGTTATGAAGTGTTAGTGCACCTGTCGCTCATATAATTTAAACTTATAAACTTATTACATACAAAATCATGGAAAGATACCATAACAGTCATAATGACAAAACAGAAAACATAAAGATCATTGGTTTGTGTACATCATAATATGACATCATAATATAATATTTATACACAGGAAAAAGGAACAATAACAAGGCTAAATATCTTTAAATAGTTCTTCATAATACATAAAAAATGTTGTTGTTTTGTTGTCCGTAGGTCCATCCCGTAATTCCACCGTCCACGAACCCACTATTTTTATAATGGCATAATGCTATGTGGGATGTCCATATCTCAGCTCTGGAAGGGTCTTGAGACTCAATTTTTGCACTCAGGTCTAAGTCCCAAGGCCCTCTATCAGAATCCAGAGTTTTAAGAAGATTGGAGAAACTTATTTTTTCGCACAAAAAAAAAAAAACACGACAGTGTTACCCCTTACGTTTTTTTTTTTTGGGCGAAAAATTAAGTATCCCCAATCTTCTTGAAACTCTGGATTCTGATAGAGGGCAATGGGACTTACACCTGAGTGCAAAAATGGAGGCTCTAGACCTTTCCAGAGCTGAGATATCGAAACTCAAAATTTCGACCAGAAAAAAAAAACGACAGTGTTACCCCTTACGTTTTTTTTTTTTGGGGCGAAAAATTAAGTATCCCCAATCTTCTTGAAACTCTGGATTCTGATAGAGGGCCATGAGACTTAGACCTGAGTGCAAAAATTGAGGCTTTAGACCCCTCCAGAGCTGAGATATCGAAAATCAAAATTTCGACCAGAAAAAAAAAACGACAGTGTTACCCCTTACGTTTTTTTTTTTTGGGCGAAAAATTAAGTATCCCCAATCTTCTTGAAACTCTGGATTCTGATAGAGGGCCATGGGACTTACACCTGAGTGCAAAAATGGAGGCTTTAGACCCCTCCAGAGCTGAGATATCGAAAATCAAAATTTGGACCAGAAAAAAAAACGACAGTGTTACCCCTTACGTTTTTTTTTTTTGGGCGAAAAATAAAGTATCCCCAATCTTCTCAAAACTCTGGATTCTGATAGAGGGCCATGAGACTTAGACCTGAGTGCAAAAATTGAGGCTCTAGACCTTTCCAGAGCTAAGATATCGAAAATCAAAATTTGGACCAGAAAAAAAAACGACAGTGTTACCCCTTACGGTTTTTTTTTTGGGCGAAAAATTAAGTATCCCCAATCTTCTCAAAACTCTGGATACTGATAGAGGGCCATGAGACTTAGACCTGAGTGCAAAAATGGAGGCTCTAGACCCTTCCAGAGCTGAGATATCGAAACTCAAAATTTCGACGAGAAAAAAAAAACGACAGTGTTACCCCTTACGTTTTTTTTTTTGGGCGAAAAATTAAGTTTCCCCAATCTTCTTGAAACTCTGGATTCTGATAGTTTCGACGAGAAAAAAAAAACGACAGTGTTACCCCTTACGTTTTTTTTTTTGGGCGAAAAATTAAGTTTCCCCAATCTTCTTGAAACTCTGGATTCTGATAGAGGGTCATGAGACTTAGACCTGAGTACAAAAATGGAGGCTTTAGACCCCTCCAGTGCTGAGATATCGAAAATCAAAATTTGGACCAGAAAAAAAAACGACAGTGTTACCCCTTACGTTTTTTTTTTTTTTGGGCGAAAAATTTAGTATCCCCAATCTTCTTGAAACTCTGTATTCTGATAGAGGGCCATGGGACTTACACCTGAGTGCAAAAATGGAGGCTCTAGACCCTTCCAGAGCTGAGATATCGAAACTCAAAATTTCGACCAGAAAAAAAAAACGACAGTGTTACCCCTTACGTTTTTTTTTTTTTGGGCGAAAAATTAAGTATCCCCAATCTTCTTGAAACTCTGGATTCTGATAGAGGGTCATGAGACTTAGACCTGAGTACAAAAATGGAGGCTTTAGACCCCTCCAGTGCTGAGATATCGAAAAACAAAATTTGGACCCGAAAAAAAAACGACAGTGTTACCCCTTACGTTTTTTTTTTTTGGGCGAAAAATTAAGTATCCCCAATCTTCTCAAAACTCTGGATTCTGATAGAGGGCCATGAGACTTAGACCTGAGCGCAAAAATTGAGGCTTTAGACCCCTCCAGAGCTGAGATATCGAAAATCAAAATTTCGACCAGAAAAAAAAAATGACAGTGTTACCCCTTACGTTTTTTTTTTGGGCGAAAAATTAAGTATCCCCAATCTTCTCAAAACTCTGGATTCTTATAGAGGGCCATGGGACTTACACCTGAGTGCAAAAATGGAGGCTCTAGACCCTTCCAGAGCTGAGATATCGAAAATCAAAATTTGGACCAGAAAAAAAAACGACAGTGTTACCCCTTACGTTTTTTTTTTGGGGCGAAAAATTAAGTATCCCCAATCTTCTCAAAACTCTGGATACTGATAGAGGGCCATGAGACTTAGACCTGAGTGCAAAAATGGAGGCTCTAGACCCTTCCAGAGCTGAGATATCGAAACTCAAAATTTCGACGAGAAAAAAAAAACGACAGTGTTACCCCTTACGTTTTTTTTTTGGGCGAAAAATTAAGTTTCCCCAATCTTCTTGAAACTCTGGATTCTGATAGAGGGCCATGGGACTTACACCTGAGTGCAAAAATGGAGGCTCTAGACCCTTCCAGAGCTGAGATATCGAAAATCAAAATTTGGACCAGAAAAAAAAACGACAGTGTTACCCCTTACGTTTTTTTTTTGGGGCGAAAAATTAAGTATCCCCAATCTTCTCAAAACTCTGGATACTGATAGAGGGCCATGAGACTTAGACCTGAGTGCAAAAATGGAGGCTCTAGACCCTTCCAGAGCTGAGATATCGAAACTCAAAATTTCGACGAGAAAAAAAAAACGACAGTGTTACCCCTTACGTTTTTTTTTTTGGGGCGAAAAATTAAGTTTCCCCAATCTTCTTGAAACTCTGGATTCTGATAGAGGGTCATGAGACTTAGACCTGAGTACAAAAATGGAGGCTTTAGACCCCTCCAGTGCTGAGATATCGAAAATCAAAATTTGGACCAGAAAAAAAAACGACAGTGTTACCCCTTACGTTTTTTTTTTTTGGGCGAAAAATTTAGTATCCCCAAACTTCTTGAAACTCTGTATTCTGATAGAGGGCCATGGGACTTACACCTGAGTGCAAAAATGGAGGCTCTAGACCCTTCCAGAGCTGAGATATCGAAACTCAAAATTTCGACCAGAAAAAAAAAACGACAGTGTTACCCCTTACGTTTTTTTTTTTTTTGGGCGAAAAATTAAGTATCCCCAATCTTCTTGAAACTCTGGATTCTGATAGAGGGTCATGAGACTTAGACCTGAGTACAAAAATGGAGGCTTTAGACCCCTCCAGTGCTGAGATATCGAAAAACAAAATTTGGACCAGAAAAAAAAACGACAGTGTTACCCCTTACGTTTTTTTTTTTTGGGCGAAAAATTAAGTATCCCCAATCTTCTCAAAACTCTGGATTCTGATAGAGGGCCATGAGACTTAGACCTGAGCGCAAAAATTGAGGCTTTAGACCCCTCCAGAGCTGAGATATCGAAAATCAAAATTTCGACCAGAAAAAAAAAATGACAGTGTTACCCCTTACGTTTTTTTTTTTGGGTGAAAAATTAAGTATCCCCAATCTTCTCAAAACTCTGGATTCTTATAGAGGGCCATGGGACTTACACCTGAGTGCAAAAATGGAGGCTCTAGACCCTTCCAGAGCTGAGATATCGAAAATCAAAATTTGGACCAGAAAAAAAAACGACAGTGTTACCCCTTACGTTTTTTTTTTGGGGCGAAAAATTAAGTATCCCCAATCTTCTCAAAACTCTGGATACTGATAGAGGGCCATGAGACTTAGACCTGAGTGCAAAAATGGAGGCTCTAGACCCTTCCAGAGCTGAGATATCAAAACTCAAAATTTCGACCAGAAAAAAAAACGACAGTGTTACCCCTTACGTTTTTTTTTTTTTTTTGGCGAAAAATTAAGTATCCCCAATCTTCTCAAAACTCTGGATTCTTATAGAGGGCCATGGGACTTACACCTGAGTGCAAAAATGGAGGCTCTAGACCCTTCCAGAGCTGAGATATCGAAAATCAAAATTTGGACCAGAAAAAAAAACGACAGTGTTACCCCTTACGTTTTTTTTTTGGGGCGAAAAATTAAGTATCCCCAATCTTCTCAAAACTCTGGATACTGATAGAGGGCCATGAGACTTAGACCTGAGTGCAAAAATGGAGGCTCTAGACCCTTCCAGAGCTGAGATATCGAAACTCAAAATTTCGACGAGAAAAAAAAAACGACAGTGTTACCCCTTACGTTTTTTTTTTTGGGCGAAAAATTAAGTTTCCCCAATCTTCTTGAAACTCTGGATTCTGATAGAGGGTCATGGGACTTACACCTGAGTGCAAAAATGGAGGCTCTAGACCCTTCCAGAGCTGAGATATCGAAACTCAAAATTTCGACGAGAAAAAAAAAACGACAGTGTTACCCCTTACGTTTTTTTTTTTGGGCGAAAAATTAAGTTTCCCCAATCTTCTTGAAACTCTGGATTCTGATAGAGGGTCATGAGACTTAGACCTGAGTACAAAAATGGAGGCTCTAGACCCTTCCAGAGCTGAGATATCGAAACTCAAAATTTCGACCAGAAAAAAAAACGACAGTGTTACCCCTTACGTTTTTTTTTTTTTGGGCGAAAAATTAAGTATCCCCAATCTTCTTGAAACTCTGGATTCTGATAGAGGGTCATGAGACTTAGACCTGAGTACAAAAATGGAGGCTTTAGACCCCTCCAGTGCTGAGATATCGAAAAACAAAATTTGGACCAGAAAAAAAAAACGACAGTGTTACCCCTTACGTTTTTTTTTGGGGGGCGAAAAAATAAATATCCCCAATCTTCTTGAAACTCTGGATTCTGATAGAGGGCCATGGGACTTACACCTGAGTGCAAAAATGGAGGCTCTAGACCCTTCCAGAGCTGAGATATCGAAACTCAAAATTTGGACCAGAAAAAAAAACGACAGTGTTACCCCTTACGTTTTTTTTTTGGGGCGAAAAATTAAGTATCCCCAATCTTCTCAAAACTCTGGATACTGATAGAGGGCCATGAGACTTAGACCTGAGTACAAAAATGGAGGCTTTAGACCCCTCCAGAGCTGAGATATCGAAAATCAAAATTTGGACCAGAAAAAAAAAAACGACAGTGTTACCCCTTACGTTTTTTTTTTTGGGCGAAAAATTAAGTATCCCCAATCTTCTTGAAACTCTGGATTCTGATAGAGGGCCATGGGACTTACATCTGAGTGCAAAAATGGAGGCTCTAGACCCTTCCAGAGCTGAGATATCAAAACTCAAAATTTCGACCAGAAAAAAAAAAATGACAGTGTTACCCCTTACGGTTTTTTTTTGGGCGAAAAATTAAGTATCCCCAATCTTCTCAAAACTCTGGATTCTGATAGAGGGCCATGGGACTTACACCTGAGTGCAAAAATGGAGGCTCTAGACCCTTCCAGAGCTGAGATATCGAAACTCAGAATTTCGACCAGAAAAAAAAAACGACAGTGTTACCCCTTACGTTTTTTGTTTTTTTTTGGGCAAAAAATTAAGTATCCCCAATCTTCTTGAAACTCTGGATTCTGATAGAGGGTCATGAGACTTAGACCTGAGTACAAAAATGGAGGCTTTAGACCCCTCCAGTGCTGAGATATCGAAAAACAAAATTTGGACCAGAAAAAAAAAAACGACAGTGTTACCCCTTACGTTTTTTTTTTTTTGGGTGAAAAATTAAGTATCCCCAATCTTCTCAAAACTCTGGATTCTGATAGAGGGCCATGAGACTTAGACCTGAGCGCAAAAATTGAGGCTTTAGACCCCTCCAGAGCTGAGATATCGAAAATCAAAATTTCGACCAGAAAAAAAAAAATGACAGTGTTACCCCTTACGTTTTTTTTTTGGGCGAAAAATTAAGTATCCCCAATCTTCTCAAAACTCTGGATTCTTATAGAGGGCCATGGGACTTACACCTGAGTGCAAAAATGGAGGCTCTAGACCCTTCCAGAGCTGAGATATCGAAAATCAAAATTTGGACCAGAAAAAAAAACGACAGTGTTACCCCTTACGTTTTTTTTTTGGGGCGAAAAATTAAGTATCCCCAATCTTCTCAAAACTCTGGATACTGATAGAGGGCCATGAGACTTAGACCTGAGTGCAAAAATGGAGGCTCTAGACCCTTCCAGAGCTGTGATATCGAAACTCAAAATTTCGACGAGAAAAAAAAACGACAGTGTTACCCCTTACGTTTTTTTTTTTGGGCGAAAAATTAAGTTTCCCCAATCTTCTTGAAACTCTGGATTCTGATAGAGGGCCATGGGACTTACACCTGAGTGCAAAAATGGAGGCTCTAGACCCTTCCAGAGCTGAGATATCGAAAATCAAAATTTGGACCAGAAAAAAAAACGACAGTGTTACCCCTTACGTTTTTTTTTTGGGGCGAAAAATTAAGTATCCCCAATCTTCTCAAAACTCTGGATACTGATAGAGGGCCATGAGACTTAGACCTGAGTGCAAAAATGGAGGCTCTAGACCCTTCCAGAGCTGAGATATCGAAACTCAAAATTTCGACGAGAAAAAAAAAACGACAGTGTTACCCCTTACGTTTTTTTTTTTTGGCCGAAAAATTAAGTATCCCCAATCTTCTTGAAACTCTGGATTCTGATAGAGGACCATGGGACTTACACCTGAGTGCAAAAATGGAGGCTCTAGACCCTTCCAGAAGTGAGATATCGAAACTCAAAATTTCGACCAGAAAAAAAAACGACAGTGTTACCCCTTACGTTTTTTTTTGGGGGGCGAAAAAATAAATATCCCCAATCTTCTTGAAACTCTGGATTCTGATAGAGGGCCATGGGACTTACACCTGAGTGCAAAAATGGAGGCTCTAGACCCTTCCAGAGCTGAGATATCGAAACTCAAAATTTGGACCAGAAAAAAAAACGACAGTGTTACCCCTTACGTTTTTTTTTTGGGGCGAAAAATTAAGTATCCCCAATCTTCTCAAAACTCTGGATACTGATAGAGGGCCATGAGACTTAGACCTGAGTGCAAAAATGGAGGCTCTAGACCCTTCCAGAGCTGAGATATCGAAACTCAAAATTTCGACCAGAAAAAAAAAACGACAGTGTTACCCCTTACGTTTTTTTTTTTGGGCGAAAAATTAAGTTTCCCCAATCTTCTTGAAACCCTGGGTTCTGATAGAGGGCCATGGGACTTAGACCTGAGCGCAAAAATTGAGGCTTTAGACCCCTCCAGAGCTGAGATATCGAAAATCAAAATTTCAAACAGAAAAAAAAATGACAGTGTTACCCCTTACGTTTTTTTTTTTTGGGCGAAAAATTAAGTATCCCCAATCTTCTCAAAGCTCTGGATTCTGATAGAGGGCCATGAGACTTAGACCTGAGTGCAAAAATGCAGGCTCTAGACCCTTCCAGAGCTGAGATATCGAAAATCAAAATTTCGACCAGAAAAAAAAATGACAGTGTTACCCCTTACGTTTTTTTTTTTTGGGCGAAAAATTAAGTATCCCCAATCTTCTCAAAGCTCTGGATTCTGATAGAGGGCCATGAGACTTAGACCTGAGTGCAAAAATGCAGGCTCTAGACCCTTCCAGAGCTGAGATATCAAAACTCAAAATTTCGACCAGAAAAAAAAAACGACAGTGTTACCCCTTACGTTTTTTTTTGGGGGCGAAAAATTAAGTATCCCCAATCTTCTCAAAACTCTGGATACTGATAGAGGGCCATGAGACTTAGACCTGAGTGCAAAAATGGAGGCTCTAGACCCTTCCAGAGCTGAGATATCAAAACTCAAAATTTCGACCAGAAAAAAAAAACGACAGTGTTACCCCTTACGTTTTTTTTTTTTTTTTTTGGCGAAAAATTAAGTATCCCCAATCTTCTCAAAACTCTGGATTCTGATAGAGGGCCATGAGACTTAGACCTGAGGAGCCCAGAGCTGCAACCTGAAAGTGGTGCCATGGATGAGACCCTCCATCTCTCCACCTGACTTTACGAGACCCTCTATCTCTCCACCTGCCCTTATTGCCTCAGATTGTGAAGCACAGCGCAGCAACAAGCTCTGTGACGAAGGCACAGTCACCTCTGGTGAATTCATCAGAATGGGAACCGCTGTGTTGAGTCGGCAGTAGGATGTGGTGTTCAGCACCTCTAAATTGTAGTTTGAATAAAGCTTTGTTTCATGTGTTGTTGACTTGTATGTGCATTTGCTTATTGTGATGGTTACTTTTATTTGTTCTTTTACTCATTTATTCATTTTTCTTATTGTTGTCAGTATATAAAAATATAATTATTTAATTAATGTATGCATTAATTCATCGATTGACTGACAATTGAGATTTTTCACTGAATTTATAAATATAAATGTATTCATGCTGTCATATGACAAAACAAATTATATTTTGCTTGTTATATTAAATTATATTTTTAGTATATAAAAAGTTATAATTAACTATTGGTCCGCATTTAATATTATTATTTTGTTTAAGTGTTGGGGTGGGCTAACAATGCAGTTCATTCTGAGGTAATATTATTTTTAAGGAGTGATACTTACATTTTTCGAGTATAAAATCAACAGTTTTCTCCAAAAGAGATCTTCGAGCAGCTGCCTGTCTCCTTTGTGCAGACGTTACAAACGCAGAGGAAAACTGTTCTAGGTTGTGCTGTCGAGTCACTGATGTTATGAAGTGTTAGTGCACCTGTCGCTCATATAATTTAAACTTATAAACTTATTACATACAAAATCATGGAAAGATACCATAACAGTCATAATGACAAAACAGAAAACATAAAGATCATTGGTTTGTGTACATCATAATATGACATCATAATATAATATTTATACACAGGAAAAAGGAACAATAACAAGGCTAAATATCTTTAAATAGTTCTTCATAATACATAAAAAATGTTGTTGTTTTGTTGTCCGTAGGTCCATCCCGTAATTCCACCGTCCACGAACCCACTATTTTTATAATGGCATAATGCTATGTGGGATGTCCATATCTCAGCTCTGGAAGGGTCTTGAGACTCAATTTTTGCACTCAGGTCTAAGTCCCAAGGCCCTCTATCAGAATCCAGAGTTTTAAGAAGATTGGAGAAACTTATTTTTTCGCACAAAAAAAAAAAAAACACGACAGTGTTACCCCTTACGTTTTTTTTTTTTGGGCGAAAAATTAAGTATCCCCAATCTTCTTGAAACTCTGGATTCTGATAGAGGGCAATGGGACTTACACCTGAGTGCAAAAATGGAGGCTCTAGACCTTTCCAGAGCTGAGATATCGAAACTCAAAATTTCGACCAGAAAAAAAAAACGACAGTGTTACCCCTTACGTTTTTTTTTTTTGGGGCGAAAAATTAAGTATCCCCAATCTTCTTGAAACTCTGGATTCTGATAGAGGGCCATGAGACTTAGACCTGAGTGCAAAAATTGAGGCTTTAGACCCCTCCAGAGCTGAGATATCGAAAATCAAAATTTCGACCAGAAAAAAAAAACGACAGTGTTACCCCTTACGTTTTTTTTTTTTTGGGCGAAAAATTAAGTATCCCCAATCTTCTTGAAACTCTGGATTCTGATAGAGGGCCATGGGACTTACACCTGAGTGCAAAAATGGAGGCTTTAGACCCCTCCAGAGCTGAGATATCGAAAATCAAAATTTGGACCAGAAAAAAAAACGACAGTGTTACCCCTTACGTTTTTTTTTTTTGGGCGAAAAATAAAGTATCCCCAATCTTCTCAAAACTCTGGATTCTGATAGAGGGCCATGAGACTTAGACCTGAGTGCAAAAATTGAGGCTCTAGACCTTTCCAGAGCTAAGATATCGAAACTCAAAATTTCGACCAGAAAAAAAACGACAGTGTTACCCCTTACGTTTTTTTTTTTTGGGCGAAAAATTAAGTATCCCCAATCTTCTTGAAACTCTGGATTCTGATAGAGGACCATGGGACTTACACCTGAGTGCAAAAATGGAGGCTCTAGACCCTTCCAGAGCTGAGATATCAAAACTCAAAATTTCGACCAGAAAAAAAAAACGACAGTGTTACCCCTTACGTTTTTTTTGGGGGGCGAAAAATTAAGTATCCCCAATCTTCTCAAAACTCTGGATACTGATAGAGGGCCATGAGACTTAGACCTGAGTGCAAAAATGGAGGCTCTAGACCCTTCCAGAGCTGAGATATCAAAACTCAAAATTTCGACCAGAAAAAAAAAACGACAGTGTTACCCCTTACGTTTTTTTTGGGGGGGCGAAAAATTAAGTATCCCCAGTCTTCTTGAAACTCTGGATTCTGATAGAGGGCCATGGGACTTACACCTGAGTGCAAAAATGGAGGCTCTAGACCCTTCCAGAGCTGAGATATCGAAACTTAAAATTTCGTCCAGAAAAAAAAACGACAGTGTTACCCCTTACGTTTTTTTTTTTTTGGGCGAAAAATTAAGTATCCCCAATCTTCTTGAAACTCTGGATTCTGATAGAGGGCCATGAGACTTAGACCTGAGTACAAAAATGGAGGCTTTAGACCCCTCCAGAGCTGAGATATCGAAAATCAAAATTTGGACCAGAAAAAAAAACGACAGTGTTACCCCTTACGTTTTTTTTTTGGGGCGAAAAATTAAGTATCCCCAATCTTCTCAAAACTCTGGATACTGATAGAGGGCCATGAGACTTAGACCTGAGTGCAAAAATGGAGGCTCTAGACCCTTCCAGAGCTGAGATATCGAAACTCAAAATTTCGACGAGAAAAAAAAAAACGACAGTGTTACCCCTTACGTTTTTTTTTTTGGGCGAAAAATTAAGTTTCCCCAATCTTCTTGAAACTCTGGATTCTGATAGAGGGCCATGGGACTTACACCTGAGTGCAAAAATGGAGGCTCTAGACCCTTCCAGAGCTGAGATATCGAAAATCAAAATTTGGACCAGAAAAAAAAACGACAGTGTTACCCCTTACGTTTTTTTTTTTGGGCGAAAAATTAAGTATCCCCAATCTTCTCAAAACTCTGGATACTGATAGAGGGCCATGAGACTTAGACCTGAGTGCAAAAATGGAGGCTCTAGACCCTTCCAGAGCTGAGATATCGAAACTCAAAATTTCGACGAGAAAAAAAAAACGACAGTGTTACCCCTTACGTTTTTTTTTTTGGGCGAAAAATTAAGTTTCCCCAATCTTCTTGAAACTCTGGATTCTGATAGAGGGTCATGAGACTTAGACCTGAGTACAAAAATGGAGGCTTTAGACCCCTCCAGTGCTGAGATATCGAAAATCAAAATTTGGACCAGAAAAAAAAACGACAGTGTTACCCCTTACGTTTTTTTTTTTTTGGGCGAAAAATTTAGTATCCCCAATCTTCTTGAAACTCTGTATTCTGATAGAGGGCCATGGGACTTACACCTGAGTGCAAAAATGGAGGCTCTAGACCCTTCCAGAGCTGAGATATCGAAACTCAAAATTTCGACCAGAAAAAAAAAACGACAGTGTTACCCCTTACGTTTTTTTTTTTTGGGCGAAAAATTAAGTATCCCCAATCTTCTCAAAACTCTGGATTCTGATAGAGGGCCATGAGACTTAGACCTGAGCGCAAAAATTGAGGCTTTAGACCCCTCCAGAGCTGAGATATCGAAAATCAAAATTTCGACCAGAAAAAAAAAATGACAGTGTTACCCCTTACGTTTTTTTTTTGGGCGAAAAATTAAGTATCCCCAATCTTCTCAAAACTCTGGATTCTTATAGAGGGCCATGGGACTTACACCTGAGTGCAAAAATGGAGGCTCTAGACCCTTCCAGAGCTGAGATATCGAAAATCAAAATTTGGACCAGAAAAAAAAACGACAGTGTTACCCCTTACGTTTTTTTTTTGGGGCGAAAAATTAAGTATCCCCAATCTTCTCAAAACTCTGGATACTGATAGAGGGCCATGAGACTTAGACCTGAGTGCAAAAATGGAGGCTCTAGACCCTTCCAGAGCTGAGATATCGAAACTCAAAATTTCGACGAGAAAAAAAAAACGACAGTGTTACCCCTTACGTTTTTTTTTTTGGGCGAAAAATTAAGTTTCCCCAATCTTCTTGAAACTCTGGATTCTGATAGAGGGCCATGGGACTTACACCTGAGTGCAAAAATGGAGGCTCTAGACCCTTCCAGAGCTGAGATATCGAAAATCAAAATTTGGACCAGAAAAAAAAACGACAGTGTTACCCCTTACGTTTTTTTTTTGGGGCGAAAAATTAAGTATCCCCAATCTTCTCAAAACTCTGGATACTGATAGAGGGCCATGAGACTTAGACCTGAGTGCAAAAATGGAGGCTCTAGACCCTTCCAGAGCTGAGATATCGAAACTCAAAATTTCGACGAGAAAAAAAAAACGACAGTGTTACCCCTTACGTTTTTTTTTTTGGCCGAAAAATTAAGTATCCCCAATCTTCTTGAAACTCTGGATTCTGATAGAGGACCATGGGACTTACACCTGAGTGCAAAAATGGAGGCTCCAGACCCTTCCAGAGCTGAGATATCAAAACTCAAAATTTCGACCAGAAAAAAAAAACGACAGTGTTACCCCTTACGTTTTTTTTGGGGGGCGAAAAATTAAGTATCCCCAATCTTCTCAAAACTCTGGATACTGATAGAGGGCCATGAGACTTAGACCTGAGTGCAAAAATGGAGGCTCTAGACCCTTCCAGAGCTGAGATATCAAAACTCAAAATTTCGACCAGAAAAAAAAAACGACAGTGTTACCCCTTACGTTTTTTTTGGGGGGGCGAAAAATTAAGTATCCCCAATCTTCTTGAAACTCTGGATTCTGATAGAGGGCCATGGGACTTACACCTGAGTGCAAAAATGGAGGCTCTAGACCCTTCCAGAGCTGAGATATCGAAACTTAAAATTTCGTCCAGAAAAAAAAACGACAGTGTTACCCCTTACGTTTTTTTTTTTTTGGGCGAAAAATTAAGTATCCCCAATCTTCTTGAAACTCTGGATTCTGATAGAGGGCCATGAGACTTAGACCTGAGTACAAAAATGGAGGCTTTAGACCCCTCCAGAGCTGAGATATCGAAAATCAAAATTTGGACCAGAAAAAAAAACGACAGTGTTACCCCTTACGTTTTTTTTTTGGGGCGAAAAATTAAGTATCCCCAATCTTCTCAAAACTCTGGATACTGATAGAGGGCCATGAGACTTAGACCTGAGTGCAAAAATGGAGGCTCTAGACCCTTCCAGAGCTGAGATATCGAAACTCAAAATTTCGACGAGAAAAAAAAAAACGACAGTGTTACCCCTTACGTTTTTTTTTTTGGGCGAAAAATTAAGTTTCCCCAATCTTCTTGAAACTCTGGATTCTGATAGAGGGCCATGGGACTTACACCTGAGTGCAAAAATGGAGGCTCTAGACCCTTCCAGAGCTGAGATATCGAAAATCAAAATTTGGACCAGAAAAAAAAACGACAGTGTTACCCCTTACGTTTTTTTTTTTGGGCGAAAAATTAAGTATCCCCAATCTTCTCAAAACTCTGGATACTGATAGAGGGCCATGAGACTTAGACCTGAGTGCAAAAATGGAGGCTCTAGACCCTTCCAGAGCTGAGATATCGAAACTCAAAATTTCGACGAGAAAAAAAAAACGACAGTGTTACCCCTTACGTTTTTTTTTTTTTGGGCGAAAAATTAAGTTTCCCCAATCTTCTTGAAACTCTGGATTCTGATAGAGGGTCATGAGACTTAGACCTGAGTACAAAAATGGAGGCTTTAGACCCCTCCAGTGCTGAGATATCGAAAATCAAAATTTGGACCAGAAAAAAAAACGACAGTGTTACCCCTTACGTTTTTTTTTTTTTGGGCGAAAAATTTAGTATCCCCAATCTTCTTGAAACTCTGTATTCTGATAGAGGGCCATGGGACTTACACCTGAGTGCAAAAATGGAGGCTCTAGACCCTTCCAGAGCTGAGATATCGAAACTCAAAATTTCGACCAGAAAAAAAAAACGACAGTGTTACCCCTTACGTTTTTTTTTTTTGGGCGAAAAATTAAGTATCCCCAATCTTCTCAAAACTCTGGATTCTGATAGAGGGCCATGAGACTTAGACCTGAGCGCAAAAATGGAGGCTCTAGACCCTTCCAGAGCTGAGATATCGAAAATCAAAATTTGGACCAGAAAAAAAAACGACAGTGTTACCCCTTACGTTTTTTTTTTGGGGCGAAAAATTAAGTATCCCCAATCTTCTCAAAACTCTGGATACTGATAGAGGGCCATGAGACTTAGACCTGAGTGCAAAAATGGAGGCTCTAGACCCTTCCAGAGCTGAGATATCGAAACTCAAAATTTCGACGAGAAAAAAAAAACGACAGTGTTACCCCTTACGTTTTTTTTTTTGGGCGAAAAATTAAGTTTCCCCAATCTTCTTGAAACTCTGGATTCTGATAGAGGGCCATGGGACTTACACCTGAGTGCAAAAATGGAGGCTCTAGACCCTTCCAGAGCTGAGATATCGAAAATCAAAATTTGGACCAGAAAAAAAAACGACAGTGTTACCCCTTACGTTTTTTTTTGGGGCGAAAAATTAAGTATCCCCAATCTTCTCAAAACTCTGGATACTGATAGAGGGCCATGAGACTTAGACCTGAGTGCAAAAATGGAGGCTCTAGACCCTTCCAGAGCTGAGATATCGAAACTCAAAATTTCGACGAGAAAAAAAAAACGACAGTGTTACCCCTTACGTTTTTTTTTTTTGGCCGAAAAATTAAGTATCCCCAATCTTCTTGAAACTCTGGATTCTGATAGAGGACCATGGGACTTACACCTGAGTGCAAAAATGGAGGCTCTAGACCCTTCCAGAAGTGAGATATCGAAACTCAAAATTTCGACCAGAAAAAAAAACGACAGTGTTACCCCTTACGTTTTTTTTTGGGGGGCGAAAAAATAAATATCCCCAATCTTCTTGAAACTCTGGATTCTGATAGAGGGCCATGGGACTTACACCTGAGTGCAAAAATGGAGGCTCTAGACCCTTCCAGAGCTGAGATATCGAAACTCAAAATTTCGACGAGAAAAAAAAAACGACAGTGTTACCCCTTACGTTTTTTTTTTTTGGGCGAAAAATTAAGTTTCCCCAATCTTCTTGAAACCCTGGATTCTGATAGAGGGCCATGGGACTTAGACCTGAGCGCAAAAATTGAGGCTTTAGACCCCTCCAGAGCTGAGATATCGAAAATCAAAATTTCGACCAGAAAAAAAAATGACAGTGTTACCCCTTACGTTTTTTTTTTTTGGGCGAAAAATTAAGTATCCCCAATCTTCTCAAAACTCTGGATTCTGATAGAGGGCCATGAGACTTAGACCTGAGGAGCCCAGAGCTGCAACCTGAAAGTGGTGCCATGGATGAGACCCTCCATCTCTCCACCTGACTTTACGAGACCCTCTATCTCTCCACCTGCCCTTATTGCCTCAGATTGTGAAGCACAGCGCAGCAACAAGCTCTGTGACGAAGGCACAGTCACCTCTGGTGAATTTTTCAGAATGGGAACCGCTGTGTTGAGTCGGCAGTAGGATGTGGTGTTCAGCACCTCTAAATTGTAGTTTGAATAAAGCTTTGTTTCATGTGTTGTTGACTTGTATGTGCATTTGCTTATTGTGATGGTTACTTTTATTTGTTCTTTTACTCATTTATTCATTTTTCTTATTGTTGTCAGTATATAAAAATATAATTATTTAATTAATGTATGCATTAATTCATCGATTGACTGACAATTGAGATTTTTCACTGAATTTATAAATATAAATGTATTCATGCTGTTATATGACAAAACAAATTATATTTTGCTTGTTATATTAAATTATATTTTTAGTATATAAAAAGTTATAATTAACTATTGGTCCGCATTTAATATTATTATTTTGTTTAAGTGTTGGGGTGGGCTAACAATGCAGTTCATTCTGAGGTAATATTATTTTTAAGGAGTGATACTTACATTTTTCGAGTATAAAATCAACAGTTTTCTCCAAAAGAGATCTTCGAGCAGCTGCCTGTCTCCTTTGTGCAGACGTTACAAACGCAGAGGAAAACTGTTCTAGGTTGTGCTGTCGAGTCACTGATGTTATGAAGTGTTAGTGCACCTGTCGCTCATATAATTTAAACTTATAAACTTATTACATACAAAATCATGGAAAGATACCATAACAGTCATAATGACAAAACAGAAAACATAAAGATCATTGGTTTGTGTACATCATAATATGACATCATAATATAATATTTATACACAGGAAAAAGGAACAATAACAAGGCTAAATATCTTTAAATAGTTCTTCATAATACATAAAAAATGTTGTTGTTTTGTTGTCCGTAGGTCCATCCCGTAATTCCACCGTCCACGAACCCACTATTTTTATAATGGCATAATGCTATGTGGGATGTCCATATCTCAGCTCTGGAAGGGTCTTGAGACTCAATTTTTGCACTCAGGTCTAAGTCCCAAGGCCCTCTATCAGAATCCAGAGTTTTAAGAAGATTGGAGAAACTTATTTTTTCGCACAAAAAAAAAAAAACACGACAGTGTTACCCCTTACGTTTTTTTTTTTGGGCGAAAAATTAAGTATCCCCAATCTTCTTGAAACTCTGGATTCTGATAGATGGCAATGGGACTTACACCTGAGTGCAAAAATGGAGGCTCTAGACCTTTCCAGAGCTGAGATATCGAAACTCAAAATTTCGACCAGAAAAAAAAAACGACAGTGTTACCCCTTACGTTTTTTTTTTTTGGGCGAAAAATTAAGTATCCCCAATCTTCTTGAAACTCTGGATTCTGATAGAGGGCCATGGGACTTACACCTGAGTGCAAAAATGGAGGCTTTAGACCCCTCCAGAGCTGAGATATCGAAAATCAAAATTTGGACCAGAAAAAAAAACGACAGTGTTACCCCTTACGTTTTTTTTTTTTGGGCGAAAAATAAAGTATCCCCAATCTTCTCAAAACTCTGGATTCTGATAGAGGGCCATGAGACTTAGACCTGAGTGCAAAAATTGAGGCTCTAGACCTTTCCAGAGCTAAGATATCGAAACTCAAAATTTCGACCAGAAAAAAAAACGACAGTGTTACCCCTTACGTTTTTTTTTTGGGCGAAAAATTAAGTATCCCCAATCTTCTTGAAACTCTGGATTCTGATAGAGGACCATGGGACTTACACCTGAGTGCAAAAATGGAGGCTCTAGACCCTTCCAGAGCTGAGATATCAAAACTCAAAATTTCGACCAGAAAAAAAAAACGACAGTGTTACCCCTTACGTTTTTTTTTTTGGGCGAAAAATTAAGTATCCCCAATCTTCTCAAAACTCTGGATACTGATAGAGGGCCATGAGACTTAGACCTGAGTGCAAAAATGGAGGCTCTAGACCCTTCCAGAGCTGAGATATCAAAACTCAAAATTTCGACCAGAAAAAAAAAACGACAGTGTTACCCCTTACGTTTTTTTTTGGGGGGCGAAAAATTGAGTATCCCCAATCTTCTTGAAACTCTGGATTCTGATAGAGGGCCATGGGACTTACACCTGAGTGCAAAAATGGAGGCTCTAGACCCTTCCAGAGCTGAGATATCGAAACTTAAAATTTCGTCCAGAAAAAAAAACGACAGTGTTACCCCTTACGTTTTTTTTTTTTGGGCGAAAAATTAAGTATCCCCAATCTTCTTGAAACTCTGGATTCTGATAGAGGGCCATGAGACTTAGACCTGAGTACAAAAATGGAGGCTTTAGACCCCTCCAGAGCTGAGATATCGAAAATCAAAATTTGGACCAGAAAAAAAAACGACAGTGTTACCCCTTACGTTTTTTTTTTTGGGCGAAAAATTAAGTATCCTCAATCTTCTCAAAACTTTGGATTCTGATAGAGGGCCATGAGACTTAGACCTGAGCGCAAAAATTGAGGCTTTAGACCCCTCCAGTGCTGAGATATCGAAAATCAAAATTTGGACCAGAAAAAAAAACGACAGTGTTACCCCTTACGTTTTTTTTTTGGGCGAAAAATTAAGTATCCCCAATCTTCTCAAAACTCTGGATTCTGATAGAGGGCCATGAGACTTAGACCTGAGCGCAAAAATTGAGGCTTTAGACCCCTCCAGAGCTGAGATATCGAAAATCAAAATTTCGACCAGAAAAAAAAATGACAGTGTTACCCCTTACGTTTTTTTTTTTTGGGCGAAAAATTAAGTATCCCCAATCTTCTCAAAGCTCTGGATTCTGATAGAGGGCCATGAGACTTAGACCTGAGTGCAAAAATGGAGGCTCTAGACCCTTCCAGAGCTGAGATATCAAAACTCAAAATTTCGACCAGAAAAAAAAAACGACAGTGTTACCCCTTACGTTTTTTTTTGGGGGCGAAAAATTAAGTATCCCCAATCTTCTCAAAACTCTGGATACTGATAGAGGGCCATGAGACTTAGACCTGAGTGCAAAAATGGAGGCTCTAGACCCTTCCAGAGCTGAGATATCAAAACTCAAAATTTCGACCAGAAAAAAAAAAACGACAGTGTTACCCCTTACGTTTTTTTTTTTGGGCGAAAAATAAAGTATCCCCAATCTTCTCAAAACTCTGGATTCTGATAGAGGGCCATGAGACTTAGACCTGAGTGCAAAAATTGAGGCTCTAGACCTTTCCAGAGCTAAGATATCGAAACTCAAAATTTCGACCAGAAAAAAAAACGACAGTGTTACCCCTTACGTTTTTTTTTTGGGCGAAAAATTAAGTATCCCCAATCTTCTTGAAACTCTGGATTCTGATAGAGGACCATGGGACTTACACCTGAGTGCAAAAATGGAGGCTCTAGACCCTTCCAGAGCTGAGATATCAAAACTCAAAATTTCGACCAGAAAAAAAAAACGACAGTGTTACCCCTTACGTTTTTTTTTGGGGGCGAAAAATTAAGTATCCCCAATCTTCTCAAAACTCTGGATACTGATAGAGGGCCATGAGACTTAGACCTGAGTGCAAAAATGGAGGCTCTAGACCCTTCCAGAGCTGAGATATCAAAACTCAAAATTTCGACCAGAAAAAAAAAACGACAGTGTTACCCCTTACGTTTTTTTTTGGGGGGCGAAAAATTGAGTATCCCCAATCTTCTTGAAACTCTTGATTCTGATAGAGGGCCATGGGACTTACACCTGAGTGCAAAAATGGAGGCTCTAGACCCTTCCAGAGCTGAGATATCGAAACTTAAAATTTCGTCCAGAAAAAAAAACGACAGTGTTACCCCTTACGTTTTTTTTTTTGGGCGAAAAATTAAGTATCCCCAATCTTCTTGAAACTCTGGATTCTGATAGAGGGCCATGAGACTTAGATCTGAGTACAAAAATGGAGGCTTTAGACCCCTCCAGAGCTGAGATATCGAAAATCAAAATTTGGACCAGAAAAAAAAACGACAGTGTTACCCCTTACGTTTTTTTTTTTGGGCGAAAAATTAAGTATCCTCAATCTTCTCAAAACTTTGGATTCTGATAGAGGGCCATGAGACTTAGACCTGAGCGCAAAAATTGAGGCTTTAGACCCCTCCAGTGCTGAGATATCGAAAATCAAAATTTGGACCAGAAAAAAAAACGACAGTGTTACCCCTTACGTTTTTTTTTTTGGGCGAAAAATTAAGTATCCCCAATCTTCTCAAAACTCTGGATTCTGATAGAGGGCCATGAGACTTAGACCTGAGCGCAAAAATTGAGGCTTTAGACCCCTCCAGAGCTGAGATATCGAAAATCAAAATTTCGACCAGAAAAAAAAATGACAGTGTTACCCCTTACGTTTTTTTTTTTGGGCGAAAAATTAAGTATCCCCAATCTTCTCAAAGCTCTGGATTCTGATAGAGGGCAATGGGACTTACACCTGAGTGCAAAAATGGAGGCTCTAGACCTTTCCAGAGCTGAGATATCGAAACTCAAAATTTCGACCAGAAAAAAAAAACGACAGTGTTACCCCTTACGTTTTTTTTTTTGGGGCGAAAAATTAAGTATCCCCAATCTTCTTGAAACTCTGGATTCTGATAGAGGGCCATGAGACTTAGACCTGAGTGCAAAAATTGAGGCTTTAGACCCCTCCAGAGCTGAGATATCGAAAATCAAAATTTCGACCAGAAAAAAAAAACGACAGTGTTACCCCTTACGTTTTTTTTTTTTTGGGCGAAAAATTAAGTATCCCCAATCTTCTTGAAACTCTGGATTCTGATAGAGGGCCATGGGACTTACACCTGAGTGCAAAAATGGAGGCTTTAGACCCCTCCAGAGCTGAGATATCGAAAATCAAAATTTGGACCAGAAAAAAAAACGACAGTGTTACCCCTTACGTTTTTTTTTTTGGGCGAAAAATAAAGTATCCCCAATCTTCTCAAAACTCTGGATTCTGATAGAGGGCCATGAGACTTAGACCTGAGTGCAAAAATTGAGGCTCTAGACCTTTCCAGAGCTAAGATATCGAAACTCAAAATTTCGACCAGAAAAAAAACGACAGTGTTACCCCTTACGTTTTTTTTTTTTGGGCGAAAAATTAAGTATCCCCAATCTTCTTGAAACTCTGGATTCTGATAGAGGACCATGGGACTTACACCTGAGTGCAAAAATGGAGGCTCTAGACCCTTCCAGAGCTGAGATATCAAAACTCAAAATTTCGACCAGAAAAAAAAAACGACAGTGTTACCCCTTACGTTTTTTTTGGGGGGCGAAAAATTAAGTATCCCCAATCTTCTCAAAACTCTGGATACTGATAGAGGGCCATGAGACTTAGACCTGAGTGCAAAAATGGAGGCTCTAGACCCTTCCAGAGCTGAGATATCAAAACTCAAAATTTCGACCAGAAAAAAAAAACGACAGTGTTACCCCTTACGTTTTTTTTTGGGGGGCGAAAAATTAAGTATCCCCAATCTTCTTGAAACTCTGGATTCTGATAGAGGGCCATGGGACTTACACCTGAGTGCAAAAATGGAGGCTCTAGACCCTTCCAGAGCTGAGATATCGAAACTTAAAATTTCGTCCAGAAAAAAAAACGACAGTGTTACCCCTTACGTTTTTTTTTTTTTGGGCGAAAAATTAAGTATCCCCAATCTTCTTGAAACTCTGGATTCTGATAGAGGGCCATGAGACTTAGACCTGAGTACAAAAATGGAGGCTTTAGACCCCTCCAGAGCTGAGATATCGAAAATCAAAATTTGGACCAGAAAAAAAAACGACAGTGTTACCCCTTACGTTTTTTTTTTGGGGCGAAAAATTAAGTATCCCCAATCTTCTCAAAACTCTGGATACTGATAGAGGGCCATGAGACTTAGACCTGAGTGCAAAAATGGAGGCTCTAGACCCTTCCAGAGCTGAGATATCGAAACTCAAAATTTCGACGAGAAAAAAAAAACGACAGTGTTACCCCTTACGTTTTTTTTTTTGGGCGAAAAATTAAGTTTCCCCAATCTTCTTGAAACTCTGGATTCTGATAGAGGGCCATGGGACTTACACCTGAGTGCAAAAATGGAGGCTCTAGACCCTTCCAGAGCTGAGATATCGAAAATCAAAATTTGGACCAGAAAAAAAAACGACAGTGTTACCCCTTACGTTTTTTTTTTTGGGCGAAAAATTAAGTATCCCCAATCTTCTCAAAACTCTGGATACTGATAGAGGGCCATGAGACTTAGACCTGAGTGCAAAAATGGAGGCTCTAGACCCTTCCAGAGCTGAGATATCGAAACTCAAAATTTCGACGAGAAAAAAAAAACGACAGTGTTACCCCTTACGTTTTTTTTTTTGGGCGAAAAATTAAGTTTCCCCAATCTTCTTGAAACTCTGGATTCTGATAGAGGGTCATGAGACTTAGACCTGAGTACAAAAATGGAGGCTTTAGACCCCTCCAGTGCTGAGATATCGAAAATCAAAATTTGGACCAGAAAAAAAAACGACAGTGTTACCCCTTACGTTTTTTTTTTTTTGGGCGAAAAATTTAGTATCCCCAATCTTCTTGAAACTCTGTATTCTGATAGAGGGCCATGGGACTTACACCTGAGTGCAAAAATGGAGGCTCTAGACCCTTCCAGAGCTGAGATATCGAAACTCAAAATTTCGACCAGAAAAAAAAAACGACAGTGTTACCCCTTACGTTTTTTTTTTTTGGGCGAAAAATTAAGTATCCCCAATCTTCTCAAAACTCTGGATTCTGATAGAGGGCCATGAGACTTAGACCTGAGCGCAAAAATTGAGGCTTTAGACCCCTCCAGAGCTGAGATATCGAAAATCAAAATTTCGACCAGAAAAAAAAAATGACAGTGTTACCCCTTACGTTTTTTTTTTGGGCGAAAAATTAAGTATCCCCAATCTTCTCAAAACTCTGGATTCTTATAGAGGGCCATGGGACTTACACCTGAGTGCAAAAATGGAGGCTCTAGACCCTTCCAGAGCTGAGATATCGAAAATCAAAATTTGGACCAGAAAAAAAAACGACAGTGTTACCCCTTACGTTTTTTTTTTGGGGCGAAAAATTAAGTATCCCCAATCTTCTCAAAACTCTGGATACTGATAGAGGGCCATGAGACTTAGACCTGAGTGCAAAAATGGAGGCTCTAGACCCTTCCAGAGCTGAGATATCGAAACTCAAAATTTCGACGAGAAAAAAAAAACGACAGTGTTACCCCTTACGTTTTTTTTTTTGGGCGAAAAATTAAGTTTCCCCAATCTTCTTGAAACTCTGGATTCTGATAGAGGGCCATGGGACTTACACCTGAGTGCAAAAATGGAGGCTCTAGACCCTTCCAGAGCTGAGATATCGAAAATCAAAATTTGGACCAGAAAAAAAAACGACAGTGTTACCCCTTACGTTTTTTTTTTGGGGCGAAAAATTAAGTATCCCCAATCTTCTCAAAACTCTGGTTACTGATAGAGGGCCATGAGACTTAGACCTGAGTGCAAAAATGGAGGCTCTAGACCCTTCCAGAGCTGAGATATCGAAACTCAAAATTTCGACGAGAAAAAAAAAACGACAGTGTTACCCCTTACGTTTTTTTTTTTTGGCCGAAAAATTAAGTATCCCCAATCTTCTTGAAACTCTGGATTCTGATAGAGGACCATGGGACTTACACCTGAGTGCAAAAATGGAGGCTCTAGACCCTTCCAGAAGTGAGATATCGAAACTCAAAATTTCGACCAGAAAAAAAAACGACAGTGTTACCCCTTACGTTTTTTTTTGGGGGGCGAAAAAATAAATATCCCCAATCTTCTTGAAACTCTGGATTCTGATAGAGGGCCATGGGACTTACACCTGAGTGCAAAAATGGAGGCTCTAGACCCTTCCAGAGCTGAGATATCGAAACTCAAAATTTCGACGAGAAAAAAAAAACGACAGTGTTACCCCTTACGTTTTTTTTTTTGGGCGAAAAATTAAGTTTCCCCAATCTTCTTGAAACCCTGGATTCTGATAGAGGGCCATGGGACTTAGACCTGAGCGCAAAAATTGAGGCTTTAGACCCCTCCAGAGCTGAGATATCGAAAATCAAAATTTCGACCAGAAAAAAAAATGACAGTGTTACCCCTTACGTTTTTTTTTTTTGGGCGAAAAATTAAGTATCCCCAATCTTCTCAAAACTCTGGATTCTGATAGAGGGCCATGAGACTTAGACCTGAGGAGCCCAGAGCTGCAACCTGAAAGTGGTGCCATGGATGAGACCCTCCATCTCTCCACCTGACTTTACGAGACCCTCTATCTCTCCACCTGCCCTTATTGCCTCAGATTGTGAAGCACAGCGCAGCAACAAGCTCTGTGACGAAGGCACAGTCACCTCTGGTGAATTTTTCAGAATGGGAACCGCTGTGTTGAGTCGGCAGTAGGATGTGGTGTTCAGCACCTCTAAATTGTAGTTTGAATAAAGCTTTGTTTCATGTGTTGTTGACTTGTATGTGCATTTGCTTATTGTGATGGTTACTTTTATTTGTTCTTTTACTCATTTATTCATTTTTCTTATTGTTGTCAGTATATAAAAATATAATTATTTAATTAATGTATGCATTAATTCATCGATTGACTGACAATTGAGATTTTTCACTGAATTTATAAATATAAATGTATTCATGCTGTTATATGACAAAACAAATTATATTTTGCTTGTTATATTAAATTATATTTTTAGTATATAAAAAGTTATAATTAACTATTGGTCCGCATTTAATATTATTATTTTGTTTAAGTGTTGGGGTGGGCTAACAATGCAGTTCATTCTGAGGTAATATTATTTTTAAGGAGTGATACTTACATTTTTCGAGTATAAAATCAACAGTTTTCTCCAAAAGAGATCTTCGAGCAGCTGCCTGTCTCCTTTGTGCAGACGTTACAAACGCAGAGGAAAACTGTTCTAGGTTGTGCTGTCGAGTCACTGATGTTATGAAGTGTTAGTGCACCTGTCGCTCATATAATTTAAACTTATAAACTTATTACATACAAAATCATGGAAAGATACCATAACAGTCATAATGACAAAACAGAAAACATAAAGATCATTGGTTTGTGTACATCATAATATGACATCATAATATAATATTTATACACAGGAAAAAGGAACAATAACAAGGCTAAATATCTTTAAATAGTTCTTCATAATACATAAAAAATGTTGTTGTTTTGTTGTCCGTAGGTCCATCCCGTAATTCCAACGTCCACGAACCCACTATTTTTATAATGGCATAATGCTATGTGGGATGTCCATATCTCAGCTCTGGAAGGGTCTTGAGACTCAATTTTTGCACTCAGGTCTAAGTCCCAAGGCCCTCTATCAGAATCCAGAGTTTTAAGAAGATTGGAGAAACTTATTTTTTCGCACAAAAAAAAAAAAACACGACAGTGTTACCCCTTACGTTTTTTTTTTGGGCGAAAAATTAAGTATCCCCAATCTTCTTGAAACTCTGGATTCTGATAGATGGCAATGGGACTTACACCTGAGTGCAAAAATGGAGGCTCTAGACCTTTCCAGAGCTGAGATATCGAAACTCAAAATTTCGACCAGAAAAAAAAAACGACAGTGTTACCCCTTACGTTTTTTTTTTTGGGCGAAAAATTAAGTATCCCCAATCTTCTTGAAACTCTGGATTCTGATAGAGGGCCATGGGACTTACACCTGAGTGCAAAAATGGAGGCTTTAGACCCCTCCAGAGCTGAGATATCGAAAATCAAAATTTGGACCAGAAAAAAAAACGACAGTGTTACCCCTTACGTTTTTTTTTTGGGGCGAAAAATAAAGTATCCCCAATCTTCTCAAAACTCTGGATTCTGATAGAGGGCCATGAGACTTAGACCTGAGTGCAAAAATTGAGGCTCTAGACCTTTCCAGAGCTGAGATATCGAAACTCAAAATTTCGACCAGAAAAAAAAACGACAGTGTTACCCCTTACGTTTTTTTTTTGGGCGAAAAATTAAGTATCCCCAATCTTCTTGAAACTCTGGATTCTGATAGAGGACCATGGGACTTACACCTGAGTGCAAAAATGGAGGCTCTAGACCCTTCCAGAGCTGAGATATCAAAACTCAAAATTTCGACCAGAAAAAAAAAACGACAGTGTTACCCCTTACGTTTTTTTTTTTGGGCGAAAAATTAAGTATCCCCAATCTTCTCAAAACTCTGGATACTGATAGAGGGCCATGAGACTTAGACCTGAGTGCAAAAATGGAGGCTCTAGACCCTTCCAGAGCTGAGATATCAAAACTCAAAATTTCGACCAGAAAAAAAAAACGACAGTGTTACCCCTTACGTTTTTTTTTGGGGGGCGAAAAATTGAGTATCCCCAATCTTCTTGAAACTCTGGATTCTGATAGAGGGCCATGGGACTTACACCTGAGTGCAAAAATGGAGGCTCTAGACCCTTCCAGAGCTGAGATATCGAAACTTAAAATTTCGTCCAGAAAAAAAAACGACAGTGTTACCCCTTACGTTTTTTTTTTTTGGGCGAAAAATTAAGTATCCCCAATCTTCTTGAAACTCTGGATTCTGATAGAGGGCCATGAGACTTAGACCTGAGTACAAAAATGGAGGCTTTAGACCCCTCCAGAGCTGAGATATCGAAAATCAAAATTTGGACCAGAAAAAAAAACGACAGTGTTACCCCTTACGTTTTTTTTTTTGGGCGAAAAATTAAGTATCCTCAATCTTCTCAAAACTTTGGATTCTGATAGAGGGCCATGAGACTTAGACCTGAGCGCAAAAATTGAGGCTTTAGACCCCTCCAGTGCTGAGATATCGAAAATCAAAATTTGGACCAGAAAAAAAAACGACAGTGTTACCCCTTACGTTTTTTTTTTGGGCGAAAAATTAAGTATCCCCAATCTTCTCAAAACTCTGGATTCTGATAGAGGGCCATGAGACTTAGACCTGAGCGCAAAAATTGAGGCTTTAGACCCCTCCAGAGCTGAGATATCGAAAATCAAAATTTCGACCAGAAAAAAAAATGACAGTGTTACCCCTTACGTTTTTTTTTTTTGGGCGAAAAATTAAGTATCCCCAATCTTCTCAAAGCTCTGGATTCTGATAGAGGGCCATGAGACTTAGACCTGAGTGAAAAAATGGAGGCTCTAGACCCTTCCAGAGCTGAGATATCAAAACTCAAAATTTCGACCAGAAAAAAAAAACGACAGTGTTACCCCTTACGTTTTTTTTTGGGGGCGAAAAATTAAGTATCCCCAATCTTCTCAAAACTCTGGATACTGATAGAGGGCCATGAGACTTAGACCTGAGTGCAAAAATGGAGGCTCTAGACCCTTCCAGAGCTGAGATATCAAAACTCAAAATTTCGACCAGAAAAAAAAAAACGACAGTGTTACCCCTTACGTTTTTTTTTTTTTGGCGAAAAATTAAGTATCCCCAATCTTCTTGAAACTCTGGATTCTGATAGAGGGCCATGGGACTTACACCTGAGTGCAAAAATGGAGGCTTTAGACCCCTCCAGAGCTGAGATATCGAAAATCAAAATTTGGACCAGAAAAAAAAACGACAGTGTTACCCCTTACGTTTTTTTTTTTGGGCGAAAAATAAAGTATCCCCAATCTTCTCAAAACTCTGGATTCTGATAGAGGGCCATGAGACTTAGACCTGAGTGCAAAAATTGAGGCTCTAGACCTTTCCAGAGCTAAGATATCGAAACTCAAAATTTCGACCAGAAAAAAAAACGACAGTGTTACCCCTTACGTTTTTTTTTTGGGCGAAAAATTAAGTATCCCCAATCTTCTTGAAACTCTGGATTCTGATAGAGGACCATGGGACTTACACCTGAGTGCAAAAATGGAGGCTCTAGACCCTTCCAGAGCTGAGATATCAAAACTCAAAATTTCGACCAGAAAAAAAAAACGACAGTGTTACCCCTTACGTTTTTTTTGGGGGGCGAAAAATTAAGTATCCCCAATCTTCTCAAAACTCTGGATACTGATAGAGGGCCATGAGACTTAGACCTGAGTGCAAAAATGGAGGCTCTAGACCCTTCCAGAGCTGAGATATCAAAACTCAAAATTTCGACCAGAAAAAAAAAACGACAGTGTTACCCCTTACGTTTTTTTTTGGGGGGCGAAAAATTGAGTATCCCCAATCTTCTTGAAACTCTTGATTCTGATAGAGGGCCATGGGACTTACACCTGAGTGCAAAAATGGAGGCTCTAGACCCTTCCAGAGCTGAGATATCGAAACTTAAAATTTCGTCCAGAAAAAAAAACGACAGTGTTACCCCTTACGTTTTTTTTTTTTTGGGCGAAAAATTAAGTATCCCCAATCTTTTTGAAACTCTGGATTCTGATAGAGGGCCATGAGACTTAGATCTGAGTACAAAAATGGAGGCTTTAGACCCCTCCAGAGCTGAGATATCGAAAATCAAAATTTGGACCAGAAAAAAAAACGACAGTGTTACCCCTTACGTTTTTTTTTTTGGGCGAAAAATTAAGTATCCTCAATCTTCTCAAAACTTTGGATTCTGATAGAGGGCCATGAGACTTAGACCTGAGCGCAAAAATTGAGGCTTTAGACCCCTCCAGTGCTGAGATATCGAAAATCAAAATTTGGACCAGAAAAAAAAACGACAGTGTTACCCCTTACGTTTTTTTTTTTGGGCGAAAAATTAAGTATCCCCAATCTTCTCAAAACTCTGGATTCTGATAGAGGGCCATGAGACTTAGACCTGAGCGCAAAAATTGAGGCTTTAGACCCCTCCAGAGCTGAGATATCGAAAATCAAAATTTCGACCAGAAAAAAAAATGACAGTGTTACCCCTTACGTTTTTTTTTTTGGGCGAAAAATTAAGTATCCCCAATCTTCTCAAAGCTCTGGATTCTGATAGAGGGCCATGAGACTTAGACCTGAGTGCAAAAATGGAGGCTCTAGACCCTTCCAGAGCTGAGATATCAAAACTCAAAATTTCGACCAGAAAAAAAAAACGACAGTGTTACCCCTTACGTTTTTTTTTGGGGGCGAAAAATTAAGTATCCCCAATCTTCTCAAAACTCTGGATACTGATAGAGGGCCATGAGACTTAGACCTGAGTGCAAAAATGGAGGCTCTAGACCCTTCCAGAGCTGAGATATCAAAACTCAAAATTTCGACCAGAAAAAAAAAAACGACAGTGTTACCCCTTACGTTTTTTTTTTTTTTTTGGCGAAAAATTAAGTATCCCCAATCTTCTCAAAACTCTGGATTCTGATAGAGGGCCATGAGACTTAGACCTGAGGAGCCCAGAGCTGCAACCTGAAAGTGGTGCCATGGATGAGACCCTCCATCTCTCCACCTGACTTTACGAGACCCTCTATCTCTCCACCTGCCCTTATTGCCTCAGATTGTGAAGCACAGCGCAGCAACAAGCTCTGTGACGAAGGCACAGTCACCTCTGGTGAATTCATCAGAATGGGAACCGCTGTGTTGAGTCGGCAGTAGGATGTGGTGTTCAGCACCTCTAAATTGTAGTTTGAATAAAGCTTTGTTTCATGTGTTGTTGACTTGTATGTGCATTTGCTTATTGTGATGGTTACTTTTATTTGTTCTTTTACTCATTTATTCATTTTTCTTATTGTTGTCAGTATATAAAAATATAATTATTTAATTAATGTATGCATTAATTCATCGATTGACTGACAATTGAGATTTTTCACTGAATTTATAAATATAAATGTATTCATGCTGTCATATGACAAAACAAATTATATTTTGCTTGTTATATTAAATTATATTTTTAGTATATAAAAAGTTATAATTAACTATTGGTCCGCATTTAATATTATTATTTTGTTTAAGTGTTGGGGTGGGCTAACAATGCAGTTCATTCTGAGGTAATATTATTTTTAAGGAGTGATACTTACATTTTTCGAGTATAAAATCAACAGTTTTCTCCAAAAGAGATCTTCGAGCAGCTGCCTGTCTCCTTTGTGCAGACGTTACAAACGCAGAGGAAAACTGTTCTAGGTTGTGCTGTCGAGTCACTGATGTTATGAAGTGTTAGTGCACCTGTCGCTCATATAATTTAAACTTATAAACTTATTACATACAAAATCATGGAAAGATACCATAACAGTCATAATGACAAAACAGAAAACATAAAGATCATTGGTTTGTGTACATCATAATATGACATCATAATATAATATTTATACACAGGAAAAAGGAACAATAACAAGGCTAAATATCTTTAAATAGTTCTTCATAATACATAAAAAATGTTGTTGTTTTGTTGTCCGTAGGTCCATCCCGTAATTCCACCGTCCACGAACCCACTATTTTTATAATGGCATAATGCTATGTGGGATGTCCATATCTCAGCTCTGGAAGGGTCTTGAGACTCAATTTTTGCACTCAGGTCTAAGTCCCAAGGCCCTCTATCAGAATCCAGAGTTTTGAGAAGATTGGAGAAAAACTTATTTTTTCACACACACACAAAAAAAAAAAAAACACGACAGGGGTACCACTGTCGTTTTTTTTTTTCGGGACGAAATTTTGAGTTGCTCCGATCTTCTTGAAACTCTGGATTCTGATAGAGGGCCTTGGGATTTAGACCTGAGTGCAAAATGGAGTCTCTAGACCCTTCCAGAGCTGAGATATGGACATCCCACATATTGCATTTATGCCATTATAAAAATAGTGGGTTCGTGGACAATGGAATTTGGGTAGTGTATTTTTGAACATTTTAATTAAAGTTTCTTTCATGATGAAAACTATTTTACTGCACTCAGGCAGCTCCCCTGAGTCCATATCACCAAGCGCCATCCCATAATTCCACCGTCCACGAACCCACTATTTTTATAATGGCATAAATGCTATGTGGGATGTCCACATCTCAGCTCTGGAAGGGTCTAGAGACTCCATTTTTGCACTCAGGTCTAGTCCCAAGGCCCTCTATCAGAATCTAGAGTTTCAAGAAGATCAGAGCAACTCAAAATTTCGACCCGAAAAAAAAAAAATAAATAACAGTGGTACCCCTGTCGTTTTTTGTTTTTTTGGTGCGAAAAATAAGTTTCTCCAATCTTCTTGAAACTCTGGATTCTGATAGAGGGCCATGGGACTTAGACCTGAGTGCAAAAATGGAGTCTCTAGACCCTTCCAGAGCTGAGATATGGACATCCCACATATTGCATTTATGCCATTATAAAAATAGTGGGTTCGTGGACAATGGAATTTGGGTAGTGTATTTTTGAACATTTTAATTAAAGTTTCTTTCATGATGAAAACTATTTTACTGCACTCAGGCAGCTCCCCTGAGTCCATATCACCAAGCGCCATCCCATAATTCCACCGTCCACGAACCCACTATTTTTATAATGGCATAAATGCTATGTGGGATGTCCACATCTCAGCTCTGGAAGGGTCTAGAGACTCCATTTTTGCACTCAGGTCTAGTCCCAAGGCCCTCTATCAGAATCTAGAGTTTCAAGAAGATCAGAGCAACTCAAAATTTCGACCCGAAAAAAAAAAAATAAATAACAGTGGTACCCCTGTCGTTTTTTGTTTTTTTGGTGCGAAAAATAAGTTTCTCCAATCTTCTTGAAACTCTGGATTCTGATAGAGGGCCATGGGACTTAGACCTGAGTGCAAAAATGGAGGCTCTAGACCCTTCCAGAGCTGAGATATTGAGATACCACGTAGCATTTATGCCATTATAAATATCTCAATATCCTAATATTTCACACCAAAAAAAAAAAAAAAAAAAAAAACAACAGGGGTAACACTGTCGTTTTTTTTTTTTTTTTTGGGTCGAAATTTTGAGTTGCTCTGATCTTCTTGAAACTCTGAAACCTCCATGCACCTTGCATGAAGAAGACAAAGATATTTACAACACATTTTACTGCGACAGCGCCAGAGTTTCTGTTGTAGATGGTATGCGAGATAATGCACACACTGAAGACAAAAAAATGTGGTTGTGCAGCATTTGTGTTGTTTTGTGCATGTGTTTCTGTGTAGTACAGAAATTGGCACCAAAAATAAAAAGAGCGCATCAAACAATGGATTATACACTAAAATGGGCTATAGAGAAACTGGGGAATAATACAAATATCAGATCTTTTACTTCATGTGTTTCTAATATAGACCTGACTGAGGAAGAGGATCTCATCATGTCCAGTGGTAAAAACATGCACAAACACAAAAAATAAAACATACACTTGTGAACAAAACAGACAGTGACAACTGACAGTGGTTTTCTGTGATTGTAGATGTTAACAGGCAGGCTGTGTTCCAGACGACAAAAGTTCGAACCCATTTGAAAAAAGATGGAAGTTGGATTCAAAGATCTCAAGAGGTTCTGAACACTGAGTCAGATGTAAAATGGTAAATGCACACTTATGCTGTCACCTGCTGGCTGAGAGTGGTAGTATCAACCAGTCTAAAGTCTTTCCTGTGATTCCATGAATGCTCTAACCTGTTAACATGGGTACGGGAAAAAAAAATGCACCGGATATACACTGCAAACGGAGTATGTGTGAAAGGGGCGTAAAAAATGGATCAATGTTAACATCATTGTCTCTCAGTCCATCTCACTTTTTTTTCTGTTCACTGTCTAACAGTAAACCAGCAAAGCTTGTAAAGCCTAAGAATGAATCATCACCTGAGAGCAGTCGGGTCACTTCCTCCATCATACCATGTTCAAAGAGTGGCGGCACCGCCTCCTCTAGCCTGGACACGTCCACAACCCCTCAAAGCTCTTATGTCATGTCAGCCTTAAGGAAGTTTGAGTGAGAGCTGTTCTTATTTTCCTTGTGTGTTATTTATGTATTCAATGTTTCTTCATTCTATACATGTTTCCATCCAAATAACTCCAGCTATCTGCACTCCCTTAGGCCTGTGAGCTCAACAGAAAACACACCAATCAAGAGAGGGTCCCATCTGGCCAAAAGGTCTGGTGGCGCTCTTTTTCCTGGATAGAGCCTTTTATCCTTTAATTTCTTCATTTGCAAGTTAGAATGTCTTAGATGTTCTCACTTATTAATTCATGACAGACTATATTTAATAGTTCATGAGGTGTAGAATAACAATCAGATGCTTCATAATTGTTCTGAATGTGTTCCAGTCCATATCCTGTCCTTGAGGAGTCCAAGAGAGTGCATACAGAGGATGTAACAGTCAAACCTGTAGAAGAACCACCAAAGACACCAGCAGATGCTCCTGTAGTGGATAAACCTATAGTCAAACTTCTAGCGGAACCATTGAAGAAACCTGCAGATGCTTATAAAAAGGATGTAGTGGAAAAACCTAAAGTCAAACCTGCAGAGGAACCATTGAAAACACCTGCAGATGCTCTTAAAAAGGATGTAGTGGAGAAACCTATAGTCAAACCTGTAGAGGAACCGTTGAAGACACCTGCAGATGCTCTTAAAAAGGATGTAGTGGAGAAACCTATAGTCAAACCTGTAGAAGAACCGTTGAAGACACCTGCAGATGCTCTTAAAAAGGATGTAGTGGAGAAAACTATAGTCAAACCTGTAGAGGAACCGTTGAAGACACCTGCAGATGCTCTTAAAAAGGATGTAGTGGAGAAACCTATAGTCAAACCTGTAGAGGAACCGTTGAAGACACCTGCAGATGCTCTTAAAAAGGATGTAGTGGAGAAACCTATAGTCAAACCTGTAGAAGAACCGTTGAAGACACCTGCAGATGCTCTTAAAAAGGATGTAGTGGAGAAAACTATAGTCAAACCTGTAGAGGAACCGTTGAAGACACCTGCAGATGCTCTCAAAAAGGATGTAGTGGAGAAACCTATAGTCAAACCTGTAGAAGAACCGTTGAAGACACCTGCAGATGCTCTTCAAAAGGATGTAGTGGAGAAAACTATAGTCAAACCTGTAGAGGAACCGTTGAAGACACCTGCAGATGCTCTCAAAAAGGATGTAGTGGAGAAAACTATAGTCAAACCTGTAGAGGAACCATTGAAGACACCTGCAGATGCTCTTCAAAAGGATGTAGTGGAGAAAACTATAGTCAAACCTGTAGAAGAACCGTTGAAGACACCTGCAGATGCTCTCAAAAAGGATGTAGTGGAGAAAACTATAGTCAAACCTGTAGAGGAACCATTGAAGACACCTGCAGATGCTCTTCAAAAGGATGTAGTGGAGAAAACTATAGTCAAACCTGTAGAGGAACCATTGAAGACACCTGCAGATGCTCTTCAAAAGGATGTAGTGGAGAAAACTATAGTCAAACCTGTAGAGGAACTGTTGAAGACACCTGCAGATGCTCTTCAAAAGGATGTAGTGGAGAAAACTATAGTCAAACCTGTAGAGGAACTGTTGAAGACACCTGCAGATGCTCTTCAAAAGGATGTAGTGGAGAAAACTATAGTCAAACCTGTAGAGGAACTGTTGAAGACACCTGCAGATGCTCTTCAAAAGGATGTAGTGGAGAAAACTATAGTCAAACCTGTAGAGGAACTGTTGAAGACACCTGCAGATGCTCTTCAAAAGGATGTAGTGGAGAAAACTATAGTCAAACCTGTAGAGGAACCGTTGAAGACACCTGCAGACACTAGTGAAGAGGTAACAGGGAAGAAAACAGTAGAAGACGTTTTAACAGATCAAAGGCAATCCAGTGGAGCACTGGATGAGAAAACAGAACAAAACAAAACTCTACATGAGAAGCCATCAAAACCCTCAGGTGTGCTGACCACAGAGAAAAAAGAAGACAGTCCAGTGGAACAACTCATAACAGCACATGCACCTGTTGGAGAGAATCCACTCAAACCCAGACAAGCAGAAAACCAGCCTCCAAGTAATGGGGAACTTTCACTATCTGCTCTGAAAACTCCAACTACAGAACCAACAGAAGAGCCTCTTGTGGAAGCCACAGCAGAGCACCACAGGGTGAACAGTGAAGCTGGATTGAGGTAAGTCAGTCGTTTATGCAACACCTTTTATATGACATTTGTTGACCTATATTGACTCATAGGCAGTGCCTAGAAAATTGTAAGATAATTTGTTTTTTGTTGAATGTATGCTTAAGTAAGTCAATTAAATCAGTGTCCATTAAATTAAATATATGGCTCTAGAGAATCAGAAAGAGGAATCAAAAATGAAATCTTCTAGAAAAGCAGTAATTTAGTCACACAAACTATGACACTAAGTATATAGTTTATCAGTATAAATCAGTACTTATGTAAACACATCAACACTGTCAAATTAAGTTTGACCTGTCTCACTAAATAATTGCATTTATTTTGACAATAAAGTTTTATGTATTAGTAATAGTATTCAACACAGTTTTATTTTTAATAAGACATCTGTGTATCTGTGTATGTCTCCCTTAGCAGTGTGAAAGATAAAACCATGTGTTCCATCTGCAAGTTGCCCTTAAATGGAAGTGTGAAAATTATCATCAACATTCCTAACATTTGCTGCCATCCGGATTGTTTCAAGGTTGGCTTTTTAAATCTCTTCTTCCTCTGTACTGAACCATGCTCAGAAGTCAGTGTCTCAACGTTCATCAAAGTTGTTTTCATCTGAGCCTTGTCTATATATTTCCACCTGGTCTTAAAGGTGCAGTAAGTGATTTCTGAGTTGAAGTGGATCGTAACGAGCTCCAAAACACACTTGTAGCCAATCAGCAGTATAGGACACTCATGATGGGGGAGGCGAGAGAGTGAGCAAGAGGGAGATTTGAAGAAAGACTGGAGAAAAAGAGATAGCTGAGGAACATTGCAAAAGAAAAGTCACTGAAAATAAGAAGGGTTATGATCAGGCAAGAGCTTTAGAGCCCACGTTCCTAAGCACTAGAGACCTAAGAGAGAAGGCCAGAAAATGGACGCTGAGGTTGAGTTGTTTCTGCACCATGAAATAAAAGAGGAATCTCTGCAAAATCCGAACACAAGTGGTCATATAGGAGACATAAAGGGTTAGTTCACCCAAAAATAAGACCTTAGTTTATCTTCAGAACACAAATGAAGATATTTTGGATGAAATTCGAGAGCTTTCTGATCCTTCATAGACTGCAACTTTATAACAACTTCAAGGCCCAGAAAGGTAGTGATGACATATTTAAAAGATGACAGAAATGATCTTTTACTCATGCTGTCCCAGACTTTCTTCACATGAACAAACAAATATTTTTAGAAAAATAATCAATCTCTATGAATCCATTTAAAGAAAGTGTATGGGACCTCCAAAGTCGACGCTTCAAAAACCACACAAAGTGAACGTGATGGTAATCTACACAACCACAGTGGATTAATAATGTATTCCGAAGCAGAACGATATTTGTTGAACTATAAACTCTTGCCAGCCAAGTGTCATATTCTGGTTCGAGTTCACACTTTAAATAAACGGCCGTTGACACAATTTATCAACTGTGGTTGTGTAGATTAGGCCGCCTACCATCAAGGTTTTTAAAGGAGTAGTTCACTTAAAAAAAACAAAAAAAAACTTGCCGATAATTCACTCACCCGATGATTTACGATAATTTATCAGCAAAAGTTTTTTAAAAAGTGAACTACTCCTTTAAAGAGTCAGCTTTATAGGTCTTGCTTTTATATGGATGCAGAGAAGCAATAAGATGTGCTGCAGTGTGATCAGTAATGCTTTGTCTCTCTGTGTGTGTTTTAGTGTAATGGCTGCAACAGTCCTCTGGGTGATCTCTCCTCATCTATATACCACTATGCTGGGAAAGTCCTCTGCGAGAGATGCTTTGAACAAATCTTCCAGCTCTGATGATTCATCCCCACAGCCACCTACTGGACTACAACTTACAACTAAGCTCATCGCAGAGTCTACCACTAAGTTTACTTCAATTCAGCTGTAAATGATAATTGCTGTGTGAGCAAGTCTTCATATATATATATATATACATACACACAATTTCCCCTTGGGGGTTAATTAAGTATCTCTCTCTGTGTCTGATCAACATATTCCTCCTTCTAACAATTCAGTTTCAATTGAATTTTAATATCCTCTTTAGATGTGATCTGTAGCTGTAAGAATTGACAACACTGATCGTCATCTTTCATTAAAGTTTATTGCATGAGTTTCTATGAAGTCAACACACAATTTTATGTAAATTCATTTTAGTTTGCATTATTTGTATTAATCATTTACAGTTATCAATCTAGAAATATTTGTAGTTTTCTAAAATGAGCTAGAACAATAAAAAAAACATTAGTTCCTTTGATCGAGCACCATCATTGAATAGGTTCAGCATATTGCCACAGTTAGTCAAAATATACAACAAATACACACTGACACTAAGAGTGTCTTTAAATACTGAATTCAAATTGACAGAAAGAAATCCGCTCACTTCAGTGCCGTTTCTCTGTGTGTCTCAGAATATAAACCAACAACTGACTGAGGAAACAAGTCAAACTCTCAAAAAGATGAAAAGTGAGAGAGAAGCTAAAATCCTAGCAAACTGCAAGGCATTAATATGACCATGAAGCACAATGAATACAATCATTAAAATGAATAAATGGCCGTGAGAAAAAGGAGAGAGCGGTATGATAATGTGTGTGTGACAAAGACAAATGAAGAAATAGAGAAGCTAGATTCCACTCCTCCAGAGATCTACAGTACAGTAGTTTGTGGTTTTATGTGTAGGGCTTCAATCATTTTTTTCCCCATTAATCAGTGTTCTTTAGTGAGGTTTGTGCTTATTTGTCTCACTAGTGTGTGTGTGTTGTGCTCTGTATGATAGACCTCTGCAGGGGCTTCATGGCACTCTCTTGCTTTTCCTCACGGGCCACAGTGATGACACCACTGATACCGCTGCAACAGGCAACAGGAAAGCAGGCCTAGCAACACCGAACCTAGCAACGGATTCCCTTCCTTCCGAGAAACCTTAGAATAGCGTAGTTGTAGGTGGTGGCAACCACGTAAAGGAACTAGAAAAAGGAAAGAACAAACCATTTGTCTGATCAGAAGGTGTCACTGGCATGAAGTTCATATCCCTTTGGCACTCACAAGGCATGTGATTCTAATAATACCACATCATTTATTTACAATCTTGACTGTAGCAGCGTGTATACTAATATTTTAGAGGAACAATCACTTTGGAGCAACTGGGGTTTGTTCATTTGTTTGCAGATGGCACATATCTAATGGAGAATTAAGTGTAGCTTAATTGTCTTTTGGAGGCCATTGAAACAGCGATTTTCAACTTATTACATTATTATTACATGATTGCATCAATCTCACTGTGATCCTCAGCAGGACAGAGGGTTGTCCTGATATTTAGCGCTCTATGATTCTCATTAGATAAAGCCTGAGAAATAACTGCTGCCAAATACACAGGAAAGGGAGTAGTAGAGACACTGGGGATCTGTCAGTGGCAGAGAGGACAGTTACTGATTGTTAACTAAACATTCCCTTGCTGTACTTCCGTTATGAACTTCATGCTGTTTGACAGCTCTGCACTCTGACCTCAAAGAATCCAGTCCAAATTCAGTGCCAATGGAAGTTTGTCAAGTTTGTAAAAATGTGTAATTTACCTGAGTCTGTTCTCAGAAATTGTCAAGATTGACCAATCGTTTGAAATTCTTACTCTTAAAATCATTTCATAAAGATTTCAGAGATGTATTTACCAATTAATAATGGATGCTTTCCAGAATGCAAAGAATGCTTTCCAGACATTGCACAAAACATCTTCTACGGTCAATATAAACGACTTTAAAGTTCAGAATATGAGATCACTAACCAGGGCAAGAAGGGTGATTACTGCTCCAGCAAATGCACAGATGTAAAGGTCATAGGTCATGTGGAACTGGAAACATGAAAAGAGATATAAGTAATGTGATCTCTTGAAACCCTGAGTATGTGTGTGTGTCCAGGACTATAACCATCTAACCTCTGGTGTTTTGCAGATGTTGGCCAGCGTATTTCCACAAACAATCCCGGGCACAGCATTCCAGGGAAGAAACCCTATATAGAACAAACAGACATCATGATCATGAACTCACACACATTCACACACACACATGGGCGCAGACGTACCAAACATCCGTGCGTCCATGCAGACTCTTGATTGCTGGTTGAACAAGGTGGTTTCCGACAGAATGTTGACTCTGTGACAGGAGCTTTTCATATTAATGAAGAAGAGCACGGGAATGGCAGTGAAGCCAAAGACAACCAGCCAGATCACCGAGAGAATGTATGTCAGGATTATCAGCTGGTCGAGAGAGACAGATATTCAGATCAAGCATGAACAAAAGCAAGTGAATTTTGATTTATATAGCACCTAAAGTCAAGATAGAAACAAAATAAAAACTAAATCAACTGTTCATAAGTTATCAGGGAGTTTAGATACAACAATCAAGTTGCAGTTGGATGAAATAGTGATCTAGCTGGTGTGTATTTTAGAGTTCCCACACTTTCTGACATAAGATTCTCCATGATTTTTTCATGACATTCATTTTTGATATAGATATCACATTTTCAAAATCTAATTTTAAGCTGAAAGAAATACATACTGAAGGACTGAGTATAACTGAACAAAGCACACAGCACAATTTGGGTTAAATAATTATTATTAAAGGGTTAGTTCACCCAAAAATGAAAATTAAGTCATTAATTACTCACCCCCATGCTGAACGAGATTTCCTTAGATTTCCACGACGCATGCGCGAGAATTGCGATCTGCTTACACTACTTCAGATCGCAATTCTCGCACATGCGTTGTGGAAATCTAAGGAAGTCTCGTTTCTGGCCTACAAGGAAGAAAAGAAATAGTCGAATAAACTCGTTATTTTTGTTTGTTTTTTCGCACAAAAAGTATTCGCGTCGCTTGATAAACATATAGTTGAGCCACGGTAGTCACTTGGGATATTTAAACATTTTCTTCATTGACTTTCTGGGCCGTCAAGAGGCAGTCCCTTAGGCAGCCAATGTGGTAGTTATACAGCTCTCAAATTTAATCAAAAATATCTTCATTTGTGTTCCGAAGACGAACGAAGGTCTTACGGGGTTGGTACAGCATGGGGGTGAGTAATTAATTACTTAATTTTCATTTTTGGGTGAACTAACCCTTTAATATGCATAAAATATTATTCATAATTTGTTATATATATATATATATATATATATATATATATATATATATATATATATATATATATATGTGGATTTATTTTCCATAAAATTTCATAATCAAGAAAGAAGCAAAGGGACCACCCAGCAAACAAATGGGAACGTTAGTTTTTGGTTCCCAGAACGTTCCTAGAACTTTCCCTTAAGGTTAAGGGAACATTCCCGGGAACATTCTCCTTACGTTATAAAAATGGAACCTAAAAATAACCTACATGGAACGTTCCTATAACGTTCTTGTTTGGTTCCCAAAAAAAAAAAAATTTCATTGGACCATTCGGGAACGTTAGGGGAATATTCTGTGTGATCACAAAATTCAAAAACCATCTCTCTCTCTCTCTCTCTCTCTCTCTCTCACACACACACACAGACACACACACACACATACACACACTCACAGTCAGGCTGAGGCCGCGCCCGAACTGGGTGCTCCTGAATTCTCCGAACGTCTGTTTTACTGCACTGGTGGTGTAAAAACCTTCAGCCAACAGCAACAATCCATACAGGAAAAAGAAGGAGGCCAGACCGTAGATCACATACTGGAAATATTTTATACTGAAACACAAAATATGGAACAATGACGCGAATAATCAAAAACAGGCCCACAATCACAAAAAGAAAGAGAAAGACAATCACTCACAAGTCTGCCAGCACAATGAAATCCTGCACGTCCCTTGCGAAGTAGAGCTCTATGAATGTGTGTGTGTGAGTGAGCGCCTCATGCCCTCCCCCACAGAAGAGTGCCACACCGGCGTAACAGAGCAGGGTGGCCAGCAGGCTGGTGTAGGGCACGGCGCCCAGGCAGCGGATGCAGCAGTCATAGCAACCTGTTGGTGAGTGATATATCAACACACACACTGCACATGCAGCACACACAATACACACACACATTTATACACACACTCTAACAGCACACAAGCGCACTCATGATCATCTTCTAGAAAGCTCAGCGCTGACCTATGAATGAGCACACACACTTAATACAAACACCGCTAATGAGCTTTTAAGAGTTAGTTGACCTACAGTAAGTCAAGGACGCACAAAAACATGCACACACATAGCCTACACGATGCGCTCTATCTGACTGACACATGCACACACTTTTAAACACTCAATGTATCATGAATGCAGGCGATGAAAAAGCCCTGCTCGAAATATCTAACCATAAAAAGAAACCCAAAAACCTGAAAGTAAAAAATATGGATATGCGCAACGTGCACCAAAACATTTAACAGACAAAACAGCTAAAGCAACCAAAAGAAGCCAAACAATAAGCGGCAGAAGGCTCAGCTATGAAGTTCTGCAGTCCCCAGCGTGTGAGAGATGATGATGATGTGCCTCGGGTCACCTAGCGCTTTACACAACCACGGCTGTTTCACTGGAAACATGGACACTGCTGAGCCGAACCCACACCAGGAGAGAGCCGTGCAGACGCTTGTCCACTCCACAGGGATTTCTGTCCTCTGTTGCACTAATTTCGCTTTCTTTCTTCAGATACACTCCACTGTCCACCTCAAGGAAGAAAAAAAACGCATCGCTTAAGCTGCTCCTCTCCCTCCCTCACTTCTTTCTGTCCTTCTTTCCCTCCCTCCCTCTTTCTCTCTTGCCTGAGTAGCCTGGTGTCAGGGTGAGATTTGGAGGGGTGGGTGCGTTTTCGTGTGTGTTTGGGGTTTTGTGGTCAGAAAAAGAAGCACTTGTGACAGTCATAATGGCTTTTGTTTTAACAACAAAACGTATCATTGTGAACAAACACACACACTCATAGGCCTCAGCAGTGGAGTGCGTCATTGCATTTCCACCCTTAGCGGCACAGACAGACACATACTGACACCACCGGGGTTACAATTGGGATCATTGCAGGTCAACCAGCCTTCACCCTTTTTAGACTCTTTTCCTAGCTTATCTTCTCAACAAGTGTCAAAAATGCCTGACACTCTGAAAGACCTGAAACTGAAAGACACAAAAAAATTGAGAATTTTGGTCTTAAATGAACTTAAATGGGATAGTTTACCCAAAAATGTACATTCTGTCATAATTTTCTCACCCTCATGTCGTTCCAAACTTGTAAACCTTATTTCTTCTGTGGAACACAAAAGAATGTACTTTGAAATTCTGTGCTTTACTTTTTGTCCATACAAAGATAAGTCATTGGGGTCCAATGTTGTTTGGACACCAGTGTTCCTTTGTGTTTTGGAGAAGAAAGAACAACAAGTTTGGAAAAACTATCCATAGTTTTGAGCAGTTCAAACTGAAAATATGATTCTGCAGAAGGCTGATTAGCTGTTGTCCATCTAATCTACTGTCAGCCCTGCAAAAACAAAACACTACAAAATAATACAATGCATAGATGTAAATTCATGACTGGCACTGGGCCGGACAGGAGTCGCCCACAGAGAAGAGAATATTTGACCTAAAGACCTGATGTGAACTCTGGCTGGAGTCTCCTGGTCGTCTCATCCACAACTCTGAGGCGCCATAGTAACTGTCTTAGCCAATCAAAAGCAGAGCCAGCTGGTTAATCAATCAAAACAACCTTTTTTAATTGATTAGGATCCATTGAATACTGATTATCCCCTCCATAAGTACAGGAGTGATGCTTCTAAGCTTCTTCTGACCAATCAGTAGTCATCTTAATCTTACAAACTACATCAAAAAGGATCATTAAAACACTTCTCTGCATTTATCTAAACAACTCACATGCAAATCACAGACAGAACAATCAATTCAAATTCTGCCAGAAGGAAAAAAATTCTAAAAATCATAGCCATGGTTAAAAATGGGTTCAGGTGAGTTCAGGTAGACTTACCCATGTGAGTATGTGTGTGCGTATCGCGCTCTGTCTCTCTGATGTGCCGTGTAGTTAAATCTCTCGATGCTTTTATGATACTCACTCACGCTTTTGTCCCTGGAACAATAAACAAACCCCTTTGCTCTCTCTCTCTCTCACAAACAAACAAACACACACACACACACTGGGGCAGATCTTAAAGATGCAGCGCCCTCTTTCACAGCCATGATAAATAAAGAGTAAGTGTGTTTGTGTTTGTGTCAGTGTAATTAATCCTAGTTCTCATCCGTATACATGATAAAGATGAACAACTGGGCCAAAACACTCATGCACACACACTAGTATCTCTTACGTCTGGCCTCTTCACAAGTTATACATAAACATCCGTGTACACACACACACACAAAAATAAATTTTCTTAACTTTCTATCTTTTCGCAGTTATTGATTTTATTTTAATTACGTTTTTTACAAATGAGGATGTCTCCAATAAAAGGTTATGGTCAGATTGAACTAACTTCTAGGTACAAATTTGTTTCCAAAATTTGGTTAAGTTTGCACACACAGACATTTTTTAAGCAAGCTGAGGGTGGTGTGACTAAGTCAGTTTGGGACAAAAGACCATTCAATACAATACTACAGTTGTCCGAATTAGGAACACACAGACAATACTCTCTTTCAGTAACACACACACACATGTAAGCAAATGTTGTGATTTTGTGCGCTCCATTAAAAGTATCCGTCAAAAGCCCCATTTTTACTTTTTTTTTTTTTTTTTTTTTTTTACAAAAAATTTAAACACACAAATGTAATTTACTAAGTGTTATCATATTAGTGAGGGAACCTCAATTAGGCGATGGTTTTATAGGCAAGTGTTGATATTACCTAAACTGCTCACACAAAATCCTGCTCATATCAGAAGATTTAGCAAAACATTGTTTGCCTCATTTGTGCGTTTTTTTTTCTTTTGTTTTTTGACATATTTTATAGTATTGAGAGTATTTCAAGTATTGAGAAATGTGTCCAGTAAAAAACAGCGTTCTTGTTGTGCCTGTTTATGCCACTGGCCCATATGTAGGCCTGCGCAGTCGTATGAAAAAAGCGCTGCCCGAGTGGTTGATAGGCTAATAGATTTTTAATTTTGTGTGAAATATTCCAATACAAATATTTTGTTGTAGACCAAGATTTTCCAGTAGCTCTAAGATTTTCTAAAGTTAGATTTTCATAAAAGCCTGAAAGAAAGAATGTGTAAGCTCAAGTATAAGTTTATCAAACACCGAGAAGGAAGAAAAGAAATAGTCGAATAAAGTAATTATTTTTGTTTGTTTTTTTGTACAAAAAGTATTCTCATCGCTTGATAAACTTATACTTGAGCCACTGTTGTCACATGGAATAAATTTTAAACATTTTCTTCAATGACTTTCTGGGCCGTAAAGTTTCGATCCCTTAGGCAGCCTATGTAGCAGTGATCCACCTCTCAAATTTAATCAAAAATATCTTCATTTGTGTTCCGAAGACGAACGAAGGTCTTACGGGGTTGGTACAGCATGGGGGTGAGTAATTAATGACTTAATTTTCATTTTTGGGTGAACCTCAACTAACCCTTTAAAGGATTAGTTCACTTTTGAAAAAACTTTTGCTGATAAATTATTCACCCCCATGTCATCCAAGATGTCCATGTCTTTCTTTCCTCAGTCGAAAAGAAATTAAGGTTTTTGATAAAAACATTCCAGGATTTTTCTCCTTATATCCTTAATGGACTTCAATGGGAACCATGTCCAACCGAGGTCCAAACGACAGTTAATAACAGTTTCAGATGCAGCTTCAAATGTCTTTAAACGACACCAAACGATGAATAAGGGTCTTATCATGCGAAACGATCGGTTATTTCAAAGCTTATTCCAAAAATGTAACTTTTCTAAGGACAAATGCTAGCCTTGTAATATATTGTGAGGCGCGTTTGCAACGTCACATAATACGTAATTACGTTCAAAAGGTCACGGGCGACGTAGCCGGAAGTACAGAATCAAAATCGTCCGACATCGTTGTTTTACCGTTTAATTCCTTTTTTGTAAACGGCGTTTGAGTTAGTTTTCACGTTCAACCTATGCGTTCAACTTGTAAACACTGACTCTGTACTTCTGGCTACGTCGCCCGTGACCTTTTGAATGTAATTACGTATTACGTGACGTTGCAAACGCGCCTCACAGAACAGAGAAAGGCTAGCATTTGTCCTTAGAAAGTTACATTTTTGGAATAAGCTTTGAAATAACCGATCGTTTCGCATGATAAGACCCTTATTCATCGTCTGGTGTCGTTTAAAGACATTTGAAGCTGCATCTGAAACTGTTATAACTGTCGTTTGGACCTCGGTTGGACCTGGTTCCCATGGAAGTCCATTATAAGGAGAAAAATCCTGGAATGTTTTCATCAAAAACCTTAATTTCTTTTCGACTGAGGAAAGAAAGACATGGACATCTTGGATGACATGGGGGTGAGTAAATTATCAGCAAAAGTTTTTTCAAAAGTGAACTAATCCTTTAAGGTCTATATCTGCAGATTTCAGCATCAGTTTTCCTTTTAGAATTAGGAATAGGCCTGCTGAAATAGACAGTTGGCATTACACGCAGGCGCAGAACGCACATTATAGCTGACAGTCGCCTGTAGTTCTCTCTGTGTGTTCATGTGCAGCTTTTTATCCCGACTAGAGGGGACGAGAGGCGACAACACAGTCGGCTTTCATCAGCGCTAGTTTGTCGGCGTCGTCGGCTTGGTGTGTTCCGGGCTTAAAAGGTTTGTTATGCGTCACAGATTAAAAACTTCAGTCTTCAGACTCCAAGTCAATCTTGATAAATAAGGAACAGGAATTTTAGGCAAACTCAATGTTTACTGCAAATTTGAGGCAGAAATGTACAGAGTATAAAAGAACAGACTTCTGCAAGCCGTTGAATCGACAGACCTGAGCAGCTGCACATCAGGTCACCCTCATCCAGGAGAGACACACTGCTGTTTCCAACACATGCATCCAAATGCCATCGTCTTTCCTTCTCAAAGTCCAGATGAACTTAAATTGTGGTAAATACTGCAAATTCTTTTATAAAGCTGTTGAACTTTCACACAAACACATTAACAGACAAACGTTCTGCTGGTTACCAAGGAAACTATCGCAAATTTATCACAAAAATCATGGCAGGGGTGGTTAGCATGGGTAACATAGATAATCTAACCATCTGGCAGGATATGACACCATGACTACACGATTGTTGTACCCCTGTGCAAACTCTGTGCAGCTCCGTAGTAAACATGATATTTCAGAACGTCCTTCATCAGAGAAGCCCATATGTGTTCAGTGCAAATCACCACATTCATGTTTCACGGGAAAGTTCTCAGCAAAAGCCTGTCACATCACAGCATGAGTGATGTCATTACTGTATGAGTGATGTCATATCACTGATAAATACTGAAAAAACTCAATGCTTTAAAATTGAGTTCGAACATTTTCACAAAACATATCGAACAAACTCAGATACACTACAGATTTAAGATGATTGAAAAGCATTTTCACAAAATGATAACATTTAGCAAGACACAAATTATCTAAAGATGCTTAACTTGAAAATTAACTACGCATGTATTCGCTCTCTCTCACTCACGAATAATCTTCACACACGCCGTGTTCCTTAAAATATTCGACGTGATTTGTTCGTGTAATCTACAAATGAATCGATTATACCAAAAGTAAAATAGCCATCACAATCCACCCGTTCATAGAGAGAGAGAGGATGTATAAAATGGTAAACATTTTTGCGACTATAAATAAAGAAAAAAAAACCTGTTTAGGAATTAAAATCATTCTGGGCTTCAAATGACCATCTTTGCTATATGGATATAATCTGATCTTAAAAACGATTAGAAATAATTTTTTTCTTCTGACACATTCAAAAAAGCTGTCTGTACATTGACGTTAATATATGTTATACTGTACAATAGCCATTAATATGTTTGTTATTACAGGTTATTATTATTACATATCTTAGAATAAGTGCTTGCTTGGTTCATAATGGTGAACCACTGATGGGACTCCAGCGCCCCCTACTGTTCTTACGGATCAAAACACTTGCAGGGTTTTCAGAGTCTTGCAGCATCACCTAGAGGCAGCAGCGGTACTACAGCTCACCCACAGGGTAACCTGCTCGTTCTTATTCCACAGGTAAGTTTCTTAACTGCTCATATAACGTGAATACTGTCTGTATAGACATAGGTCAGAAGTGAAGCGGTGCGTTCATACTGAGCCGTACTAGTGTGCTGCAGTGACACTTCCTTCTGCCTTATATGGTCCGTTTCCTTCTGGTTTATATGATTGTTTCTGATGGGTCATACTGTTTCATTAGTGCCCTAAATCAGAGGTGATTGTGCTCATGTTATTATTAGTTTCACCTGCTATTGTACTTTTGAATACTGCTAAACAGTTTGCACCGGATTGATCTGGTTTACAGTAATCAGTCGCTGTGATTGTGTTGTAAGGATTTGTGGGATGTGAGTGTTGTGTGTTGCCGTGTGGACTTTCTGCTGTTGCATGTTATACGCGTGTTGTTGAGTGTGGGTGGGGCAGGCTGGTGGAGTTGTATCCATGTGTGAAGGTGTTGTAAGGGTGCATGCTGGGATAGCCCATCAAAGAATTAGGTGACATGGTTATGGTGTTGGGCGTCATGGTAACACTATTGGGTGTCAAGCTAACTGTGTTGGGTGTCATGGTGCCGCTATTCGGAGTCATGGCCACAGAACTGGGCGTCATGAGTGGAATGTCATCCGGTGAGCGGCGGAGTGTGAGGGCGTAATCCCGTGGAGATGACGCCGGGGTCAAACGTAGGGGGTCGCACAGTGAGCCCTCCTCCGGGTTACCCCCAGAGATGGAGGTGGGTGTGTAGCTGAGGTCATTGGGCGGGGTCTGGCGCTGAGGTGCGGACTGAGGGGGCGTGTCCTGCCGACTGCGTTTGTCCTTGCGGTAGTAGAGCGCAGCAAAGGCCAGGACGTTGAGGAAGAGGAGTGACGCTCCCACAGCGATCGTGACACTCAGCTCCGTGGAGTAATCGCGCGGATTGGCAATGACCAGCGGTCCGCTGCGTGCTGTGGACTGAGGGGGCTGTTTACCAGGGGTACGAGCCTTACTGCCTGGCCGTGGCGTAGCACTGTGAGAGCTGTGCGTGGTCAGAAGGGGTGGAACCCGGGTGGTGGTGGACGTGTAGTGGAACATGTCGTGCAGGTTGTACAGGTGAGGTACCAGGTGCTTCCAGAAGGCCACTTTAGTAGCTCGATAATGATCCCGAACACGAGGCTTCAGTCCAATATGCAGATACAGCTGGTCGTGAGGACCGTACTTGGCCCATGTCACTTCTTCAAAACGGTTTGCCTTTGTGTGGATGAACTTCGTGTCCTGAGGAACTGGCTTGTTCGGATCCCTAAACAAACAGATACACACACACACAAAAAAAAACAGTTAATTAATTACATCTGAACTATATAAACGATTGTTTTAGTACATTTTAAAATTCATTTATATTTTATCATACCCTATTCAGTTTAGTTTTGCATAATGGCATTTAAATTTATTCAACAAAATGAACATTTGAATTTCTGAAAAATTATATCCAGCTGTAGAACAAATGGTTCAAGTGACAGTCATTTTTTAACATTGCTAATAATAAGAAATATTTCTTGAGCTGCAAATTAGCAAATTAATTTTTGAAGGATCATGTGACACACGACTGCAGTGATGTTGAAAATTCAGCTTTGCCTTCAAGGAATACATTATTTTAAAATATATTGAAAATGAAGTTATTTAAAACTGTAATAATATTTCACAATATTACTGTTTTCACTGGTGAGCATAAGAAACTCAAAATATCTTTTTGAAGGGTATTTAGTAAATAAATATGTAGGCTATTATTTGAAACACATTTCAAACATATACAAGATTTATCAAACAAACCAATTGTGAATAACGACGACATATGAAACTGTCCCTGGTGTGAGCTGATGTATGTGTACAGTGTGTATCTACAGGTGCATTGTTTTAATGCCACTTTGTTTCCACCAGAAGGCACTGTTTCATTGATTAAAAATGTTGATCCCGTTTTACATTTCAATTTACTTAAACCATTGCTCCTCCCACAGATTCTAGCTATTCTCCCTGTGCTGTGACCTACTTCAAGGTCACAGTGACTGTTTACCAGATTACCAGTCACACTTGTTTTACCATTCCCTGGTGGCTGGGAAAGATGGAAGATGGGAGCTAGTTGTTTTGTGACAACGTGCTATGGTGTAAATGCTAACATATAATGCTTTTTTACTGCATTTTTTCATGCACTGGACTGTGAACAAAATAGATTTTTTTTTAATGATTGTATAATTGATTACAGAGTGGCATGTATAAACCTCTTTGAGTCCAGATATTTTACTGTTGTAATATAATATTTCACTTTGTGTTGCTTAATTGTGCATATTTCTTTGATTGGTTGTTTGTGCTATTTTAAAGAGTGTTCTGTTTTACCCAGTCTTTGCAAAATTGGTCCAGTAGGTCATAACGACGGCACTCAGCATGATATCATTTCGGGAGAAGTTGCAGGGAAAGAGTTCAGTGGGACCAATAAGCGGAATGCCGAACACATAGGGGAGCTCATCACCGTGTGCCGAGTCTGCCCATGGAGGCTTCATAGGGCTCTGGCAGTGATGGTAGAATGCATAGAAGAAGGTCGGGGAACCGTAACGTGCATGCAGGTCGGCCGTCACCACAGCTGGCTCCACCCACTGGTGATCCGTAAACATGGCCACGAGGGTTTTGCGGCGGGTCTCGGGATTGTCTCGATCGGCCCAGTCGGTGTACATAAACTTTATGGTCTCTCTGAGAGTGTCCTTCCCTTCTGGATAACCGTAGAGACCGTCCACAAAATCAGATACTGTGAAGTCAAAATCCGAGCCCGAAACTCCGCCCTCTTCTGGTTCCACCACACCCTCTACGAAGCGGAAGCCCTCGCCCTGGTTAACGCCCAACATGATGTCATAGTTAAGGAACTCCCCCTGCTCCATGAGCACTTCAGGGTCATCCGGGATCAGGTCACCATCAATGACGGGGCCAAACGCCACGTGGAAGCGCGCTGGCTGAATTTCCTGCTCCACCAGTTCCTTGTAGCTGCGCTTCTGCATGCAGAGGACCAGGTCCTGTATAAAACACACAACCATTATATCTGCCTCCTCACTTACACAACAGCTAAAATTGGCTAGTCATTAAAACACTAAAATAAAGTTAAAAATACTAAATGATTACACTGGTAACCAAACAAATTTCACAACTGCATTGTAACCTCCTCCTTAATCACTCGATAATAAACAAGCAAATTAAAACGATCATCTTACTTGTGTGTCGAGGACATTGCAGCCGACACGCTCTGCGAGGAGACGAGTGTATTTCACAGGCTGATAGTTCACTGACCAACTGGACAGTGCTGAGCCACTTTGAATGATTGCTCTGTGGAACAAACCTGGAGAGAGAACAGAGAATGTCAGAAGAAAATAAAAACGTAAATGCCATGCCAATATTCCAGATCAGTAATTTATATTAGTATGCTCAAAGGCCAGAGTTGCAGTATCTTTCATCTGTCACGAAAGACGGGTCCATCCACAATCCTGGGCTTACTCTGTCTGTGTATGTGACCCTCACATACTTCAACCACTTTACTATATTTTTCTTATCCACTCTCAATTATTAAATGAGATGCTTTTATACAGTATCAGTACATGGACAGGTTATTTTTTCTTAACAAATATAATTAGTTTGGTCCATTGCTTGAAATGAACTTTTTTAAGGGGCAATTGATCTTTAGAGTAATTTTTGCTTCTATGGTGGCTTTTTATCCTGACAATATACAGTTACATTTTAATGAATTCTGTCTGTTTCTTAGGTTTGACGCTTCATATTCAACTGCACTCACAGTTTTGTAGTCAATTTGATAATATAATAATACCCATCTGGTTGGGGGTGGGCTTTTTTTTATCATTTAATATTTCACATTCAACTATCTCCTCTGAGACAGAGATTACAGATATCGGACAGCTAACATGTCTATAGAGACACTAGTCCCAAACTTGATAGGCCTAGAATACAATATCATTACAGTCCAATATCATGAGATGTTCTCTGCAAAGCACAAGCCATGAGTCATCACTATTGTGGCCTTCAGCAAAACACTTTTAACCCCTTATTCCTCCAGCAGGACGGTTGCTGTGATAAGCTTGTACCATTATTTTATGGTCACACTGTACGAAAGTATTGTAAACAAGTTTCACCAACCTTGATCAGGTGACCAAAAAAGTCTTCCATAATTAGCACATGTATTTCTGACTCATGCAAATGACTCTACAAAGAAACAGTGAGAAAAACTACTTCAACAGCTACATCCTACTGGGATGCTGTACTGGGTGTAAAACATGCCAATCACCCACCAGATGGGAGCTGAATTTTCTTGTATTTCGGAGATTGTAGCTCAAGTCAGCTATTATCAGAATCTGAAAGAGCTATATTGCCACGTGTGCTTGCACACACAAGGAATAAACCCTGCATTGAAGCTTCCAGTGTACACTTATAACGCATCAAGCTGAATAAAAAAGTCTTTTCACGTTTCAATAAAAAAGGGTTTTCATTTTTATTTTGCAAATGACTATAAATATGATGCACAGTATAAAGACCCGTTTGTACTGCATGAAAAAAGATTCTTAAAAATAAATAATTGTAATATACACTCACCAAAAAGGATTATTAGGAACACCATACTAATACTGTGTTTGCCCCCCTTTCGCCTTCAGAAGTGCCTTAATTCTACCTGGCATTGATTCAAGGAGGTGCTGAAAGCATTCTTTAGAAATGTTGGCCCATATTGATAAAAAAGCATCTTGCAGTTGATGGAGATTTGTGGGATGCATATCCAGGGCACGAAGCTCCCGTTCCACCGATGCTCTATTGGGTTGAGATCTGGGGACTGTGGGGGCCATTTTAGTACAATGAACTCATTGTCATGTTCAAGAAACCAATTTGGCTCTGTATAACCAATTATCCTGCTGATTGTAGCCAGAGGCCATAAAGGGATGGACATGGTCAGAAACAATGCTCAGGTTGGCTGTGGAATTTAAATGATACCCAATTGGTACTAAAAGGCCTAAAGTGTGCCAAGAAAACATCCCCCACACCATTACACCACCACCAGCAGCCTGCACAGTGGTAACAAGGCATGATGGATCCATGTTCTCATTCTGTTTACACCAAATTCTGACTCTACCATCTGAATGTCTCAACAGAAATCGAGACTCATCAGACCAGGCAACATTTTTCCAGTCTTCAACTGTCAACTTCAACTTATTTGTAGTGGAGGTGAGTGGTACCCGGTGGGGTCTTCTGCTGTTGTAGCCCATTTGCCTCAAGGTTGTGTGTGTTGTGGCTTCACAAATACTTTGCTGCAAACCTTGGTTGTAACGAGTGGTTATTTCAGTCAAAGTTGCTCTTCAATCAGCTTGACTCAGTCAGCCCATTCTCCTCTGACCTCTAGCATCAACAAGGCATTTTCGCCCACAGGACTGTTGCATACTGGATGTTTTTCCCTTTTCACACCATTCTTTGTAAACCCTAGATATGGTGTGCGTGAAAATCCCAGTAACTGAGCAGACTGTAAAATAGTCAGACCGGCCCATATGGCACCAACAACCATGCCACGCTTAAAATTGCTTAAATCACCTTTCTTTCCCATTTTGACATTCAGTTTGGAGTTCAGGGGATTGTCTTGACCAGAAACACCCCCGTAAATGCCATTAAGCAAATGCCATATCATCATTAGTTGATTAGATAATTGCATTAATGAGAAATTGAACAGGTGTTCCTAATAATCCTTTAGGTGTATTATAAATAATTTCTTTATTTATTACATAGTATTTTTTTTAATTGTTTTTAAAGGTAGTATATCTTTTTCTACTCACTATTGGAATAATTTAATGTGTATTAACCCTAAACTCTGTGTTAAAAAACAAACAAACTCCTAGTTTAAAAACCCTCTGCTTTAGATGTTACTGCAACTTATGTTAGCATCGTACGGGAGTATCAAAAAATATCAAATAAATTAGACTTGTTTGATAGAGTGGATAAATGAATCACATAATGCTCACATCAGATAATAAACAAAAAATGAAATAAATAAATAAAAAGAGTTTTTTTTCTACTGCTGTCATGTAGAAAATATTATTGTACTCAATCCAACGCTCAGGCATAGAAAATGAAATGGAATCTATATGCAGATTTATCCTTTATCCTTGTCTGCAGAAGAGGCTTTCTAGTGAACAGTAAAATTGATTTTTGATTGATGTTTGAAGTCATACTGCATATTTCACTCGGTCTGGAACAGTCAGAATAATTTAAAGAGAGCTTAAGTCTTAATGAATTAGTATCAGTGTATTTCAGCGAAGCAACAAAACTGTAGAAACCACAGTTAAATGTAGGGAGGGTAGAAATAACTTAAGTCCAATCATTATGAACATCTCCATAAATTATATAGCAACAGTAGAGGTGCAGTCTGCCTCCCCTGACCTCGCACAATGAAAAATAATGTCTGCTCAATGGGGATGACCTGTTCTGCGGTCCCCACAAAAAAAGGTCGCTCTCTTCTGGAGCAATAACTGCAAAAATTGGTAGTGACAGTCAATTTATACCCAGCAGCCATATCACCCTGTAGCCCAAGACTAGGTTGCCCACTAAAGCTAAGCAGGACTGAGCCTGGTTATACCTGGATAGTACCATACTGTCACTATGGCTGCCGTCGCATCATCCAGGTGGATGCTGCACATTGGTGGTGGTTGAGGAGATTCCCCCTTCTATGTAAAGCGCTTTGAGTGCAGAGAAAAGCGCTATATAAATGTAATGAATTATTATTGTTATTATTATTATTATTATTATTAATTTAGACAAAAACAGAGATGTGATTTTCCTTAAGAAAGCAGGATTTCTGGAAAACAGACATGACTTGGTGGAGGTGTCATAAAATTCACAACCACCTAGAAGTGCAGCTGGGTTTTGGCTGTAAATGCATTCAGCGAGAAAAGAGCTATAAAATGATACAGTATGTACAAAATCACAGTTTGCTAAACTATTTGTATCAGCAAATGCATGCGTAATCTGGATATGGGGGATCAGCATCAAATTGTCAAAAATGGATATAAAGAGGTAGGGGGAATACAAAACGGTGAGAGAAAGAGATGGAAAGGTAGAGGAGTTATCAGTACTGTACACTGAAGCAAAACGATGATGGAGGATTAATATCCCTGCAGGCATGTGCGATCGACTCTGATCTCTGTAAAACACTCTTTGCACACACGCCTTGCAGTGACAGACACACCTACACACACTTGAGGCCCACAACAGAGGGATAAGGCTGATGAGGCAGGAGACAAGTTACCATGGTTACAGCAGAGATTACCGTGGTAACGGAAACTCAGATGTGACAGTGGTCATGGCTGCAGAGGCAGCTGTCTCAGCAGTTACGGACTGCAAAAATACACTATACACACCTTTAACTGATGACCATGAGGCCTTACAGAGTGTATAATTAAATAAGCATAATTATTGAAAATGACTTTATTACCAGGATTTCAATGAGGAGATTTTCAAAGTACATATTTTTGTCCATCATCTCTTTTTTCCAAACAATCCATTGATATTTAAATGTATGTATTATTATTATTATAATTTAATAATATTTTGATATTATTTTTGTCAAAGCGTACTCACTGTCAGGTCCCTCTGTTTCAACGTATGTTCATGAATGATGTTGATCTGAATATATAAACATTTGGAACAGTAGCGAGGAGAATTTTATTGCATCTGTGACATGTTAATATGGTCACACTTTAGCTTAGGGTCCAATTATCACAAATAACTAACTATTAACTACAACTTTTACCTCAATAAACTCCTAATTACGGCATATTAAAAGATAGTAAGGTTAAGATTGTTAAATTTAGGTATTGTGTATAGGTTTAAGGGATGTAGAATATGGCCATGCAGAATAAGGAATTAATATGTGCACTAATAAACAGTCAATATCGTAGTGCCAATCAGCAACTAGTTAATAGTGAGAATTAGACCATAAACTAAAGTGTTACCATTTATATGCTGAATTAAACATTAATATTATTTGAGGTGTCTGATCTCTGACCTTCAGAATGGTGCGAAAGAGTGAGCAAACTGACACAGGATGCTCCGATTCCTGAGCCAAACACGGTCACGCGGCCTGGATCACCCCCGAAATATCCAATATTCTTATTGATCCAGCGGAGAGCCTGAATCTGATCCAAGAGACCATAATTCCCTTTAGCGGCCTGGTCACCCGTGCTTAAAAACCCTGGTTGAGAAATAAAGAGAGTAAGCACAGGAAGATTTGAAAAACAATATTTTATTTTGACTGCTCATCAATGATCCTGAGAGTGATTTTTTTTTTATGTGTTTTTTGGCAGCTGAAAATAGGATGAATTTACTGAAGCTTAGAGAAACAGAAACAGATGTCTCACTGAGATTATAGGTAAGCTATTATGTTTTGTAATCATGCATAAAAAAATCCTTAAACCCCGAATATTGTCACACAACCTTGAATTTCAAGGTTGTTGAATTTTGAATTTTGCTGCGATTTCAGCAATCCTATATGATCATTACAAATCACACTGTATGACATGGATCTTAAGTGACGCCTTGGGGGTGAGAATGGGCTGGGATCTATTAAACATGGGTACGGCATGTATGTAGACTGTACGATGACACCTATTGAGTCATAGGCAATGACACAAGTAGTGTTGAAGAAGAAAATGTCATCAGCATGAGCTATTGGTAAACAAATAGAGCAAGAATAATCGCACTTTGGCAATTGTGTTTTTTATGTGTGCTAAAAAAAAAAAAGAAGGAAGCGAAAGAGGATAATATGGACACGGTCATGGATAGGGAAAATAAGCCAACTTGCCAATTTAGCAAATGGAGCTTGAGGTAAGTGGTTTTAAGTTTGTCGCATTAATCAGTACGCCATTTCATGTTGCATTTTTGGGGCTAGTCAGTAAACATAGGTCTTAGTAAACACACTCACTGTGAGATGATCATGTTAAATTTCGGTTGTTGATGCAAGACCGTGACAACAGCTGTCTTTGAACCTCTCTCACTATACAACGTAGGACCATCGTTTAGGAGCCATGATCACATAGATTGGTCATCTTTTGTCTGGGACAATCCGTACAATGTGTACCAGACATAAAGAAAGCCATTTATTAGATTATCATTCATTCATTGGCAGTTGTTCAGCTTTACAGTAGCTATACTTTGCTTTACAAAAAAAAATAAAAAAAAATTTAAAAAAAAGAAAGTTGTGTAGTTATGACATCTAGCAGGGGCTAACTGGGCCATTGCTAAACAGCCAAAACTAGAGCAAGCCATTGAGATTGGCTGTGTTCTTTAGGAGCTGTTTACAGTCTTGCCAGTAATATAGGAAATCTTTGTCCAAGATGTACAAAAGAGCTTTGATAAGTTTATCTAATCTTTTGTACTGTAACTGTTGTAAAGTCAGGATTTGGGTGCAGGATCTCTGCCTTTTAAAGACAGTCTTTGAAGATAGTGATTCAGAACTCTTTTGAGTACATTTCTTTCATTCAGAGTTTTTTTTTTTTTTTTTTTTGCAACCGACAGGTTATCAGTGATGATAAATGTGAGGTAATGATGATGCTTGTTAGATTTCAGAGATGCTGTTTTATAGGGTTTAGCCGTGCTGTCTTATCAGAGCATTCTTCAGAGCTTCTTCATTCCTAAAGATGGGAGCATTCTTCACTTGAACTCTCTTCTCTTTCTTTCATTGTAGGGCATTTTCTGTCTGATAACATCGGAGTAAGAAATGTGCGTTGTTTTGATGTTTTTCTCGCTGAGATTTAACAGAATCAGAGTTCTTTAGAAAAGAAGCACACTAACAGCACTCTCTCTGAATGAGGCTGTAATGGACATATCTGCTCCCCGAGGCATTTATAAAACATTATTGAGGTCTTCTAAAGACTTGGATGCTTTTATAATGGCTGACATGTTTAATTTGGAATGACTGTATTTCATATTGTACATGCTGATCTTGCCTCCAAAACATAAACATGTTTTTGTTCATTGTAATGGTCACCAGCTGGAGTGCCCTTGAGAGCCACCAGAGGGCACTCCACACAGACTATTATCACTCCCTCACAAACTACATTTCCATAACTCACTGCCCAGACTCATCATCACTGATTGCATTCACCTGTGTCTATTTACCTTGTTAGGCCTGTGACATACTGGCTGCGTGGCGGCTGCGTCGCGTTTTCTGTGTCTTTGCACACCAGAAACGTGTCTGATGTGGCGCTGCTGCTGCTAGGTGACGTAGGGAGGACGTTCTGTGGAAGCGCTATACTTCATGTTAAGCATGAATATAAAGCCTATACTGATAAAGACACTGTCAGCAGTATTGACAGCAAAATAGACTACAGAATATTTCGTTCTGTATTGACAGGTGAAATACTGATGTTTATTTTTTAATTATATTTATATCCAAATTTATGTAAAAACCTAGACGTTCAACTACCAAATGCAATTTATTAATATGTATTCATGTAAAAAATAACATATAAACATCTTTTCCTATTCCTATTTTGCCTGGAAACGCCTCCAACACGCTTGCGACATGTGTCGTAAAAATAGGTAAAAAACGTAAAAATAGGTGTCGACATATTGACCTATTGCCTGTATATTGGATGACATGTCTGGATTGCCCCTTAATTAAAGGGTAATTCTACCGGTGGAGCCATGAATACATATTGAAAGTGGGTCATATATGTAGTAGAATAGTATCATAATTTCTAATTTGGGTCTTTGGCTGATAAAAGGCAGAAAATGACTTTTTATTGCTTGTGGATTGTAGACAACAATCCCCATAGTGCATTGCAATGCTCAGCTCCGCAGGCCCCTCCCACTACTCCGCCCATCAATGTAGACTAGAGTTGAGTTCCACTCTACGCTACCGCCTGGAAATCATTTCGCACGATGAAATCAGATAATACGCGCTAATATAATATGACAACATAAGAGCGTTAAGGCGGCTTCCGCACCATCAGTCAGTGGATTGACGTGATTCTACAGTATATGGGCTTCAGACAATCGACAACCTAGGAGCGTTTTGTCTTCAGCATCTTCATTAATCCCCTCGCTATCAGACGTTCCGGGAGTCTCCCACATATTGACAATAGATCCCTGATGCCCGCAAATTACTTAAAATCTCCCGAAATCTAGAGCGAGCGAGCGAGCAAGAGCGCGCGCATGCGAGACAGATCCGACTGTGCTCCAAACCGTATAGTGCGCGCACGAGGGAGAGCGAGAGACTTTGCGTGTGTCATGACACAGAGACTCAGGAACCGACATTTTCGTTCTTTTTTGGTCTGTTATTACCATTTACGTCAGAACTTCGTTTCGGTACTCAACCCTACCCATAATGCATCCGTCTGCGTATTCAGTACCTTCGTCCAGATTTTTAAAAAGTTTCTGCCGGTGAAATCAAACGCACTGGCACTGATCTGTGATAGGTCAGTTAGCGCATTAGGTCCAACCCCCTATGGGCGGGTTTGAAAGGGTAGGAACTAGTGCTTGTAGTCTTTACAGAAATTCTCCCCTCTTACACTTCCTCCTGAAGTAAAATGACGATTCTTGCGTCATTGTAGGAGGAAGTGAAAAAGGTAAATAGCGGATTTCTCTCGTCTCAGGGGAAAATGAGAGAGTGTTGCACGACCATTCAATAGTATGACTGGATTTCTAACAATTGAAATCTTATCTTAATCTTAAATCAGTTTGTGACATTAATATTCATAAATCACTTATTAAGCCACAATAAACAGATTTTTACCAAATTTCAAAGCTTAAAATCCTTTTCTCATGTGGTACATACCTAATATTCCCACCCTGTAGTTGAGGGTTATGACGATGACATTGCCGTAGCTGGCCAGCACACTACCATCCATAATGTTCCCCGTGCCCTCCATGTACGAGCCACCGTGTATAAACAACATCACAGGCCGGGGGTCATCTCGAGAATCTCTCAGACCTGAATACATACACAAAGAAGTCCACAAAAAAACATGAGGCTCTCTGTGTTCTGAAGTGTTTTTCACAGCTGCTCAAAATTTTAACAGAGATGCTCTGCACCACTGACAGACTACAGGTTTAAATAATCTATTTAACTTATCAACATTCAGAGCACAAGTGACTAAATAACAATGTAAGCAGCCAAGATCTGCCTCAGAGACTTCCTTTAAATTACTAAATTTCTTTCAGTTTCATTTATTATGATGATTATAGTCATTTTAGTGTTGACTTCAAATGCAGTGTAATATGCAACGTTATAACGGGAAAGTGGCAAAATGTTAGCCTGGCATGCCAGACCTACATCAAGATGTTAGGTCTGGGAACTCATCATTGAAAGAGCTCAATCCGAGGGGCGGGATACATGGTTGTCTTTCAAATTCACGCAATTGGATAGCGCTATAACCAATCAGAGCAACGAAGAAGGTGACGGCTGATTCCAATGCGTTTTCCGGAGCAAGTTGATATATTAAACTCTTACCGTATCCACCAGTCCGCAAAACTCCAAATACATCTTTTTTTTAATGACTCAAGTGCCGTTCTTTGTTCTGGTTTCAAAGAAAAGCTTAAAGGGTTAGTTCACCCAAAAATGAAAATTAAGTCATTAATTACTCACCCCCATGCTGTACCAACCCCGTAAGACCTTCGTTCATCTTCTGAACACAAATAAAGATATTTTTGATTGAATCTGAGGGCTGGATCACTCTTCCATAGACTGCCTAAGGGACTGGCTCTTGACGGCCCATAATGTCATTAAAGAAAAGGTTTAAATATTCCATGTGCCTACAGCGGCTCAATTATAAGTTTATCAAGCGACGAGAATTCTTTTTGTGCGAAAAAAACATAAATAACGACTTTATTCCACTATTCCATTACTTCCTTATGGGCGCATGCGCGAGAACTGAGACGAGGACGTTCTCATTCGTCTACTTCTTGTTACCGGCTGCTCACCGCTTAGGAGTTTTACCGCCCCCTACCGTATAAGATGATGTGCTGATATAGCTGGAAGCGCAAAACTTTCTGTTTACAAGCAGAGGAAGATGCGCGCTGTACATACGCTTTTCAATTTGCGTATTTTCCGCACTATAAGGTGCACTTAAAAGCCTTTAATCTTCTCAAAAAACGACAGTGTTCCTTATAATCCGGAGTGCCTTATATATGGATCATAATTTTATACGGTAGGTGGCGGTAAAACTCCTAAGCGGTGAGCAGCCGGTAACAAGAAGTAGACGAATGAGAACGTCCTCGTCTCAGTTCTCGCGCATGCGCCCATAAGGAAGTAATGGAATAGTGGAATAAAGTCGTTATTTATGTTTTTTTCGCACAAAAAGTATTCTCGTCGCTTGATAAACTTATAATTGAGCCGCTGTAGGCACATGGAATATTTAAACCTTTTCTTTAATGACTTTATGGGCCGTCAAGAGCCAGTCCCTTAGGAAGCCTATGGAAGAGTGATCCAGCTCTCAGATTCAATCAAAAATATCTTTATTTGTGTTCCGAAGATGAACGAAGGTCTTAAGGGGTTGGAACAGCATGGGGGTGAGTAATTAATGACTTAATTTTCATTTTTGGGTGAACTAACCCTTTAAGTTCAAATCATCCAGAGTAGCGGTCAAAGCCGAATCGAAAGACAGCTGTTCATCAGCAGCAGCCATTCTTTGTTTTCATGTAACGTTAGCAGTGAACCGTCGCAACTCAGTCGTCATCATGTTAAAGGGGAAATAAAACAGTCAGTCAAGTTTACATGATTTACAAGATGGATTTCCATTATAATCAACAATTATATAAGAAACATGACAAATGTAAACATATAAAAAAAAAACTTTATATCTTGCGCTGCCAGGGCGCCGCCATTGTGTAGTATTCTCACATGTGATGTCACAGGGTTGGTTGGCTCAGGCTCTGGGCATTGAATATCCCGACATCAAACTGTTTACACCAGTGTTTTGACCGCGAACGACTAATGTTATAGGTACAGTCACACACTGACACCTGGTAGCGTTGCAAAGCCGCCCTTCGCCCCAAACCACCACCGGCTGTTCTACACAGCAACGTAATTTATCGACGAGACGGGAATATGATGGCAGACTTCGTGAACAATGTTTCTATGTGCAGTTTGTCAACATATAACATTAGACGTCGTCTTTTTGTCTAATGACTGTACCTAAGATTAGTCGTTCGCGGTCAAAACACTGGTGTAAACAGTTTGATGTCGCGATATTCAATGCCCAGAGCCTGAGCCAACCAACACAGTGACGTCACATGTTAGAATACTGCATAATGGCGGCGCCCTGGTGGCGAAAGATATAACGTTTTTTCTTTTTTCTTTTATATGTTTACATTAGTCATGTTTCTTATATAATTGTTGATTATAGTGGAAATCCATCTTGTAAATCATGTAAACTTGATTGAGTGGTTCATTTCCCCTTTAAGCCCGCCCGCCGACTCTATACACTATGTGATTGGCCTGACCAGAGTTTGGTTTTTCCAGCTAAAAAACGTCTATGGAGAGTTGCTAGACCACACTGGCTGCGAAATAATTTTTGCTGCTGCTAGGGTGCATCTAGATTTCTAGGCTAGCAAAATGTAGTACAGACAATAGATTTGAAATAGGAACAGTGTAAAATAATTGCACATGTAGAAGTGGCCGGAAATATGATATCTATGATCACCCAAATCCACAGCAAAACACGGGCCAAACACACTGGAGCACCTTATAAAATCATCCTGAAAATGATGCAACATTGGGTAAATATCATCCAGATTATTCTCTCTTGCAATAACCACGATTGAATAAAAAATGAATAGGAAAAAACATAAAAAATGGATTTAACTGAAAGAATGATGAAAACGGGACATACCATCATCCTCTGAACGCTCTGTGTCAGCTGACATGTCGCCTGTTCTCTTTGTACCTAGTGAGAAAGAGAGAGAGAGAGAGAGAGAGAGAGAGAGAGAGAGAGAGAGAGAGAGAGAGAGAGAGAGAGAGAGAGATGATAAATTAGAAGAGCCGACAGAAACTAGACCGCAGAGAAACGTGTGGGTGTGTTTGTGTGTGTTGTGGGTTCTGTGTAAGTGGGTAATGTATAAAAGCTCAGTGGACTCCTCTCTAAATTACTGTGTGAAACCAACAGGGGTTCACTTTCCCAAACCCTGCAATAATAAAGCTTTCAAAATTTTTACCAGGAAAAATCTGCTATTTGTTCCAAATGAGGCCAAAACAGTGCTCTAAACGTTCACACCAGTGGACACAAATACTGATTCAGTTCAATTTAAAGACTACAAGGAAAGCACAGAGTGGATTCTGGCCATAGGCACTGAACTGGATATCAGACAATCTTCTGAAGTAACTTAGAAAGGCTGAGATGATCTGTGGACAATTGTAGTGCTTTTAAGATCTTTTATTCAAATATATAAAACGGTTAGTGCCAATCCTTGATTCTGATTCTTTATTCATGATAAAACATGGCTATGACCCACTGATTTATATAATGTCATTCTATATGGATCAGTGCTATGACCGCTTCACCCAACTGCAGTTCCTATGTTGTTTTTATATTACACATTGAAACATTGTTGCTGTTCACGGTCAGGGACTATTTTTTTCTTGCGGAAGGAAGGCTTTTAGTGATTTTACTTCATGAAAGTTGCACTAATACATCTTTTTTTATTCTAATATTTTTATTGTGGTAACCGTTTTATAAAAGCAATAAGGTACTCGAGGCAAGTGCTGTATCGTGAATAAGTAACGGCTGAAGGCAGTGGCGGCTGGTGAAAAATATTGTAGGTGGGGCTGTCTATGCTAGGGGGTCGGGGGTTCCTTCCCCTAGAAAATGTTGAATTTCGCACAATTCGCAGATGTGATTTCCTCCTGCATTCTGGTTCATTAGGCCATGCCCTTGCCTATACCAAAAAATTACTTAAACCAGTCAATACCAATGGTCTAAAAATACAATATTAATTGAACTGCCATGTAGAAATCAACAGTTTCACAAGTATAATAATGATTGAACAAGTTACATGTTACAGATCGACCACCGGCTCAGCTCCCTCCTACTTTCACTCGCTCCTACATTCCTACCAGAAGCCTACAATCGATCAATGAGCGACGGCAAAGAACCACAAAATCACTCTCCAGAACATTTTCATTCACGGTTCCATGCTGGTGGAATGATCTGTCCATCATCATCCGGAATGCAGAATCCCTGACAGCATTCAAAAGACAACTGAAAAGTCATCTCTTCCGTGAGCACTTAACATAAAAAAAAACTTACAACACCCCTAAGGGGCAAGTAAAATCTACTCAGCAAGTAGATAAGGAAGACACTAGGAACCAAAAACCAAAACCAGTAATGTTCTGTATATAAAATAAGGAATGTGTGTGTGCATTTTGCGTTTGTAGGTACTCACCACTTTTTGTGGGTACGTATATATTCAGGTACAGACAGTCCTCACTCTGCTCCTGCAGGTACGTAGCGACCGTGTCAAGGTTGTAGGTGGCCCAGACGGGCATCATGATGTCGGGCACTGCATTGCGAATGTTCTGTGGGCAGACAGGAGGAAAGCGGGTGGCGTTTCGTACACCGGACCAGGCCGATGGAGCATCGGGCGGCATGAATCGCTTCTCTCCTACAGGTGGGGAAGCGTACGGCACACCCAGATACTGATCCACAGGGCCCAGACCTTCCGTTGCCACAGCAACCCGCATCCCCCTTAGTCTGCCAAGTGCTGTGTTTACTGTGGGCTGGTAGGTCAGTGCTGTTGCCATGGAGACTGACCACATCAACCACACAAGTAGCCAATGCAGAGCAAAGTTCAGAGGTCGGCAGAGCAGGTGGGGAAGCGGCAGGTAAGTTGCTGACTGTGTGTGCCACATGGTCCCTCTTAACAGCACACACACGTTCACACTGAAAAATCTGTCTGTAGCTTAATGGCACTCTCCGCTTTGACACGATCACACTCTAGCACTCAAAAACGAATGCCACACACTCAGGAAGATCCAGTGGGAATCTCCGCAGCCAGGTGTGTGCCACCAAATGCTCCATATTGGGTGTTGATTTCAGCAGGTGAAGCTGTTCATTTTTCCAGCACGCAAATCCTTTCAGCACAAACCTGAAATACAAGAGCCAGAACCTCCCATCACACCACTGAGAATAAGAACCATATTAATAATCCCTCAGAAAATACAGTTTGTCACATCTAACAATGGCCTCAAAAAGGGACACTTAATGTCAAACTTAAAATGCATGAATGTCATAGCATTAGATAGCTAAATATCAAACCAAGTGGCATTTATTTGAAAGAAAGAACACTTTTTAAGCGTAAAAACAAGTTAAAAAGAAAGTTTGGAATGCAAAAACAAATAGTTCATGACAGCCAGAGTGTGTGGCATGGTAATGAATGGGACAATGTTAATGTGTTTGGTGTTGGCGGAATAGATCTGCTACGCTGCTGCTGCTGAGCAAAGTACAAGCCAATTCATAGCAAGTAAGACAAGCTGCTTCAGAAAACGGCTACAGCTGAGCATGTATCGCTGCAGCCCGAAGTCCTGCAGGTGGGAGGAGCTTACTCCGCAAGTGGGAGGAGCTTATGCGGAAATCCCCTAGCTGTCATTGCCAAGGACGGCGGTGAATGAGTAAGTAGCGACAGTAATGCAAATAAACAATAAAATATTTTTCTGATTTCTTACATCTTTGTTATTATTGTGTGTGCCCAATACCACTCGCTGTCAATGATGAAGTCACGTCTTTACACCTTTTACCATACTAAAAGTGATGGTGTTTTGAATTAATCAGGCTGTAGGCCTTATTCAAGCATATTTCTGAATATTAGGCTACATATTCTACGGGATCAAGTAAATGAACAAATTAAAATATGATGCAATTGGACTTTTTTAAATGACAGACTAATGTTCTTCTGAACGTGTTACACATATATTACATTTAAATCTCAGGGTGGATAAATCATTTTTTTCAATGAATAAAATCGTGTACAAGTTACGTAGAATTGATTGCAAAGTGTTTATTTTATTTTATTATTTTTAGTATATTTTTGTTATTTGTAAGGACACTATATAAAATCCAGGGTGGAAGGTTTCTGAATAAATGCCCTCGAGCTTGCCTCGCTTTCCCTTCCCAGCATAACCTAGTGGATACACATTAAGCACAATAAGAACCAGGGTTTATAGTTGACATTGAACATTTACAAATGTTTAGAATAATTTCTCAGCTCTGTAGGTTCATGCCATGCAAGTGAATGGTGTCCAGAACTTTTAAACTCCAAGGGATGACACTAGTAGTTTAGTTTTCCTTTAGACTAACAACTAGTTTATTCATCACCAATTTACACAAAACGTCCCAGGTGTGCAGCATTTAACCCACAATCCAAACAAGTGGAGATTGAGTACATCCTCCAGGAGAGCTGTTGTAGTGAGACGACTTATTTTTACAGCATTTTTTACCGGTTGACAGGGGGTATAACTTTCATGAGGCACACACGCAAGATCTCTCGCTTTCTCACCTTCACTTTATCCTCACAATCATTATAGCTAGAAGCACTATTACAATGACCTCCAATTGACGTGTCAAAAAATTATGAGATTATTGTACATTGTGGGATTTTTTTCACTATTGATCGTACATCATAAAGAGGTCAAAATTATCGTTCATATAATTATCATTCATCTGGCGACACTGAACCAATAGTTACAACACGGATGATCCTAAATAAACCAATCAAAATCCTCTGGAAGTTAGTTCAGCCCATTTGCGGTTAAAGCTCCACCCACTTGCTGCTAGCCCACCCATTTGCAGCTGGCTCCCAGACTCGGAGCCTGCAGCTACCGTCCCACATTCTCAGACCCCCAATAATATTGATAGATAGCCCCCAAAATCTAATAGTTCTAATTCATACTTAAAAATGTCCATGCAATGGTTTTCTTTGGTTGATAGCTGGAGGGAATCTCACCCATATTTACATGGAATAATTAATCCTTCTTGTGCCAGTCTCGCATTGACCGATGGCTTGCTCCTATAATATTTCAACTGATATTATACCTTCACAATTATCTGATCCTAAATTTCTATTTAGGTATTTCTATTCACATTCACAAGCTTAATAACTCAATTCTCGCCTATGTTGAAGTTAAACATAATATTGATGACATTATTACACATTTCTGGAACAAAGCAAAAAAAGAAGATAACTATTGCAGTAATCGGGAGTTAGCTAACTATGAAGTCTGTAAATATTTTTAAAGATCCAGTAGTGATTTGGCTAAGTCTAATGAGAATAATGTTATTTGTAAAATTGCTAGTCTTTTAGCTAAAAATGTGGAAGATATTACTGATCTGATCATGCAGAAAGTGGCTTAAGAAGGTGAACAAAGCTCTGCTTATTTTTTCATTTAGAAAGACAACAAGCTAAAACAGGTAATATAGGGAAACTCATGATTGATGGAATATATAAATGAAAATCAAATAATTGGAAAATTCTGTTCTAAATTTTACACAGACTCATATACATCTAAATTTTTCCACCAAGATGCAACTGATTTCTTCAAGTCTCTTCAGAATGTACAGCAATTAAATAGATACAGATTTTTGTGACGCTCCTATTACCATGAATGAGATTGTAGAAGCAATTAATTCATTAAAAAATGGAAAACCTCTAAGAATAATAACCCAATAATTGGCGCCCAATCATAAAATAATGACTACAGAATAATAGCTTTATGACCAAAAGACTAAAAATGTGTCCTAAATTCCATTTTTGAAGAAACATAGCCAGGATTTCTAGAATTGGCTTTGGAGACTCCTTCTGTAATATGGTCAAAAGGCTGTATATGAATAGTAGTAGTTGCATTAAGTTGAGTAACGGTATTCTTCTTAAACCGTGGAGTGAGACAGGGATGTCCAGTATCTCCCTATCTTTTTTTAATTGTGACTCAATTTCTTAGTTCGCACATCAAAGCAAGCCAGCTAAAAGGACTCAGAATAGGAAAACAAAGATAATTATTAATCAGTTAGCGGATGATGCTGCTCTGTTCTTGGAAGACTCTCTGCAAATACCAGCAGCCTTGTGTACTCTTCATCTCTTTTCTAAAGCCTCGAGCCTACATCTTAATCTTAATGAATGTGAATTACTTCCAATAAAAAACAGTATGTTCTCTTCAATTGGTGGCAGTTAAAAACTGTTACATATTTTAGGTGTACAAATAACTAAAAATAACTCTGCTCTGCAAATGTGGACCCAATTATTATAAAAACAACGAAACACTTAAACTGCTGGCTGCAGAGAGACCTTTCTTTGAAAGGCAGAGGTTTGCTTGTTAAACTGCGCCGACGTATGCCGCTCAGTCACTGTACATTGATAAGCACACTTGTAAAATTATCGATGGAATAGTTACATTTTTATGGAAAAACAAATACCATTATTTAAAAAAAACATACATGATACTGATACTAAATTCTCAACAAAAGGGTGGCTTAAATTTAATTGATTTTAGTTTAATAAATAACACAATTAAAATAAATGGGTTTAATTGATTCCTTAAAAACCCACCTCCCACCTCTATTTGGAATATTTTTCTTCAGCTTGCCTTCTCGAAAATTGGTGGTGCAAAGTAATGTGAAATCATGATATTTATAAAACTCCCTGTCAATCTAACTTTCACCAACAAGTTCTTTTGGCATGGACTACAAGCATAACGTTTTTCCTCATCTGTGTTACATATGGAACAATAGGAATTCTATCCACAAGTTTCCTACGCCCCATGAGGCCTTGCGTCAAAAGTGGGCGCGACTTCCGGTTGGAAGTAAACAAAGCACGATTTGACATGCTTGACATTCGTTCATTCAACAGTTGACAGTCATTCAAGTAATAGCGATCCAATCTAGCTAACGATGTGGGAACACAACCTCAACGAAATTAAAAAAGGTGAAATAACAGTACCTTTACCCTCCGCAGTAGTTGATTGGGAGTATTATAATAACATTATTAATAATCAATACTCATCAAGGCATGGTGACAAGACAGTTGTGCGAGCTGGCAAACAATTAAAATAAAAAATACACACTTAGTCATTGTGCTTTGGAGTTTATTTAAAATTATAAATGAATGTGCTACTTGAATACATTAACTGGCACATTTGGTATTCTGTCAACACAGGCTTTGATCCTGAGTTTAGGTGCAACATCAGTAGAGAACAGCCAAACACATGCTGATAAAAGTTTATAGAATATTAAGAATTTAAACAAATGTACACAGGAAGATTCGTCGTCTTTTGGGAGGTGATGGAAACTACAGTCGTTGGCAGGAACACTCTGATTTCGTTTTCAGCTTATGTTTAAAACAATCACGTTTAAGCCACTGAACTAGTTTAGTCCGGTTATACATACAACCGCGAACAGCACATGTTGCCCCTGAGCTCCGTAACGACATCTCTCATAAAGATTTGCGTCTTTAAATAGTAAAATAATTCTCCGAAAAACAGCTAGCCTCTTCGCTAACTAACACACAAAATACCAATGGAATGCTACTTCCGCCGCCTCACCGGAAGTTTCACCCACTTTATTTTTTACAGGAGCGCCCCTCGGAAACTTGTGGATAATCACTGGTTCAGTAATGGAATATTTCATGTTAGACAACTCTTTGCTCTAATAACTTTACTCTAATGATGAAGGTCTGCTTTTTAAGTGGAGAGTTTCTTTCAGAGTAACTCCCAAAGAGTTTGCCACAGTTATGGATGCTATTCCATCTGGCATACTCATGCTTTTCAAAAATAATTCTCTCTCTTTGGGTTCACTATCTTTGCCTGAACCTATCAACACTCCTATTGGTGAGATATGTTTCACTGAAAAAAAGGAAGAAATTATAAAGCAAGAGTCCTATTCCTTGAGAACATTATTTCTGCCCCTCGATCCGGCAATCTCATATTGGAATGGACTTGGATCATTCCATCATTTGGAATGGATCATTTAAATTGGCAAAAAATATGGTCCATACAACAAAGGTTTCTCCACATAAAAAAGGTAAAAGAAATATCCTTTGGTAACACTTTATTTGAAGAGGTGTGCATAAGACTGAGATGACACTGTCATAAACATGACATAACACCTGTCATGAACATGAAGGAGTCTTTGTGAATGTTTGTCATTAAGTGTCATTCAGTAAATTATGACACTTTTAATGCAAAGTTGACATTGTTAAAAATGTCTTTCTTAATGCAAACTTGACATTAACAAAGACATAAATGTCTTTGTTATTACAACTTGACATGAAAATTTTTATGTAAATGTATGTACAGTGTATGTGTGAAAAAATGTAAAATTTTATTATTTAATTTTAACTTCTTTCAAAAAAAAATTTTTTTTAAATCTTAATCGACCTCAAACCTTTAAATGATATTTTAAAGTGAATGTTATACAAAGTGTGCACTTTAGAGAGAGAAAGCAAGCAGAAACACTCACACAATCTCTGGTTCATATAACATTTACACATGCACAAGGGGCAATTATAAACTCTTTAACCCTGGATCCAGCGCTGTCTGCTCAGTCTCATGAGGGATCAGACATGGACAGCAGCTGGATCTCTTATGTTCTGAGGGGAGGAGCTAAAGTCTCAAAGTGCAGGGCTTGGCTTGTGTTCAGAATACACGTTCTTCGAGTGGATCGATATGCAACGCTTCAGCCACAAACACACAGAGCAGCTGCTTTATCTGAAATCAATGTGCGTGCATGACGCTGTGGGATGGCAACATGTAGAGACTATGGGCTGAAACCCACAGCATTCATTAACCTGCACTGCGGTGATGAGGACCAATCACTAAAACAAGAGTTCACATCTACATCCTTTTAAAAACCTAGCCACCTGGAGGTCTGACAGTCTACGACTGTAAACTGACGTACCAAAGAACCAGTGTATCGTTAAGATGGCTCAATTTCTAGGATCTTCACTGACAATAGAATCAATATGTAACAACAATGCTAAACAAAACAAAAACTTAGCATAACTGAGTCTGATCAAGAAAATTTAAATTAATATCCTGCCATGTGTGGTTGAGTGTCATGTTCACTTCTTGTCCAGAGACATATCAACAACTGACCAAAAAAAAAAAAAAAGCCGTCTATATTGAAGAAAATTTGCTATTTTTTGGCCGAAGACTAGTTGCATTGGACAGTGGTGTGTTATATCATGTGTGAAGATACATGGAGCGTTTTGTGTGCATTTTTTCTTGGGCCACTAATTTAGAAGTTGGATGAGGGAAACATGAACTTAGGTTAACTAGTCTAAGAAAAAGAGGTTTATAAAAGGGGAATGTCAGACTGCAGCGTGAGTAAAATAATAGATGCCTCAGCCACGTTTTAGTCCAAAGTCTGGAAAACCCACACTTAACATTTTCACAGGCATTTTGTTGGCATATTTGTGATGTATCATAATAGGATTGTCTAGTAATATATTGATTATCTCAGAATTGCTGTCTCCTGATATTATCGGTATTGTGAGGCAAGTACCGTATTGTGAGGTACCCCACTATTCCCACCCCTGGCAAAATGGGCTTTCAGTAAAACTTGGCTGTCTATGGAGTAGAAAGGAAATGGGTGCAACCTGAGAAAAGAGAAAAAAGGCTGCTGTCTTTCTTTTTACCAAAGGTTGGAAAACTTCAACACCCATAATGCACTGGGCACAATGCCATCAGGCCACTCCCACCAGTCTGCCTTTGAGTCAAATACTGCCTTGGTTAAGTAGGAAATACTTCTTAGCAAACTTTTAGTTATAATGGTGTTGACTTGTATTGATCCTGGGTGCAAGTATTCAAAGAGTAAAAGTTTAGCAGGAGTGAGTTACTTTCAGTTTGCAGAAAAGGATCCAGTGCAAAGGTTAGATGACTACAAATACAGTGTTTAAGGCCAAACAGAGGGGAAAAACAAAGAAACTGCCATTTTCATTTTAGCCCGGAAACTGTGAAAAATCATTTGCTGATACATGAATTTCTCGGTCCAGGTAACACAGAGAACGACTAAACACTGCCAATTTACCTTTAATACTGACATTGTAACAATACAAAGTGGGTTGAAAAACAGCAAAGTTTCACTTTAAGCAGTTCCATTTTGGAATACAAAAAAAAAAATGTGACATCAGACTCAATAATCCTCATTTCCTAACTCACTGCCCCAGAAGCACTGTTTGCAGATCATGCAAATACCAAATCTGTAAGCCTTCCTAAGGATCTGACACACATTTTCTGGGTAAAAGAAAAGACTGATTTGCATCCATTTACAGCCTGAGATGTAAACAAAAGTAATAATTCTATATCAGTTTTGATCGCATAGACATTACAGAAATAAAAGTGAATATCAAGATTCCAAATGTAGGCTATATATAACCCTCTACAATTTCTATTATATGAGCAAAGCAATGCAAAATAATAGCCTAAACAACTTCCAGTACAGAACCTAAAATACTTTATTTCTACATGCCTGGCACGTGAAACGACTTTCGTTCACAGTGGTGTAAAACACTGGTGTGTTGAGCAGGTGCTTATATGACCTATTTTATATAACTGCCTTTCCAGTAAATTCAACTTTAGAACTGCACACAACACAAAATTAAAAAAAATCCCATAAACAGAAACAAACTGATCTCAACCTAACCAATACTGTGATGCAGACTCATCACTAGCATTATTATGCCTTAAAATAGCAACCTACAGGATCAAATAATTACAATTAGTCAGTGTGCAATTAACTGGGTCATTCCCATTATGCAGCACCCCTTGAACTCTGTAAAGTATTTCGATTAAAGGTACACCAGACCTTCAGAAATACGCTGGTCAAGTTCAGGCATCAAAACCATCAATTATAACTTGATGAATTACACAATGGCAAGAGAATTTCCCATCATGCCTGACTGAACAGAGAAATTCACTTAATGAAATTAGTTAATTTCACTCAAATATTACAGATCAAATATTAATAACTTAAGTTTGTTGTACTTAATGTAATACAGTTATGTGAACTCAGTAATTGATTATACTAAGCTGAACTTAACTATATTATATTAAACTGAAGAACTGATTTTTAAATCCCATTATTGCATCAGACTGTATAAGGAGAATACACGTTGGAATTATGTGTCATTTTGTGTGTTGTGTTGGTGTATAATGTTTAACTATGTACTGTAGGACAGTCTCCATGCTTGTTTCAAAACCACTTGCTAGCTAGCAGTTGATGTTTAGTCAATCAAACTGAGTGGTTTGGCTCAGTCAAATTTAAATTATAGTGAACTTGTTTGTGTAATACAAAATCAAAATTGAAGTTTTGTTTACTTAGCCTAATCTTCGAGTAGGCTATGTCAATTTAAAATAATGTAACTGATTACCTCAAATTACTTTATTTATTTATTTATTTTTCACCTTTGCTTACTTATAAATACAAGCCTGAACTATTATTTCCACCTTTTAAGATGTTGAATTTAATATGCTATCCAGCCCTTAAGTATAAGTGTACCCACGGGCTCTTTTATGGATCTTTTACTGTTTTTCACGTGTGTCGCTGTCCATGGTGCTGATGAGATTCGCTACCGGTATAATAAACAAACGTAGCCTACTCGCGTTTCTGTATATATTTTTCTTAGCTCTGGGTTCATCCACCCCTGTAATGTGGGTCAGTTAATCTGAATCGTGGGGGCCCATCGAGAGAATATTGGGAGTCCGTTTATTCCAGTGCCCATTTTCCAATAGCGAGCGGACAGGGGAGGACAGCGTGCGCCTGAATCAGGTCAGCTGTAGGGTAAAAGTGTTTCAAAATTGGGGTCCTTGATATTTAACCCACATAACTGTGCGATAAATGAAATGATAAAGTCTGCTTTCATTGAACTGACGAATTCAGCTCTGTTTACATGAAACTGGTGCTATTGCCTATTCAGGTTTAATGATAGGGTAAACTGCTTCTTTTCTGCATTCATTAGGAATGGGGAGTATGTGTGTGTTCCCCGGACTCACGGCGGGGACGGTGAAAGAGACTACCATACGAGAGATGAATACCAATAGTCTTGTCCCTCCCCCTCCTCCCCCTCCTCCTCCTCCTCCGTAGCTTCGACTGAACGGTGCAGTGGCGGGATGGCGCGCGGATAATAAACTATGCGGGGGCATTCATTATGAAAACTCTAGCGAGGTTCAGTATTCACTGCACATCTGATAACAAGTAGCTCGTGAAACGAGCAGTGGTGTAACGACCCTTCCCTCGAATCGGCTAATGCCATTGTTTTGTAACGTAAATAACGCCTAAACAAACGTAGCCTACTCGCGCTTCTGTAAATATATTTTTTAGCTCTGGGTTCATCCACCCTTGTAACACGCACACAAGTACGCCCGCTGGCAAAGCTTTAAGCAAACCAAGTCAGCAGATGGGAAAATCACTATGACAACTTGGACTCGGTACCGGTCTCGCTTCCTGGATTCATTCACACGGACGGTCGCGACACTGGTTCCTGACTGGCACTCCCGCGTGCGCTGCAGTTACCTTTCCAACAGGTGACGAATTGCGCTTTAATTCACACGCGCGCAGCGTCACGCGCCGCCTGTGATTAATATAACAGCGGGTATTGAGCATGCACGCGGAGAACAACTCGACCCCCGTGTGTCCCTCGCGCAGACAGGCCTGTAGAACAGCTAAATAACGGTGCTGGCAGGCAGATGTGTTTTCAAACAGATGCGAATAAGTTTATGTAGTCTGACAACGAGTGTTTACGACAATCTATGACTACGAGACCCCACAGCCCAAATGCTGCAAACCACGGCTTTGAGGTTATTCGAATGATAATTCTCTACCTCTCTCTATCAATTCATCTCTCTCTATCAATTCGTGTCTCTCTCGCTCTCTCTCTCTCTCGCTCTCTCCTGCTTGCAAGCTTACACGCTGCAGATGCGAATGAAAATGCCGTTAAAATCATATCAAATCAATTGAAATAAAGAAAATGTAAAAAATTACTTAACAAAACCCACATTATTTTATCGTAGCCATTTCCCAAACACAAGCAATGCGGCGCATTCATTAGACCGTCGTTCATTGTTCAATCAAAACGCGTTCCACAATCACTCATACACAATCCAATTCACGCCTTTTTCCATCTACTCATATTTTTTTTATTCACCAGCATCGGAAAATTGCTCTTATTACTCGAGATCGTTCGTTCTCACCGCTAGCTGATATTGAGAATCGACGGCGTGCATCAGCCATATAAATAAGAAAATTTGGGGCTCACCTGCCGAATCGCTCAGCCGGTATCGCATCCGAGCGTGCACTAATATTCTCATATCTCATCGTTCCCACCATCCAACATGCCCCCTTTTTCCCCGTCGAGCCGTATGAACGGCGCTCAGCTCTTCTTGCGTTTTTCTTATTTTCAATTAACGTCAATCTCCCCGGGTCTATTTTAAGCGCGCGCGCTGTGCGCGGTCGCGGACGCAAGGTCAGGAGCGCCCACTGCCACGCGCGTTGCCAGGCAACCGAAGGGACACGAGCAATCTTACAAACCGGCAGCGAAACAAAATTATTAAATAAATAAATAAGTAAGTAAGTAAGTAAATAAGGGGGATGTAGGCAGCAAAAGCTCGTCTAATCCAAATCAGACACGAAGCTTATAAATTAAAACAAACACCACTGAGTCATGGGGAAATGAGACAGCGCGTAATGGCATTGGTGGGGTGTGGCGGGTGTATCTCAATAAAACTCGTAAGATCAGTTTGCAGAGCTGCTGCATTGGGAATAAAAAAGACCTTCTATAAGAAAATTAAAATAGTGTCTTTTTAACGTTTACATTTGTCCGTGTGTTTTTAGAAACACATTTCCTCTAAGGTAAAAGAAAAAAAGCCGTTTAGCTGACCCATGTATCCACTAATAATTCACACTTACAGATACAGTCTTCCTGAATGATGATGTTTCAATGGATCGAAGTTCGAACCAACAACCCTCTGATGATCAGCCCAGGACTTTTGCCGCTACGCCGCCACACCAGCCTTTATTAGCCAAACCTTCAGAAGAATTAAGCAGAACAACACTGATCATGAAACTCTAAAAACAGTTTCAGTAAAGCACATTTCCATTAACCTCTTGTCAAACAAACATGTATAACCGTCAGCTGCTGCTGTGCAACATGTACTACATTTGCATGCACAGCAGCAGGCGCTTATTTGCTCAGCAGGTGGCATCTTTTGCCATCGTGATGAGGCTTATTTGTAATTGAGTTATTATCAATAAGATCATCTCTTCATTTTACAGTAATCTAGAATGCAAAGCTTCTGACATGATCTCATGGTCTTCTTGTGGTTTAGTGGACCATGTCAATCAGCAGTGGGAAGCTGTTGGCCCTGATAAAAGATGACATCAAATTAATGAGGTGTTTTTTGAGGAGTTACATTATACGAGAAGAATGTAAGCATCAATGACAAAAATTATCTTTGAGATAATAATAGATATACACGAGTACAAACTCATCGGTTCTCTAGCAAAAATCACTCATTAGTCAGAAATTTGTCTTAAATCTGTCTTTATTTACAAAATATACTTAAATGTTTAAGTGGGATGCAGTCATGCAGCGGGACAGACTATTGTTTTCATCAGGATGTATCTGATCATTTCATTATTTTCTATTCATTCTTTTATTATTATTAACCAGGAATGGAGGAGGATATGGGAAGAGGGGCATGTCAAGGGAGGCTTTACTGAGGGGAAAGCAGTTTTCATCCTTACTGTACATGCAAGTTCACTTAGAAATCATACAGAAGTCAGTTATATAAAATCTTCAAAATAAATATGCATTTTACCATCTAAACAAATGTTAAGAATTTCAACAGAGTGGCTTTATCTGGATTTATAAAATCAAAGATCCAAGTGTTTTCTTTTCTTTTTTAAAATTGGTTTAACAGATATCATACCTATGTGACAATCACAGTTTATTAAAGTATTTTTTTAAAACAAAAGTATACAAATTATTGAACATTTTGCTGTTGTTTCCTAAACTTGACTTAAAGAACTTATCCATGATAATGACGAATATGATTTTTTTTGTTTGTTGCAGATGCTATATGAATGTCTTGTCATTATTTATCTCCTATGTTTAAGAATAATATGGCAATAACAATTCAGCATCTTCCACCCTTGTTGGGTTTTGAGTACATGAAACGGTAATTTTCTCTCTCTCGCTCTCTCACTCACTCACACACACACACAGAGCATGAATTCACTCTCCCGCTAAAGCAAATGCACTATGAAATAAAAATCAAAATAAACTGTAACTTCTGAAAGGAAAACAACATTAGTTCTCTGATGCCAAAATGTATCTGAAATTATTATTTACATTATTCATAACTTAAGTTGACGGAGACAGAATCACAGCACAAATTTTGAAACAAATGAATGAGCAGAATCCTTCAAAAACATTTACTACAGTTTGCATAATATGTTTGTTTGCAGAAACCCTTTTGGTGTGAGTTTTTATGGAGACAAGCTGACTGTCGCTCGCTAAACACTTGTCATCGCTGATCAGGAGATCAAACCTCTATCTCTCCCTCCCTCCTTCACCGTCTTTCCCTCTCATAATAAGCATACGTTTTAACTATGGTTTGAGACCCAGCACCCAGGACATCTCCAGGACTTTGGTGGGATGGCCTGCATGTTTTGTTGTTTTGCCACTGGTTCAGTAAGGCACTGAGAGAGGGTGGGCGGGTGTTTGGTCCATCCGATAGTCTGTCGCGTGATTGGTTCAGGTTGTGTCAGAGCCGAGAAGACAAATGTTTTGGTGAGATGGGTTTTGGTTGGGTGCGTGTCCACTTTCTAAAGGGAAATCACAGTCGCCTCAAAGAGACGGAGAGTCTATCCCATGCCGCATACGACATGATCAGCAAGGGACAGGCTTCCAATCTGAGAATAAGAAAAGACAGCAGCCAAACTCATTTGAGACTTGTCGAAAGATACGTTCTTTTGACAATAACACAATTCACCAACACCAATGGCACTGAACTAAAGCAGGAAGTTTGAAAAGATTTCTGATTTATGGCACCAACTTAAAGCTGCTGTAAGTACCACCAGATTAAAAGTGAGGTCACACTGGTCAAATATCAACAAAATTTTACAGTTAAAAGGTCCATTGTCTATTGTCAATATTGTATGAAACACAACTCAGAGAAGTCACTTTCAAATCAAGGAGCTTTCAAGCTAATTTGCCCTTCCGTGCAACATTTACTGATCGGACAGATTCCTATTGAAAATTCCCTGAAAAATGGTAAATGTGACTGCACGTTAAGCACTGAAATATGTGACAGGCTGAGAGGCACCTTCAAATTTTATGATTGGCCAAATTCTCTTACTGGCAAAATGCCACTATTTCAAATGGCATAAATCTAAATTTATTTAGTAGTTATTATTTATTATTTTATATATGGTTCCTTTTTAATTTAAGTAGCTATTTATTTTATACACATTGTCATTCAAAAGTTCAAGGTCAGTAAATAAATGGATGGATTAAAATAATAAAAAAGTGAAAAATTTCCATTTCAAATGAATGCTGTTATTTTGAATTTTCTATTCATCAAGGAATCCTGAAAAATCCCAGCTTCCAAGAAAGATTAAGTATCAATGTTTTCAATATTGATAATCTAATGTCTTGGACTCCAAATCAGCATATTAGAATGGTTTCTAAAGAATGATTGATGTGACAAAATTTTGCATTACATTTTAAACACTAAATTAGAAAACGGCTATTGTAAACTCTAATAATATCTATTATTATTTACAGCATTTTTGAGAAGATAAAGATAAAGTCTTGCTGTCTTCTTTAGAGTATAAGACGTCTCCTTGAAGACCGACCCCAAACTTTTGAGCGGTGGTGTAATTCATTACAAAATGACGTGCTCCAACTCTGCAGACTGGGCCATGCTCAGATTTTTAAAAATACGTTTACAGCGCCTAAGGGCAGTTGAAGAGATAAGCGTGATTTCTCAGAACAACTGCTCTTCTAAAAACGAAAAGCTAACAGCAGCTTTAACACAGTGGGAAACTTTACTTACCTCAGAATTGAACACCAACTCTGATATCATCACTCATCAGAAGTAGACCTCCCATCATTAATACTTTTTTTAAGAAATGGTATCACTAGCAACAAACATTCAAAACACACACATAAAACATCTTTAGACGAACCATTATATTTTGACGCTCTCTGTTCCGTAGACGTTATAGCCTTCTCTGTATGTGGTGAAACTCTGTGCAGTGGACGGAGGAGCTGGTTTGAAGTTCTGGGCATTTTTGGCAAGTTTGAGTCGTTTGGTCTCCTGGTGCGACTTATAGCAGAACTCCACCAGAGCCACAGTCATAGCCAGACCCAGACCCCCCACCAGGATATAGAACACGCCGGCCACGTTACTGAGACTCAGCGCGCTGGTCTTATCCTGTAGGGGGGAGACACAGTTAGTACAAAAGTAGTATACTTGGATGCACACCAAACTAATAACCAATAAAGGACCTTAAACATACGCATGCAAGCTTTCGTAACCCAGCATGCACTTATTCGCACACATCAGCGTATCCCCACTTACGATCTCAGGGGTTGCACGACTAGTCGACTCATTGTCATTGATTGCGCCAACTCTACATACATTGGATCTGCAGGAGGATAATTTTTGTGTGTATGCTCAAATAATCAGGAAATATTTTAAAGGTGCACTGTGTAACTTTTTTTGTTAAAAATGAACAAAATTTAAATACACGATCAATTTTTCCAAAACGTGTTTTTGTCTTACCCTAACTCAAGCCTATTAAAAGTGTTTATATTTCAGACCTAATGGTATGCTTTTCACGCAAAATTGCGTGCTTGCGTTACTCTATTCTGTGCGCGTTTTGTCATATCCATAAATAGAGGAAAGTTGCTCTAGCTACTTTGACGCATGTGAGAGTGGTTAGTTGTCAAAACAAGCGAGAAAGGTTGACATGGAGCAGCTAAATCTCAAACCTCCAGGGAATCGTGTTTAAAAACAACGCCAAACAGGAGCTTCTGCTTTCAAAAAGAGAATGTGACAGAGAAAATAAAATAATTCAAAATAGAAAGATTGGCTTGGCTTTCAAAGATGGTGAGAACTGAGGGATTTGAAATGTTGTAAAAGCAACAAGGAGATGGCGGGTAAGGTGCAGGTAAAGGTAAGGTAATTTATTACCATATGTAGCTCTCTAACAGAGTTCATTGTAAAGCATTATCTATTATGAAGGGTAATTTCTTTTTAGTTGTTATAGCACCGTGCGGGAATTTATTTTCAAGGAAGTACCGTGTTAACTTTACCATCTTCAGCTAGTCATCTTAAGATCTTTTCCATCTAAACTAGTTATATCTCTTAAGCATAGTAGTGAATGTTTTATGAGCAGGAAGATAACATTATTCATCCGCACAGTCACGAACTAAAGCACAACCAAAACAATGTTCTTTTGCAAAATGCACGCAGTTTTGTTTTGTAACCACTAGAGGGCCAAAGGTTACACAGGGTACCTTAAAATCATACAGGTACGAGCTGTTGACTTATGATAAACTTTTAAAAAAATGAAATAAAATGTTATTCACACTAATATATAAAAAAATGTTTTATAATTTTTCACTGAATGGTTCTGAAAATGGTTCTTCTATGTCTTGCTGCAAAAATTCGATGTTTTTTTGGGCCCTCCCTTAAGAGTATATGCTCAAATAATCCGGAATTTATTCAAATCAACATAAAGCGGTTTACTTTCACAAAGCACGTAATATGCGAAAGTTACACAAGTGCTGTGACAATCTGAGATGGTTCGTTTCCAAGTTTTAAAAAAATGTAATCTGTAAATGGCAATTTCTCACCTTTCTCTGCACTCGCAACCCCTCCATCAATGCAGAATTAGACTTGCCGGAAACAGCAAAGACTGCTGATGTTGAGTTATATAAACAAGGTAAACAGTGATTCGCTGACTACTTTTCGCCTAGTAAAAAAAGAGTAGCCGTGCAAGCCCTGTTACACACATACCATACGCAACTTGCTTGGAGGGAAAGAAGATGAACTAAATAAAAAAGGGTACTTGAGGGCTGTATTCAAAAGGGCATCAAATCATTATGAGGTGTGCCCAGAGGTCAAAGGTTAATTGATTAAAAGCTCAGGCAGCTCAAGAGAGGAAGAAGTTATTCCCTCTGTCCTCTCATACCTTCACTCTACTGGCCAGAGAGACAGTGAAACACTGCCCTCAAACAGAATGCGAGCACACACACACATATACACACACACACACACACACACGAAGAGCCAGCTCTGAGCCTGTTGCCCCCTCTAGAGGTGAAGTTGAGTCAGTACAGAAACACGACAAATAAGCTGCCACCAGAGAGCTACAGTCGGATCCTCTGGCTTCTTCGGTCTGCCATCTTAACAGAGGAAGTAAGGAAGAGGAGAAGGAGGGGGGAAGAATATTGATGTTACTATGGCAATTCCCCTCTCTGAACTACTTCTGCAAGCTTCACAGCCTTCAAAACTCATTAACAGACACCTGCATGCGACCATCGCCACACCTCAAAACACAGACAAGCCTCAACTGGACTCGGTTCTGCTGCTGTGACCACCGGCCTGGCTGTCTACGAAACACTCTCTGACACACACACAAAAACATGGTCCGTCTTCACTAGAAGCCAGTGAAAGGGCACCATAGCAACCGAGGACTGGGAGTGTAGCATTACGGTCTTGAATGCAAAGCCAGAGACCTGTTTTCCCCCCAATACGGTTACCATGGTTACAGGCCCATATAGTCAGTGGTATAGCCTCGTAACGGATCTGCCGTGCTTATGCACATGGGACATGTTTTCAGAGTTAATTAACTTTCTTATCAGACTGGATTACATTGAGAATTGGGATAAAAGAATGGCAACTAGAGTCTCCAGGCAAACACGCTTTTCTGCACGTGGTCTTTATTAAACCGACGCCACTGGCTAATGCAGGGGTCCATGTGCAGTTCCATAAACTCAATCAGGGCTGGAAATAAAATGTACGTTCACTTGAACAGAATGTATTGGTCGGCACAGGCCATATGGCATTCAGTCATATGATTAGAAATACTTTCAGAGTGACCGTGCTTCTTTTAAGTTTTCATTCTGATGATTAATACAGTATATATGAATGTTGCCTGGAGACAATTTATAAACTAATTAGTTAACAGAAAACACCGATATTGCGAATGAGGCCATGTCACAGCAGCAGAAGAGGAAAAATTGAATGAAATACTTAATTGCTAAATCACTGTTATGAATGCTTACTACAAAATACTTTTATGTAACACTTAATTACTACATCATTAAGATAATGAATCTCAAACAGCTTCCTTAATATGCCATTTCTCCTTTTGTGTGTGTGTGTGTGTGTGTGGTGGAACTGTTGTGTTGTCTCATTATCGCTAAAGGTTTTGATATTTGCTACATTTGTAAAGAGGCTTTCAAAAGAAGGGGCCAAAATGAAGTGAATCCAGCTGGAGCCAAATCCACACTAAATCCATTAAAACTAGTAAGGCTTGTTATGATGACTGTAGAATATGAATATGTTTGTTGGCAAATGAGTGAGCAGACTAACCTTACTCCCAGAGTCTTTGGTCCCACATTCACCCTTATCGTACCACCACTTGTTTTTCAGCTTGTCTAAGATGCCTTGTTCACTGAGTTTCAACACTGCAAGGTTTACAGGAGTTCTTCACGAGGGGAAATAACATAAATAACATGGCACCATTATGTTATTTTATGTTATTAAAACTTAAACCTACCGAATATCTGTTAACCAAAGCGATATTGTAGGACACCTGGCCTTGTGCTGTTGATATCGTAGACAGCGAAAGAATAAGAGAGGGAGAGATGGAGAGAGAGAGAGGGAATGCAGGCAGGGCTAGCCTCAGTGTTACCTTCGACCTTTGACCTGGCAGTGCTACCTACTGTTATCGCTTTGAGTAATCGGCACTCACTGTTCCAACAGAGGCAGAGAGAGTAACCATGGTAACACAGCCAAACAGAGCATAATTACAAAGAGCATTGGGCAGATGAGTTTGGTTATTGTAATTGTGGTGTGAATGCAGCTTTTCTAACCCAGTATTCAGCAAGCCGGATCCATCGGGAGAAAAAACCCTTACTTGACTAACAGATAAACAGGACCCAGCAGTCAGAAGGGGAACCGGTCTGTGGTGGGTGAGGGCTGAAGCCAAACATCTTACAAACGAAAACGCCAAGCCTTTACGAAAGTCAGCACATAAATAATAAACAGAATATTAACATTCACGGGGCCTTCGGAGATATTTGCATAACGCATCCTATGGCAAAATAATGGAAACGAAGATGTTACTGTTCTTCCTGGACATTTCCGTTTGTAAGATGTTAGTATGTCATCAGCAGGACTGCTGGGAAACTCAGTTTATTTTCCTTCTGCTAAATGATGAGAGTTGTAATCCAGCAAAGCAAATATACCATACTTACCACCGTCACACAAGCCAGCTTCGGACCTCGAATGGTTTGACACCCGACGAATAAAACCTTGAAAGAATGAGATCTGTTTATGGAGAGATGGACCTAATGTACATTCAACTCGTACTTACTATATGTTTACATATATTATAATTGGAAATCCACCCTTATATTCAATGCAACAGCACTGTACAAATATGGTTTCTCCAATTGTATTCCAAGTTTTAAATAAATGACTAAATATTTTTCCTACTGTACTTCAACAGGGTGCCCTCGTCAGAGTGAAGTGACCTCGGTTGAATCCTGTTTACAGCATACACAGGTTTGAGAGCACATGAGCTTCAAATAACTCTTTTATAGTTCTTCATTTGAAGCGTGTCAAATCGCCAACTGCTTAAAAAAAAAAAGGGTTTTTCAGAAATCCATTCATGAATACATTCTACTGTATTGGGGTGGATTTTCACCACTGTTTCTGTACTGTCATGTGTGTTTGCTCTATAAAGCTTAATGTTTTCTCTATATTTGCAGTGAATCAGCTGTTTTTAATTTTGCTATGTGTCCTAATAATAGTATAATATACTTGCTAGATTTGCTGAATTACTCCATTCATGCATTTTGGATCAGACTCAGGTCAATAAATGAGAAACATGCAGTTGTGATGTCATAACAGACTAGACACCCTCCACCCAGCATGCTCAACTTATCAATGCACGGACTAGGCGGCCATCTTCTCAGTTTTTAGAGCACAGACTCCACTCATGAGAGAGGAGAGACTATTACTGCAGTGAACCCGCTTTTGAAGACCAATCAGGACAGAGTGGGGCTGCCTTGCCCTCATGATAGGCTGAACACAGGGTGACCATTCTGCAGGCAAAGGGGCTAAAGAAAAGTGGCCATAAATTAATTTAGAAGTGTGCGTGTGTGAGTATAATGTGCTTGTTTGTGGTTTTCTGTGCATTCGTATGCAGATGAAAATGTGCATTTAGTGAGTCTAAAATACGGCACCAGATCTTTCTCCACCTTTGATTTCTAGGAGTGTTTAATTAGAATTCTCACGTTTTCCTGTGATGTTTTAGTCCCTTCAGGACTGTCTGTCCCAGTGGTCTTATATTTTTTCTTTAATCCCACCAACAAGGGAGCTACGGCTTTCCATGGATTACACGCAAATCTGAGAGAGCTAGCGGCTCCAAAAGGATTCGCATACTTGTAGCAGGGAGTTGGCCAAAGACCAAAGATGGCATCTTTAAAGAAAAAGAAAAAAAAAGGCATCTGACTATTTGATTGGAGATGTGAAGATACCAATATAGTCTTTGCACTTCTCTTTTGCCACTACCAGAAATTTGCTACTAACAGACAGACACTCGACATATACTGTAGTGCCCTCCAGATGTTTGGAAACACCATAGGCATAGTGATTTGGACAATATCAGTGTAAATACTTCAATAAATTGGTAAAGCTATGAAGGCAAAGCTGACCCAATAATCTGCAAAAAAGAAGCTCGAGTAATTAGGCATCACAGCTGACTGTGGCATGCATATATACTGCCATTAATATTTAATTAAGAAAAAAAATGCATTATTGCTGGTCTTCAATGATAACTGCAAGGCACTTGAATGCATTTACACCAAAAAATTTGATATTGTCCAAAATGCCACTTTACCTAGGGCATTTCCCCATTTTTAAAAGGTAAACTGCAACCTAAACACTTATTCATAACTAAGCTAAACTACAGCTCCGGAACTAGGGATCATTTACCTAGAAATAAAAACTGTCATTACTTACTCTGCTTCATGTCTTTCCAAACCTGTATGACTTACTTTCTTCTGCAGAACACAAAACAAACACCTTTTATGTTCCACATAAGAAAGTAAGTCACATGTTTGGAACGCACTAGTACAGTAAATGATGACAGATTTTTACTTTGAGGGTGAACTATCCCTTAAATATAATACTAAACATCACATAGGCTCATCCTATTCTATGTGCTACCCATTTTCCAGAGCAGTTTTGGTCTATTAGATCCCTATTCATCTCTATTTCTTTCTTTCTGTGGATAGCCATTAAATCCTGGAGCCTTGGTATACACAAACAACACTACATTTTGTGATGGTCTGATGATCAGAGGAGAGTCAGAGAGGGCCTAGCCTATTCTACTTGGAACAAGCTGCTTGTTTTACCACACAAACAAACCCGCGAAGCAGGTTCGCAAGAACTTAACTATCCTAATATGCTGCGCTCTCGGTGACCCTGACCTCGCTCTACACATAAAACCCACCCGAGCCTTTATTCCTCTCCTCCTCTGCTTCCTTTCCTCCATTAGCCAAGTAAAGGGTCACATCTGATCACAGTTTGCCTTATTTCGTAATCTTCAAAAAACACTACATTAGCAGCGTTGACAGTAACTGCAGCCGTCGCAGTGGTGCTAATGTCCTCGGGTCATTAGGCTCAGTTTGCCAGTGTCCACCCCTGAGGGTCACGGTACTGTTGCCGGAGGTCATAGGTCACAGCCTTGCCGATTACTCGTAGCTAGGAAAGGGTTGTTTGGGTGAGATTGAGGCTGACCTTCGAGTCCCCTCCCCCGCTGCCGCACTCTCCCTTGTCGTACCACCATTTATTTTTCAGCTTGTCCAGCAGGCCCTGCTCATTCAGCTTTAACACCGCCAGGTTTACAGCGCTTCTTCAAACGATAAACACATAGCTCGTAAGAAAAGGGACAGGTTCGTGAGAAATCTAATGAGACTGCCGCAACTGGCAGTTGCTCTTTTGTTAGGGGTCAATACAAAGGAGAGACCGGTTAACTGGTGAAGTGGTTGGACCGCTTGATTGGTTAATTGCGTCGGCTACTGGGTACAGACAGAAGCGTGTATGCAAGTGAGGTGTGTGTAGTGCCGAGTGGACAGAGAGAGAAAAACAGAAAGAAGTGAGAGAAAGAAAAAGAGGTCGAGTGCTAGTGAGCGATGGGAATGATGCAAGGACAGTCCGTTGCCAGGACAAGAAACAGTTTATGGCATGACATGCATGGAAGCAGGCAGAACAGCGCCAGTGCAGAGAAGAAAAAAAAAACAATCCAACCACACAAATATTACAGAAATGCAATCACAGCACAAAGCGAAGGACAGAGAAGATTAAAAAGGAGGAGAAGGACAGGAGAAAAGGGTGTAGGAAATCAACAGCAACAGGCATCACACTGTAAAAATGGACTGTAAATTAACAAGTTCAATTACATTTCTGTAGAGAGAAACACGGTAAAACATTAACACAAAAAAAAACAAAAAAACTTTTTTTGACACACAAGACACGGTTACCTTGTCATTTACCGCAAGAGAAAGAGAGACAAGTAGAGTGATGTACAAAAAAGAATGAAAAGAGTCAGAGGGAGAGAGATTGAGAAAAGGTAGAAGGATGAGAGAATAAGAATGAAAAACAAAACATGAAGACAGAGAGAAGAGAGAGATGGTGGAATCAGGGTAGGTGGAATACTATAACAACAGAGGGAATTGTTATATTATTCCACCCACCTTAATGCCGACCCTTTGGGCGTGGCCACACCGTAGCCCTTGGAGTCCAGGTTCCCTCCCACCTTCATAGTGTCGCAAGGCTTTCTCTGCTCGATGTATTCGTTCATCGTGGACTCGAGCAGGAACGCAAACTTCCCCTTTGACTTGCGCACGCGAGCCACTCCGTCGGGGGTGGTCTTAACGAACACGGAAGGCTCGGCGGACTTCATGTAGGACCACATCTTCTCGTAGACGGCGATCTTTGAACGCTGAAAGAGAAAAAAGAAAGGAAATTAATGGAAAAAGTTAGGAAAGATAAAAGGTTCAGGGAGATATATAAATGGGTTTTATGACATTTTACAGGCTAAAATGTCTTCTCAGCAAGGGATGGATTGGGACTGGGTCCATCACAAGCCACCACTGATAAATCTCCACAATATTATTAGAAGACTGCTCATTCTTGTGGCATTTCTAGCTTTTCATCAGTACACATGCAGCACCCTGCCATATGCTATGGTCTGCCATTTAAATGTTCAATAGATTTAAAACCAAAAAACATCAAGAAACATTGATTTAAACTTCTGATGTATAAATGCATATGTGAATGTGTTTCAGGTGTCTTACAACATGTACTGTACGTCCCACCCCAGACCTTAAACTCTCCTCTCAATGAGTCTTTTGTACAAGATCCTTCAGGGACTTTTGATCTTGGAGCTTCAATAATGAGACTAAAGCTGACAAGCAAGAGCAGAATATAAAATCATACAAGAAAAGACAGAAAATTAAGAGCTCTTATAATCACCGAAATTAATCAATGCAAAGTTTCCTCACGATCTCTCGAGGAAGAAACATCTGCCATGCTTGCCTGTCCAAGGCTTTTCCTTTCAGTGACATTACAAATAAGCCCCATCTGGAGTTAAAGTACAGTACATGACTATATTAAGAAAAAAAAAAAAACTCAGCTTTTCAACACACCATTCTCCAATACAACGTCCTCACACTCAGAATGCAAGAATGAATGAATGAAAGAACAGATCAATCATGGTTGTACTACTTGTAATTTATCTGTACTTCTGCATATGATTTAAATCAAAACTTAAGTTTCATAAACCAAAATATTCAGCGGCCATCTCTTGTGAGACTAGATATAAATGGCCCTGTAGCGGACAGGATATCTCTGGGGTAAACACACACCTAAATTTATTAGGACAAATACACACACTCCTGCTTTTATAGGACACAGTTTTACACACATACACTCACAAGTATCGTACGTGCAAGTAGGTTAACTTGACCTACACACAGCTGGTGTATGAGTGCATGTGTTTTTCTTGCTTTTTCAAGCACGAACTGTAGATTTTAAAGGGGGAAGTGTGCTATTTCTGTGCCACTGTTGACACATAACAAATGCAAAAATAATTACTCTTTTCAGACCTCTGACATGATAAACATATAGTTCCAATTAGAGCCCGACCGATAAAGGATTTTGAAGGCTGATAGCTATACAAATATTTTTGGGTTTTAAAATCCGATATTCCGATAAATCAGCCGATATTTTATTTATTTAATTTTTTTTTTTAAACTGGACATGATAGTCACAAATTTTGTCATGCTTATTTGAGTTAAGAGAACTGATGGGGATGTTCTTTTAATTGTTATTCAAGCAATGTATGTATCGTGACCAACTCAACGAGTGTTGCCAACAGGAATGGTGTAGAGTGCCCTCTGGTGGACAAACTATTCAACTCCAACACTCATGACATGGTTCAAGCGTGTTTCGTCGGTTTTATTTTATTTTTGAAATATTCATTTACCGGCCATTATAACTGCCGATACCGATAGTTTGGAAAATGCCTAATATCGGCCGATAATATCGGTCTGCCAATATATCGGTCTGGGTCTAGTTCCAATTTACACTATTAGATGAGTGATTATTCCCCAAAATGCTTCTTTAAATGATGTATTGAGAGCTAACTACATGCAATTACTATAATTACTTTACAAGTAATCAATTCGGTACCATTTTTTATGTAAGTCTTCCCTTATTTGATAAAAAAATACAGTAAAAAATATTTAAATAATATTTAAATAACTGTTTTCTGTAATATATTTTGAAATTTAATTGTTGGCAAAGGTGAATCTTCAGCAACATTACTCTTTAGTGTCACATGATCCTTCAGATATCATTCCAATATGCTGATTTCACGATCAAGAAACATTTCTTATTAATTTCAATGTTCTTATTTATCAATTGTCAATGTTGTGATGCTTAATATTTTTGTGTGGAAACTGACACATGATTTTTTTATCAAGTCAAGTCTTGGCCGATACGATAATTCTTTTGAAAGCCGATGGCCGATATACTGGCCGATAAATCTAAATCCAAATTTGTATAATATTTTGAGAGCCTGATTACAAAAACAAAAGTCTCACAATTTTAAGCCATGTCCCAAGCACAAAATTACGATGTTCTCATAATTTTATGTAGCCTTTGACAGATTTTCCGCTGTGCGTGTTGCACTTAACTGTATTTTCCTTTTTGAAGGGATTCCAATCCTATTTCAGCAAATTCAAAAGCATCATGGTGAACAGAGCGCATCAGAAGTGTCTCAGCTGAAGGAAATAATACATTATTTATCAGCTTTAACATATCGGCCAAATTTTCTTTTTGAGCCGATAAAGATAACAGTAATGAGAAAATGACAACGTGGGTTAAGGCATCTTTCACACTTATCCTCTACTCCAGGGAAAATTGCAGATAATCTTGCTTTGGAGAAATGGACTCGGTGTACAACCTTGAAATGAATCAGTACAAGACGTGCACAAGATGACACAGTACTTAGTCTATCAATGACCTCTTGCCACCACTCCTCACTGAATTGTTGTCCCAGTTCCTCCTCGCAAGCAGTTTTTGTTTTTGAGTTTGAGTAGTTACAAAGATACAGAATACAGTTATAAATTTCTGAGACAATCCCTCTTTGTTGTGGCTTAAAGTCAAGCAATCTATCCCATGATTGTTGAGGAGGTGAGAAGGGAAATTAGAAATGTATCCTTGCTAAATAAAATAGTCATACGGGCCTCTTTACGATAATTTTGTAGTGTTTTTGCATAACAAATTGCTTAACAAATTCAAATTTTATAATCAATGGAAAAAATAAAGTCATCAATTTTGAAATGACATGAGGAAGATCACTTGTGGGGTCCATTTGGCTGCTACAACGCACATTTGTCTACATGAAAACCTAAACTCAAAACAGCATCGCCATCTAATAAGTTGAATTGTCTTCATTACTTGCTAGTACAGACAGGAAAGAGAATTCACTTCTATTGCCATAATGTTTTTTTTTTTTTATTTCTGAAATACTAAGTTATGAACACAAGGTGGAGACTGTCTCCACATCACATTCAGTCCAACTTAGTGTCAGCTGCTCTCCTGTCATCTCTGCTCTGATCCAGATGACAACTCATGAAAGAGAGAAGAGCAGAAGGGCATCTCATTTCATGTGTTCTCTCTCTAAAACTCCGACTCCAATCACTCTATAGGGGGTGTGTGACGTGACAGTGACTGTGAGTGACTGAATAAGTGCTTGCATGAGTGTGTGCACATGTATATCTGCTTTCACACACAAGCATTAGCGAGTAATCATGACATTAAGGTGAAATGACAGGATGAGCTCATCAGCAGTGTTGTATCTGGGTCATCTTAAAACTGCCCTGTTCCCTGTCATCTCAAAACACATGGACAGACACACAAACACACACTCTACCCCCGTGGCAACCTCACTTGAAAACGGTATATGGTAAAGATTCAGTAAAACATGTTTTCAGTCAAAGATGGTCGCATGTCTGTGGTGACATGTCTTTGTCAGATTGCCAGTAGTCTGTCATCATATTTTATTGTCAGAATTTCTTGCAGGTAAATGCACACAATTATGTAGACCAATCCAGTGTAGATATGCTTCTTTTGTGATGTCCAGTTCGCTAACTAATAGTTTTTTTTTCCCAGATTTTTTATTTATTTTATTTTTTTTTGTGAACCAAATCGGACTGAACGGTCTGAAACGCTTTGTGGCCACTCAAGTCAGCGAAGTAAATCAATCAAAATCACTCATTTACTGATTGCCTGACAGTCAGTATATGATCATATGATGCCGGTTTTTGCCAACTCATTCACCGCTCCGCTTAGTCCAACAGTACACTGAACTGAGAACAGTCTTTCGGGCCTGTCCAACATGTTTCTGTTTCTGATTGTTGGGTGTACAGTAAATTGAAGGTTCAATTTTTCACAAAGATAATGCAATGTGCTTGCTAGATAAGAACCGCCCATAATTGTTTTGTATGTTAGTTTTATACCAAAATGCTGCATATAATATCAAAAGCTGGTACGTTTTACAGTGGTTTTAAGCACGTCCCCTCCCTTCCACTAGGCTGGGCGTGACGTCATAAAAGGGACTCCAATCTTTTACTGTTTATGCCTGGTCTAAGCTCCAAGCCTAGATTAACCGTTAGTCTAAACAGCAAGCAGGCTAGCAGTTATAATTGAGACCTAGCTAGCAAAAATGGTTAACTATTGTGTTTGTGCGGGACGTCCGAATAGGAGTATAAAAGTCGCTTGTGGCGAGAGCACGGCAGGTTACGCAATACTTGTTCCCTCTTCTAGAGAGAACCGAGGTTACGTTAGGTAACCGATACGTTCTCGTACGAGAGGTTCTCTCATATTGAGCAAGTTAGCTTTCGCAACGGGAACCCTTTTTTTTTGGATAAACTGAATTGAACTGAATAGAATTTATTATCACACACACATCATTTTTATAAACAATTTACAATAGTAACAGAAAGATTAACCCTTTGTCAACGCCGTGCGTGCTAACCATCCACTCATGAGTCCCAGGGATTATTTTTGATCAACTAAATTTTTTTTGATCAACTAAATTATTTTTGATCAACTAAATGCAGCCTTAGGGAGCACAAGAGACTTCTTTCAAAAACATTTCTGTGTTCGGCCTTCCCACTGACGTTCTAGTTCGTCAACAATGGATACAATTTATTTTTGATTATGTTCCTGAAAATTACAATCGTAATTTAGCTCTCTGTGCTGCGCATTTTACGGAAGACAGCTTCCAGAATCTCCAACGAATTCAACGCCGGATTCAACAAGAAACTGTTATTAAAACATGAAGCAGTTCCAACTTTAAAACCAGAGGCAGCAGTTGTTGGGCCACAACCTGTAAGTAAGACTTAATCATTTTAAATGTATTTGCATGTATAATTCCAGACGTAATGTTTTAGTTTTATAAAATGCCAGCACTGGCTTTATAGCCAATTAGTTATGCTATTTCGTCTCTACGACAAACGCGTAAAAACATTTTGGACCTGAATTTGTATATGTACTAGTTTTGTAAATATATTTTTCATGTATATATACTTTATAACGTAATTTTTTGATTTGATCAAGAGCGTAAACCAATTATGCCAACGCTGTTTGTGTATATAGTAGGCAGTTAGTTCGATGCTATTTTGTGTAAGACAAACGTGTATAAAGTTATAGGCAAATTACCATTCAGAAACGTTTTGTAAGAGCCGTGTGTGGGGGGGACTCTCTTCATCGCCACTTTCTGGGTCTGATTCTGGTTCATACTGATACTGCAGTATCGACACCATTATTTATATTTGACATGAACAACACATTCAACTTTCGCCCGTAAAGGTAATGGGCGTGAATTTTCCAGACAACGTGCACTACAGTCTAGCCAATCACAACACACCGGCCCAAACTAACCAATCTGAGCCCACTGCCTGTTTCTGAGGGAGTGGTTTCATAGACTCAGGAAGTCAACCGATCGTTCAAATGACAAAGGAGAAAGCGGCTTACAATAAAAGTGAAATTTATGAAAAATAAGACTTTAAGAAAAAAGAAAAAACATGAATACATGTTATATTGCACCCCATAAACACAATCATGCAAAGAAAAAAAGCAGTAAACCACCCCTTTAAAAAAATCCCCAAACTTTTGAACGGTAGTGTAGATGTAAATAAGGTAAAGATATTTGGGAAACAATGGAACGGAACACTATTTTTACTATCACCGATAACCATATTGCATTTGATAGAACATTTCTATTGCTGTCTTACCCTAAAGAACTCTTTAGTGGAACCGGAGTCGAGCGTTCCGTAGGCGATCTCAGTCTGCTTGGCCAGGTCTTCTGCGCCCTCTATAGGCGAGACCATCCTTTCCACAGTCAGGAAAGCAGCCAGATTGGCAGTGTAGGATGAAATGATGATCAGAGTGAAGAACCACCACACACCTCCAACAATACGGCCAGATAGAGACCTGAGAGAGAGGGGGAGTGAGGGAGAGAGACAGAGAGACAATAGGAGAGCAAACAAATCCCCTGTGAAAGGTTAACAATTATTACAAACATATTAAAGCTATTACAGCTGATAAATGAAGCAAAAGTCTTCAAACTACGGACAAAAAAAAAAATCACTCAAAGTACAATTGAATCTTCTGTTTGGGCAGGTCTCTCTAATAAAGGGCCGGAAGAAAGATGAGGATGAGATCAGGGTCACAAAGATCACCTCAAGAATGAAAGACAAATCCAAGAGGAATTTGGTGAGTAAGATGGACAGGAAAATCAAATGACTGAATTGAAGAACCAAGGAATTAGTGAAGAGGGCTGACAATCCTCCACTGAAACAGTTTATAAACACCAAACTGCTGACAGTAAAATAGAGACATGCAGCAAAAACACGGTAGCCCTCCAAGAAAGAGAGAAAGAGAGTGAAAGAGAAAATCTGTACATTTTACAGTCAACACATGGTGAATATAAATTATTTTAGTTGGTGTCAAGCATCACTTAAAGCAATGGTTCTCTAAGCTCAAGGCAGTTCTCAAATCTTGTTTGGAAAATGAGTAAATAACTGAATTTTAAACCAGTTGTTTATTTTTTAATATATTTTTGAATATCATAAAAGACATTTCCTGTTTAATTAACTTTTTTCAGTAAAGACAAACTTTTCATAATTCAGCAAACATCCGTGCTGTCGATTTATTTCACACGTCATCATTATATGATTTACACACAATTTCAGAAGGAACAATGGTCATATGTAGGTCACGCGAAACATGCTGGATCATTATGCAAAACATGCAATTTTCATAGTGTTTTCTTCAAGAATTTAATATTTTATTATTTAACAGCAGGCGTTTGAATAAAAACTTTATAATATAACTGCAAATATGACATTGGTTGATGTGCATTAAGTTGTTTGTTGTTTTTCCTCATTTTTAAGTTGCTTTGTACAAAAGCATCTGTTAAATGATTCTGCCATTATAAGTGCCAAAACTTGGCAGCAATACTGATTGATGATCATATTATTGGCTGAATGTGGAGCGAACGTTTCTTCAGTTCCAAAGAGTAGTGAAAAAAAGAGAGAACCACTGATTTAACTCAAGCTGTATTTCAAAAGAGGAAAAGTGGAGAAAGACAGGAACAGTTGTAGTGACAATATTGTGACTGATGAGTGTTTGAGTGAGTGAATGAATGAAGTGACACGATGATAGAATGAATAAAGGGTTAAGAAGTGATAAGCTTTAGCTTATTGACAAGTGAAACACCCCAAGTAAAATAACATATATGCACCATGATAGACGAGACGACCATAAAATGCAAAGATGAGGGGAGAGAGAAAGATGCGGATGGAGAGACAAGAACGGGCTAAATAATACACCAACCTTGGCGAGATATCGCATCCTTGCTGCATGAAAGCTCCAAGAGAGAACCAGAGACTGTTAAAGATGCCAAAGTCGTTGGGCGGGTCAGGTGGCGTCTGCGGATCCTTCGCCTCTTCATTCTCGTCCAGGTGCCATTCGTATGGACTGAAACGACTCACCAGGAAGAGAACCACGCTCACACCGATATATGCAAACACGATACACATCCAGATCTCATAAGCCAATGGGTCTAGGAAGGAGAAGACTCCCGGTTTGGACTTCTGTGGTTTCTTGATCATGATGGAAATGCCCAGACTCATGAAGGGCTTGGAGAAATCTATCACCTCCTCCCGGACAAGGGTTATAGTGAGAGGAGCCACAGCTATATCTGCCCTCTGGAAACATGGAACACAGTAACTCTCAGTTCACAGTATGAGAAAAACAATGTCATGGTGCGATCATGGAAATGTGATTAGATAGTTTAACATTTTCAAAGTCTAATAACAATAAAAATGCAGAATGGAGGAGTGAACCAGTTGTTTCACTATCAACAACATTTTTACAAGGTTCATAAAAGCAAGAAATGGAGAACCTTTGGTTCACTCTTTACATTTAACCATATGTTGTAACTGTATGTAGCAGAATGTTACCATGTACTTCTGTCCCATTATGCCTTCTTGTCTCCATCTGCTAATGAATGCAACTCAGAACCCAATTTAAAATTCAACAATAGAACTAAATAGAAATTCATAATAACACTGTGTGTAAAGATGAGCTCAATTCTGGCCAACACAGAGAAGCCAATTATTTTCATGACATGGACAAAAAATTATGCCTGATAGTATAAATTTGTATTACATTAAATATTATATTATATATCTGCTCAAAAATATCCAATATTTGTCAATATATACATGAAAATGGCCGATATGATGATGATGATGATGATGATGACGATGTCTATAGAATCTTTTCAGTTAAAAAAAAAAGACTGAAAATCCAGTTAAACACTCTTCACTTGAGATTATTAAATGATATGCATCTCACATAGTCAGGATATGTTGAATATCACACAGAAACAAACAAACAAAAAGCATAGAGACACACACTCTTCTCATTCTTAGAGATTACATTTTGTTGTTTAACTGTTTTTTTTTTAAATAAATGTGTTTTAAATGGATTTACTCATGGTGCCCATGCAACGAGACACTACTTTGGAGCTTTATTGTGTAAAAACACTGACCATGACCAAAGACTTGGGTGATGTCAGCAACACCTGGAGACTGTAAATAATGTAAAAATCACATTACAATGTCAAAATAAATCATGTGACACAGGAAATAAATGTTGAAAACAACTCTGACAAGCACCCAACTCCAAAAGCAAACAGCTCAGCTGTATGAAAAGATTTTGAAACCTGTACAGAAGAAATTTATTTTTTATTTTGACAGAGCGGTCAGTGATTATATATGAGGCCTCCTAAGTGTTGCTGCCTTCACACAGCCACTACCCCACCACCAAAGCCTTCCCATTGCAGGATAGTTTTCCCAGCACTCACCCCATATACCAACTCCCCCACCATGCCGTTCCAGGTCTTGGTCTCAGGGTCGCGTGCTCCATATTTCCCATCAGCTACAATGGACAGTTTGTACCTAATGCCGACGTGCTTCGCGATTTCTGATGCCAAGTCTACACAGTAGCCCTCATAGCGATCATTTCCATCCATCTGCATATAATTCCTCTTGTACATTACATATGGAGCTTCCTGTTAACCAAATAAGAGGAGGTTGAGCTGGCTTTCAGACTGACAGCCCAGAAAACACAAAAAAAATAATTAGTCTGCCATCATGCCAATACTTCTCTCAAACACACACATTCACATTCATTCTTACTCATTCGCACAAACACATACTGAAATATAAACATGCATTTTGAGTCTCGTAACGGCAATGTGACCAACAGCCAAGCTACCAAAAAAAACCAGCAGCTGTGAGGAAGGCTAGTTTGAATTTAAAATGGGTTTTGGGTTTGTGGACAGTGCTATTCAGTGGAATCTAATTTCTCAAAATGGAGAGAGAAAGATAGAGCTGGAGTCATTCATCAGTCTAAAGCAAGCAAGTGTAAGGGGGCTCTTAAACTTACACACACGTATGTCTAAAGTGCATGCAGGTGGGTGGGTTAGAGGGTGGCAGAGGTTTTCTCACATGTGTGGGTGCTTTTAACTATTTTAATCAGGCCAAACGTTAACATGCATGATGATGAAACTCTAACATTAAAAGCAATCAAAATACTGCTTTAATAGCATCAGATCAAACTCATCTGTATTTTCAGTCAGTTTATATGATATTTCTACACACTGCCCAATCTATGCATAATAAAACATTCCTTTCACAAACTCTTATTAACCTAATCATCTAATTAACCTAAGATTTAGTTCATCTTTCACTTTCTGTATCTACTTATGAGATCATCATAGGCAGAGTCAGAAAGAGGTCATCATCATCACTTTTAAATGTAGCATAAGGCGAACCTTGTGGTACATTTAAATGTGACTGCTTCTGTGACTAGCTAAATTTAGCAAAATAATTATGTTTATTTATGTAATTCTGACCGGTCTTATAAATGCTGACTTTTGTAACGAACATAACGTACCTGTATTATTACTCACTGATACAGTTCTGAAGCCATTTGATGTTTTCCTCACTAGGATTTGGAATCTGTGACCTTCAGGTTATGCATTATTCAAAAGATTAATTACCGTATTCACTCTTTAATTAATATTCTTTCAGTTTCATCTCAGTCCTCCTCGCCTCTACCCCCCCTGCCCTCAAGTTCTCAGAGTTCTTCATTAAGGACGTAATTATGAAACTCGTTTAAGCCCAGCTGTAATCACTCTACAGCCCCAACCGATTCACTTCCAGCATTTGGTTCAATTAACGAATGTTTCTTTAAACACAATGAGTCGCCCAACGTAACATGTCCAGTAGGCAAAACATTACCACGTGTATAACCTGGCACGTGTCCTTTTTGAAATGCTCTAGATTAAGAAGTTCTGCATTTCTTGTTAACTGTTAAAAATATATCATCATTTTGCTTCGGTTGGGAGTAACAAAATTAGGGCTGCAGATTGTTTTTGATTTTTTTCTCTAACAAAATTGCAGCTGTATTTCACAGGATGTATCTAAACAGTGGCTGTACATTTGTATGCATTTGAACGAAAAGGCACTGAGCTGGTTCCCGAACACAACTCATCTTCATGTGGCACTTAAATAGCCACTATTAAATTAGAGAAATACGTAAAAGCCAATCCAGGCAAAAACTTTAATTGTATTGATTTGCTATTGAGTGGACACTGCTCACAGTCATGTCCCTGCTCACATTCATCGTTTCTGCTGCAGCGATTATGTCATTTTAGGAAGCTAAGTGAATAACGAATCGTCTGCACGCAATGGGCACTTCTGATTTGACAGCGGGAAATTAAAAACATTAGAAAATGCGGAGAACATCTGAACTCTGAGGGGATGTAAAATAAAACACTTAATATTTCACATGTGTGAGAAAACCCTCAGCCAGTTGTGTGCATGTGTCTCTGTACACTGTCATTTGCATCCAGCCCGACATCTCAGTCGTTCAGTACTTACGTTTGGTGAAGTGAAAGAAGCAGATAGAGGAACGTTCTAACCTATTTCTTACCAAAGCCAGTATTGTGATGTCACTGCTACAACAGGCCACTGGAATGGAACTGAAAATGCTTTGGCACTCACACGGATACAGTTGAAACACTCTATTGTGATCGACTGTTTCAACATGTAGTGAGTGAGTGCAAAGCAAAGCAAAACAGAAAAACGTTCTGCCCCCCCTGGATGCAATGCAACTGTGACACTAAACCTGAGAGGGCAGAAGGGTCATGGTTCGGCATATTTAAAAGCAGCTTTAGATAGTGTACCATGATAGTAGTGACCACAATGGTTCTGTTTTCCACAGAGGAGGATTCGTTGGTAACCTGCTGCTCCACTATATAAACAAATTTCTCGTATTCGTTCCAGTAGCCGATCTGCAAGGGACAGAAACAGCAAAAGCATACTGTAAATAGAATCCATCAATCACTGTCAACCAATAAAAGAAATGAGTAATACAGGAAGAGAATGACTCAGTAGAAACATAATCTCATGAATGATGGAGGAGAAAAGCAAGTATGACGGTAGCTGGAGCATCCAAGTGCACGTTAAAGGGTATAAGTGAGAAATACAATTTTCCTTGATCTTATAAGAGAAAATGTTTATTTGTACTATAAATAACAGTTAAGAAAAAAGAAATGGGAAACAAATTAAATATTTAATGATGAGTTTCTAAAAGAGTGTCTCTTGATTAACTCTTTCCCTACCAGCATTTTTGATAATTTCCATAAAAATTCATGGCCCCCAGAATATTTTGTTGCATGAATATTTGAACATGTAATATCAAAATATCAAAAAAAAGAACAAAGCCTCTGCTTTTAAACAATTCTTTTTTATTTTAGCTTCATGCATTCTATTTTTTTTTTTTTTTTTTAAATAGCTGAGAAAATCACATGTATTTAAAGACTACATGTGCATAAGCAGAGCTTCTATCACTTGTTTCTGCTTCTTTTTCACACGTGTTTTGATCCTGAGATTGTGTACTCTTTCAGAAGATATTTAACAGCGCCCCCTACTATAAAACAGTGAAATTCCATCAATGGCGGGAATCTCGTCGTGTCAAATATGATGTAAAATTCCATAGATGGCGGGGAAAGAGTTAATAGTGACTCTTTTTCTGTTTTTATAGAAAAAAAAACACATTATACAGTATTCATTCTCATCGGCCACCTTTTCAACTGCTAGTTAATGTATCTAATTAGCCAATTACATGTCAGCAAGTGGCAAAGCAGACATGGTCAATACAATTTACGTGACTTTGAAAGTGGCATAGATGTTGGTTTCAGACAGGGTAGTCTGATTACTTCAGAAACTGCGGATCTACTGGGATTCTACTGGGACGTCGAACCTTGAAGCTGATGCTGACCATGTCTATCCCCTTATGACCACAGTGTACCCATCTTCCGATAGCTATTTCCAGCAGGATAATGCACCATGCGACAAAGCTCATCTCAAACTGGTTTCTTGAAGATGACAATGAGTTCCCTATTGTCAAATGGCCACCACAGTCACCAGATCTCAATCCATTAGAGCACACATGTGATGTGGTGGAATGAGAGAATTGCATCATGGATGTGCAGCCGACAAATCTCCAGAAAATGCCTGATGCTATCTTGCTAATATGGACCAAAATCTCTAAAGAATGTTTCCAGCACCTTGTTGAATCTATGCCACGATAAAATAAGGCAGCTCTGAAGGCAAAAAGGGGTCCAAATCGGTACTAGCAAGGTGTACCTATAGTGGTCGGTAAGTGTGTAAATATAGTCTCATTTTCAGCACTGCTAAATGTTCTAAAGTGGCTTCACTGTGACATTAATATTGTGTGAATTTATAGAAACTGCCCTCCCAGAGCCACTAACCTTTCTGGCTCCTCCCGTTTTCATTTCATAAACATCAATGGTGTAATTTGATCGCCGTCCAAAGGAGTCGAACTGAATATTTCCTGTCATACCCTGAACCTGAACCTGCAGAAGGAAAGCACACAGGAACAGTAACACCCACAAAATAACAAGCAAGATAAAAAGAAAAGAAAAGCATGAAACAACATTATTCAAGATAATATAGGTATCATTTAACCATACGGGTGAAAATAAACACAAAAGTAAATACATATCTAAACAGTACTGAACATTCATTTATAGTAAAAAAAAAAAAAAAGTGAATGTTGCTGTTTTTCTAACTCTGAGAAGAAGTCTCTCAGCTCTCTGTCTGAGGTCCTTTGTGGACCCCTCCTACCATTTTGAGAGCTCTTTCAATGTCGATTCCCTGGCTCCATGGTACGGCCGGGTTGGCAAGGCAGTCGCCTGCACTCCCTCGACGGGAAATATCAACGCGCTGACGTCTCAAATAGCGAAATGCTTCAGCGATCACCAGAATGGCATCATGTGTCAGTGCAGATGTATACTAAACATGACAACAAACAGACAAACGGTTTGCACCCGTGGAGACATCAGTATAGAAAGAAAACCACAAGACTAGCAGTTTTTTCAATTCACTGCATTTTGGCCAAATAAGTGCTCAGATTCCATTAAATAAAGGTGCAGTATGGGAGAATTTCGGCAAGAAACATCAAAAAAGAGATGATTAAAAAAAACTACTGCATGACTGCAACATTAACCTCATTAAAATATGTTATCATAAATTACACATCCAAGCATATTCACAAGTGGCACACTCCTAAATAAACACATCACAAATGCACATAACTAAGCATGGAAATAAAGAGAGAGACCTTTAGGGGAGTGTTTCTAGACTCAGGGAACTCTCTCTCATCGAGCCGCTCCCAGCGCTGGAGAAACTGCTGCACGATCGGGCTATCAGGATTTATGATTTGGAATCCGGTAATATTTGCTCCGCCTGAACACACCTTATCCAAACTCATGTTAGAGAACCCCTGCAGAGAGCAATGGCCAACAGTCAAAAGTGAAAGCTCACTCACAGAAGGTTAGGAAATAAGAGCTCTTTCCATGTGTGTGTATTTTCTCACAAGATTAGCCAGGATGTAATGATATCCACGGCTGTTCTTTCCTGAGATCACAACCTGAAAATAAAAAAATGGAAGGGTGTCATCCAGCATTATGTCGGATAGTTTATCAAAAACAACGAATGACAGGCGAAATTGGCAATAAATTAAATGCAAAAGCCTTGACTGCAGAAGGGGGATTCTGTAACTATGGGTATTTTGCAGTCCCAGAGGAGGAAAGGAAAAGTTTGCTTGCGTTTTTCTTTTTATTATTAGTAAATAATTGGGGGGGGTGTACTGGGGAAAAATAATGGCGTCTTTCTTTTTATTATTAGCACAGCTGAATACTAGGGAAAAGTCACGGGCCATGAGTAACAAGGTCTTTTATTGTCCTTTTACGGGTAATAGTCATTGAATATTTGAGATTACAAATAAAGCCAAATATAAAAAATTAAAAAAAAAAACGTTATTTTAAACGAAAAAATGTCAAGTGTCACTACCACAACATTTATGACAGGGAAAATCTACATAGACAGATAGATGGATAGACAGATTTAAAATGTTTTTTCACTAAACCAATCAGGTCAATAGTGCCCATTGCTACATCCATTTTAGTGCTGTGGCAGCACAACATAAAGGTATGACCTAACCACACCCACACCCACACACAGCTATTGATTTACAAATAGCAACAGACAGCCAGTCTGCTGAAAGCGCAGAGCTCTTATTAGCTTTCTCTGAGCACTGATTGATCTACTTGTGGATTTCATTATCTCTGTGACCTCCTAGTGACACACACACGCACACACATTCTTCTCTACTCTGTCTCAATGCATATGAGTGTGTGATGAAAAAAACAACAGGAAAATATAGACAGAGGGTAAAAAAAAGAGAAAGAATAAGTGAAAGAGACAAACAGAATCGGAGAATGTAACAGTACCTTTGAGAGCTGTATTTTTGGATGAGAGGAAAGGGAGTATTTTTAGTTTTCTCACTGTTCCCTTGTTATAGGACGCCGTGCCCTACTTAGACAAACACACGCACGCTTTCACACACACTATTTTTATCACCTTATTTGCTAACGACTTGGATTTTTGGAAAGGTATTGATCGATACCACAAGACTGAGAACTTTCCACTATGACAGACAGACAGTCACTGTAAACCGACTCACAGGCCGACAGATGAAATTATGTGTGTTTTTATTTACCTGCTCTAGAATACTGTTGATGCGTTTAACCTCACAGTCGATAAGGAAGCGCTTCTCCTGCCGACGATCCATTTCTTCAATAATGCGTCGGTATTCCAGCGGATCCACTATGTTCCCCACTGAACGCGCCGTCACTTGCCAATTATTCATCACTGCGGATTCCATGATGGCCTGTAGGATGGAAAACCCTGTAGGACAGAAAAAGAGAGAATAAAACATGGAGTGAAAAACACTGCTACCCCGGGCCTGAGCAGATGTAGTAACAGGGCAGAATTGGGCCAGAATGATGGAGCAAGTACAGCTTCATTTCTCTCTCTGGTTTGAGAACACACAGGAACTGCTGATGCAGTGCAAATCTGAAGGGATGAAAGGAGGGAAGGCTGAGAAAGAGACATGGGGAATGTAATTACTGCAACTCTGCACCAATGATACCAATGCAATGGCAGAATGCACATATTTTATGCATTCAGTATGTTTGTGGCCTTGTATTTCTCTGATACGTTCCACTACAGATCGAATCCACTGCAAATCATATATTTTACGGAACTGATCAGGTCTTCTGCAATACCTCAGATCCACTGCAGCACATATTAGACCCTCAGTGAGGGTTTTGTTTGCTCTGATATAAGCTATGATTACCGTAAAAATTTGGAGGAAAAAATGTCTTTTCATCCTATATGTATTCAAGAGATCGCCAAGGAAAGTGGTGCAAAAAATAAAACATTTCAGATAGATAGATAGATAGATAGATAGATAGATAGATAGATAGATAGATAGATAGATAGATAGATAGATAGATAGATAGATAGATAGATAGATAGATAGATAGATAGATAGATAGATAGATAGATAGATAGATAGATAGATAGATAAGACTTAACCTGTTCAAAGCAAACAAAAGCAATAACACCCTTAATCACCTTTCAGCTCAAGGCCATATACACACACAGGGCACAAATCAGCCCAGTTCTATTTGATCTCGTTTTTAGCCCCACGACCACATTTATTATAGGACAACACGCGCACACATACTCTCAATCACTATTTTAATTAGCATACGTCCTAGAGTGCCAGACCACAAGGCTGTTTAGCAGTGACCAATTAATCAAGACTGACAGCTTGCAGAGAGGTGAGAATTCAAATGACATACATACACACAGGCACTTCAAATCTTAAAGTCATACATGTTATTAAGAGGAAGGGCACATGCCATGTGATAGCAGCGCTCAGACCTGCAAAGGTTTATGAGTTAATTAAACACCGTTCCTCATTAGCAATTAAGAGGGTCTTGCTAAACACTGTATGGACAAAATCTTTTACAGCCCTTCATTAAATATCTCTTAACCTCTAACAGATTCATTTTCCAAATGATATACTTGGCCTTTTGAATTATTTATTGAGTATCTCTGCCAAATATTTCGACAACCATCTGAACATCACAACTCGATGTCTCTGAATGTTTATGTGAACCATCAAGCCAAGGATCCAGTCTCACGCAGAGATTTTTTTTAATCGTCACTGTTTAGCATATTTAACAGATCCAAGAGCCCTGTGGTGATGTAAAGCCATTTAAAGTTTGGCACTACCAGCACAACTCCCAGCTGACTGTAGTGGATGATTTCAAGGGTGTTAACAGATTGAGACTGTCTTCGCTATATCACTAAATATATCATTTGAGAATGATAAGATTCCAAAGAGTATGATCATGTGCTTCAATGGAAGAAAATCTGACATTTTGTACAAATGTTCAATGAGGTCTCTGAATTTTTACACCTATTGTAGTAGTATTGAAGTGGAGGTCCAAATAAAATTCCATTAACTTCTAGCTGTGAGTACACAGTTACTCCAAATATTCTGTGCATTAGTATGATGGGTTTAATCCATTAGGGAGGAAAACAAAACAATGTCTCTCTCGTTATCTTAAACTGTCCCAGTAAGCACTCTCTTCAGAGTAAACAAGCTAGGAAAAAAATGTGTGATTGTTGGCCGTAAGCCCATCAGGTGATTTGGAACACAAACAGAAAGGAAAACTGTCTTCTATAATACCAATGTTTGACTCTGTGGTCACAATACATGATATAAGGAGTGATGTCTACTGCTTTAGCTGTAAAAATCTGATTTCTAATATTTGTGTGAACAAAAGCAGACATTAGACCAATACAACTCAGGCACGTGCAGAGATAGACCCTAAGTGGTGCTCAAGCACCTGCCATTGCAACTTTCATAGCTAAAATGTCCTCCTTTATAAAGCAAGCATTTATTTATTCAAGATCAAAAAATGGTTTGTTTTGATATTGGGTGACCTGTGTGACATCACATGGGCAAATATATTTTGCCCCTTTAAGCTTAAGCACAACCAAGCTAGTCTGCTGTCGTAAACATGCGTCATTAAAGGTCAGAAATACCACTAAAATAAATAAAAATGCATCCAAAACTCAAGATATGAATTGCCCTTGTATGAGTTCTTGTATTTTGTGTTTATAACATAATATTGTTAAGGAATATCACACTATCCCTATTTTCCTGAATATCAGTATGATTTTTTTTTTATACAAGAGAGTGTTTTTTGCCAAGTTCCAAACTAAGCAGAAAAGTTGCGTCTCCCAGTAACACACAGCAGTGTTTCGTTCTTGAATGATTCATCGTTATTGAATGAATCAGCTGAGTCAAATATTCAATGACCCATTCATAAAGTAGACACTGCTTCTTTCATGAAAGAATCAGTCGGTTTGAACGAATTGGTTGAATGAATCATTCTATGATACACTCATTATGCCGCCATTTCTTTTTTTCCAACATTTCATAGTTCTATATTCAGAATGTTCTATTTAGAACATTAATATCATGACATTTTTTGGGCAATTGTAATTGCAACGTACATGGTGGATAAATGGCAAGATGCATTTTGTTGATACTGATTACAATTAATTGGTATAACAGCCCTATAATGTGTGTAGTGCTAAATAGTAATCATAAAATTTGAAACTTTACATTTTATAAGTAATTATACAAGGGCTACCTTTTTTCATTTGAGCACCTGCCCTCCAAAAAGTTAGTGCACGTCCCTGACAGACTTGGTATTCTATTGGCCCTGTTTCCACCTGCATGGTATTAAGATGCTTTTTCAGTCATCCAAACACACGCATTACTGTTTACACCTGATATTAAAATGCGTTTCAAATGCATCTCCTGTGACCACTTGTGTTCGGATGTCCTTGACACGTACTCACCTCTTATTTTGTCACACTGCACACCACTTTTGTGGTGCACGAATACTACTGACTGAAACCATGTTATGCAGTGGAAGTTCGATCATAGATTTGAGTTCGATGCATGATGCCTGTGGTTCGATGCGGCTGTGTCGGCGCATAACATACATCATAAATAAACTTATCGGATTGGCTTACGGGTAACCAATGATTTTAAACTTCAGACAAGCGCCCCCTAGCGAGAGAGAAAACACTTCTCTATTACGCCATTCCAGACTCTGTTTATGAAGCAAAGTGAAGTAGCAGAATCTGGAATTACCAGGCTTGAGATCCCCAGCATGCATTTTATTTATATTTTTTTATAATATGCTGTTACGTTCAATAAGCTGCTTAAAGATGCTAACTCGGCGTCACAATATGGTAGAAAAGATCTGTTGCTACCTCAATTTCATTACAACTTTAAAGGTATAGTTCACCAAAACAAGTCGTACCACCATCTGTATGACTTTCTTAGTTCTGCAGAACACGAAAGAAGATATGTTGAAGAATGTTGGTAATCAAACAGTTTTAGTGTGCACTGACTTACGTTGAATAAAAAAACACCACATTTCTCAAAATATCTTCTTTTGTTATTGCGTTTTAATTTTTGGGTGAACTATTACTAGTGTTTAAATACTTGACCACTGAAAGTATACGTGTTTGTGTGTGTGTGTGTTTACTCACCTCGATCAGTGTCATAGAGGTAGACAAATTTCTCCCATTTGTAATGGGCTAGCAAGCTGAGCAGCGCCCCCCGGAGGCTCGGCCGCATCTGCAGGACAAACTGCACATCTGTGTCCGTGGGAAAAGATGGAGTGATGAAGGAGGTGTGCAGAGCGCCGCAGAACGACGTTAATGTGTTCATTGACCTCCTGTCATAGAATCCAAATATTGCATACACACCCCTGGAGAACTGAGAACAGACTGCCAGACCAAGAGAGAGATGGAAGCATCAGTCAGTACATTTTAAAATAAACAAACATTAAACACACAAACTTACAAGCATTTTGTATTATGACACTCTATACTGAGTGTACTTGTGTATCTGAGTGTGTCTTTAAAAAAAACCTGAAGAGACAATAGCCTGCTAGCAGATAGGGAGAGATTGTGACATCAAATTTGATTTCACAGACTGCATGTATTGCAATATGGCGTACATTCTTCTAAAATACAAATCAAATGTCTTGTTATGTCTGTCTTGTTATTTATTTATTTTAAAATACCCTAAATGCAGAAGTGATCAAAATTATTTAAGATAAACTGCAAATGTTTCTAAATCTAGCAACCATGTAGCTAAGCTGACAGTAGACAGATTGAGTTCACTGACGTCTCCACAACCCTAATCATGAACGAATCCTTACAAAATTCTGTGTTAAGCATCAATTCAGCTTTTGCTGTCTTATTAACTGAATATATACAACCATATGTTATCCAGAAAGAGTACATTTTTACTATTTGTTTCCCAAAGCATTTTTTTACACAAACACCTGCCTCTTGAAAAAAAGAGAATATGAGAGAATAAGGGAGTATGGAAGGCTTAGAGGTTAGTTGATTCTAGGAAAAGGACCAAACAGGACAAATGTTCCCAAATGTGTCCAGAAGACATACAAACAAAAAAGCAAAAGAATTATGTGGCACGTAAGCATGAGGGAGAAAAGGAAGAAAATACAAGCAAATGTCAAATTACTCAGAGAGCCCAGAGGTTAAAAATCATCACACGCAGATAAACACACACATACGCAGCCTAACTTGAAAAAAAATATGCTCAAAGGGTGATGCAGCAAAGAGAATATATATTCATACACATTTTAGAGCTTTGGTACAGCAAAAAACAACAACAACAAAGACCACCTTTGCAAACACACACACACGTAGGCCTATACATAGAGTCATACCCACCAAAGACACTGAAGGGGAAACATACTCAATATTTAAATTAGGAGTCAGTCCAAATGTTTGTTTTTTTTAATGATCAGAATTTTAATCCACTAAAATTGTGGTGGCTGGCATTGCTTTCCTGGCACCACCCATCAGTCCACACTCCAGTCCAGTAGGTGGCTGAGGCTGTATGGTGCACAGAAGCGCAATCGTGCCCGCCATTATTTTACTTTTAATACTGATTAAAAACAATCAGAGAACTTGGACAATGATCAGTGAGACACACAGCCTATATTTTTTTGCTGACATTGACGTTTTAGTAATTGTTCAAGCGAGTTATCTATACATGAACGTTTCCACATTTAGCCTCAGTGGTCACTGCAACTTCTACTGAAGCACAATGCAAGCGCAAACAGTGAAAAAATTAGGCACAAAATTAAATCTTGAGGAAGTGTTACATATTGTTAGTGTTACATGAAGAATAAAGCAATATTATTGATGTATTCCACCTTCACACTAAATTTATACAAAGCTTCTGGAGTTTAGTTTGGTTAATAATATATACAGTAACCAACTGTATTATAATATAAATTAATGCAATTATTTGTGATTGACATTCTTTATAAATATGACAGAAATAGTTTTCTACAACCGAAGTTTGCTATGAGAGAATAATATAGCAGTCGGCATTCACCAACTGGATAGTCATTAAACGAGTCCAAAGAAAAATAACCATACACATCATATCTACACAAAATGAGAGCTGTTTTTGTGTAGGTATATTATGTTGTGGTGTGTGGTGTGCGTGTATACAGAGTCGGCCCGAGCCTTTTGGGGGCACTAAGCAGAATTTCATTTGGGGGCCCCTCCCACTACGCGGAGTCACCTGTGCTTGCCGGTTATTGACACAAATATCACGCAATTACGATACATTATAAATTAATAGAGTGAAGTGTAAATACTTCATAAAAAATAGATAGCCTACTTAAATATTTTTTAACTTTTACTTTACTATTTGAAACTTCTTAAAACAAACTGTCTCAAAACATATCAAATCAATTATTTGCTAAAATAATGACAACTGAGAAATCAAAAACATTATAAGAGCAAGGGTTCAAGAACGACAATTATTGTTGAAAACTCAATACAGTCTCAACACAGTGTAACTGTCCACAAAATCTTCTTCGTCTTATTATTATTATTGTACATGACAGAAACTAACAAATTATGTTATAATACAGGTAATGATGTGCTGGCGCTCGTTGGATATGTGTGTGTATATGCAATGTATTTTTCCCCTCTGGGCTTGCCGATAGGAATGGTTCAATTGCTGCACAAAACATACCGTAAATAATCATGCAAACATGATTTTATCTTGCTCTTTTTTCTCCACCTATGTCATTTTCTTCGTTCTATTTTCGGCACCAGAGGGATAATTCCTTTTTTGGGACATGGCCTAACATGACCGCGATTCCGCGACTATGTGCAGTTGCGTACGAATTGTCTATGCACGTGCGAGGTGTCTAGATTGTGCGCATAATTTAAACGCTGGCAGACACAGCAGCAGTAGGGAGGCATATTGATGAATTCCATTGATTGCACGCATAAATTCCGCATTTGACGCAAGGATGCTCGTCCATTTCCGGTTGTGGAGATTAAAGCGGAGGAAAACCGAGGAAAACGGGATTATGGCAGAGTCTTCAAAATGTACTGTCCTCCAGTCTTTGAAATGAAACATACATACGTTTAGATGTAATTTTATATAATAGTTATGTTTATTTCATATAATTTTAAAAAGAAGCATAAACACAACGAGGGGTGTCTGTTTTATCTGTTTTTGTGACTAACGTTTCTTTAGTCACAACCATGGAGTATAAAATTCAATATAAATTCTCGGTATTGCATTGGACTCTCGGCGGAAGTTATCGAGCATCCTTACACCTTCACCGGAAATACCGCCGTGCATAGAGCCCATTGTTCAGAAAGGATACAGAAGTGGTATCATGTGTTATCATGTGTGTCAGATCATGTCCGAGACGTCAAATTCCACTCGGCGCAGCCCGTTATCAGCTGTCAATCAAAGTTAACCGCCCTTATTTGTCATACATTTTTTATCTAAATATGATATAAACTAACGAGTTAGAAAAAAGTTCACCCCCCTCACAGTTGTCAGGCACTCGTAAGCTATCAAAAAATACAATAAAAGTCCATGGGACCAACCTGTAAAAGCAGGAATTTATGCTGTGAATACAGACATTATAACATGGGGTCTATGGATATTTGCTTCCTTTTGGGACCTCCTTCTAGCGGATTTTAGATGTATTGCAGTTTTTCGCACTTCCGGGTAGGTTTCATTTTTCAGATTAGAATGTTGCCACTTGTTTTCAACTCGATTGGGGGCCCCAAGCACAGCCGCTTAGTTCTTATGCCTCAGGCGGGGCCTAGGGGTATCTGTCTAATATGTCTCTTTCTATATTGATTGCGCCTCTGTCAGCATGATGGAACAAACCAAATGTTCAGAAAGACACATTCAGTTCTTTTTAGGTGGTTCGGGATTTTGGACATCGTGCCTCATTTCCAAGTTAGCCTTAGCGTTATTTACCAGCGGAGACAGTTTTCAAAAATTTTTCATCCAGTCGTTCCAGTTGCTTAGTTCGCGGGTGCTAGGCTAGCGTGAGTCAACGGTAACTGCTAGCCTGCCATTTAAACAAGTTTTACCCACTCCACAGTACACCAAAAGCAAATCAATTGGAATGCCAGACTATTGATGTAAATGTTAAGAGAATAATGTTAAAAATCAAATACTCTCTAGACCAAGGCCTAGTATTTTTTTCAATCTGTCTCCAGTGGGCTGGGCTAATCCCAAAAAGTAAAAACAAGGGGGGTGTTCTGAAGACAGGCTATTACCTGTGAAACAGGGGTGCTCTGAAAACACCCCCATTAGCGATTAGTGCTTTCCACCTGATGAAATTAACACGTCAAAAAATAGACCAATCAGAATTGTTTTTTTTCGGAGGGGGGAACTGGATTGCGAGGCCCCCTAGTGGCACGAAGCCCTGACCGGTTGCACAGTTCGCACAGCCCTTGCGACGGCTCTGTCGGCATTGGTCGGCATCTGTTGGTGCAATGTGAATTGGCCTTAAAGTGGACATCAGATGCCCATTTTCCACAAGCTGGTATGATTCTTTAGGGTTTTCATGTAAAGTTTGTAACATACTTTGGTGACCCGTTTCGGTGCATGTCTCTTTAAATGAGCAACTGCTTACCCCACCCCTCTCGTCTATAGGGGGTGTCACACAAGACACATAAATTGCTGCCTTGGCAGACACTATACAAATGGTTGAGGGCGAAAATATGCTAATACGAGACAGTACAGTGGCTGTGGGCGGTGCATGAGTAATATGACATCATATTGCTCAGAAAATTCAAACGGCTTGATTATTGAGAGTGTTTAGACTTTTTGAGGGCCAAAAAAAGGAGTAAATGCATTTTTTTGTATGGTGGCTGTGTCCACACAACGCAAAGACACATTTTTATGCAAACACCATATAAAAGGGAATTTTGCCTCCGATGGCGATGACCCCTCTCAGATCAGGATTTTTGGAGCCAATCGTTAATCATGGGGGGCAGTATATCTGCTGAAGGCGATCACCAATCATGATCCATTTGAAGCCTTTTTGTAGAATTATTTATATGAATGCTCCAATCAGACATTTGTGAATCTTGGAATCTTTTTTTTCCTTTGAGGGGGGAGGGGTAGTTTTTTTAAGACATTTTTCAAAAAAAAAAAAATTCACATGCAGCGCATTTTTGTTTTTACAATGGGGCAATTTTGTTGCACAAATAGCACAAATAAATGTACACATAGCCCAAAGATGTGTTTCATTAGTACTGTACTAGTACTCTGTGCAATGACAATAAAGTTGAATCTAATCTAATTTTTTTTTTTTACCCACGCTGGACAGAGCATGAGATCGGTTTATGAGAGCAAATTGAGAGATTTGCGATTATCGACCGATAGCGATTGGTCGCAGATCAATCGGAGCACCCTAAATATTTTCGTACTGTATGTATTGTGTTATACTACATGTTAGTGAAACGGATTATAGAAAGGAAAAACAAAACTGATTGTAAACAGAAGATCAAGCCATTTTGATAGATTTTTTTTTTTTTAAGAAATGCATTTCGTTTAGTAAGATTCAGAAGACGCATTTAGAAAATAGATAAGGTGAATTTCTATTTTATGCCATCTTTATTTTTACAATTCTGTTTGGTTACACTATGCAGAAATTATAGAGACATGGTTATGATTACATGTCTCTCCCTCCTTCATTTGTTTTTCTGAGCAAGCAGGTTACATCTGCTTACTACCTTTCTGCCCTTCTTTTCATCTGTTTTGAACGCTTCAGGGAGCAATAAGTAAAAAAAAATGATGAGAAGACGGAAAATCGTAGAAAGGGAGAGAGAGCAAAAGAGTGAAAAATAACCTGTTTACAAACCCTCTGACCCCTACCGTTTTCTCTTCACTACACAGATTGCCTCAATTAAAACAGCAGGGTCACTGCATACGCGTGTTGTCAAAATCTTTTCTCGCAGGATCCATTTGACGCACAAATCGCACTCACAACACTGTGAGCGACTGGACTGAGCTATAACCAGCTCACACCTGAATAATACAGGCCCTGCATGCAAAAGTTTGTGTGCTCTGATTCAAACACCACCCCAGAGAGAAAAATAAGTGTCTGTCTCTATTTATGAAGCATTCTTGCATCACTGTTAAAGCACTTTGTCATTCCTGTCATGTTATTCCTGGATATGTACTTTGAGCTTTGAGAGCATCTCCACAGTTTATTCATTAAACTTTAAAATCACCTTCAGAGTCTGAGGGGCATGTGCATATGTCTCCACTTGGAAAATCTTTTTTTATATTGTTTTTAAAAGCCCAGCGATTTTTTGTCCAATTGGCCAACCTGATGCCTGGAGCAGTGTGTGTGTGTGTGTGTGTGTGTTAATGCAGTGAAGAAAGATCAATGACTGCAGCAATAACACCATGATAAGAGAGGAAACCAAAAGCTCAAACACAGTCTCTCACATAGACACGCTCAGATGAGCAGCCAGGCCAGTCGAAGACACAAAATGGTAATGACAGCAGCTGTAAACAGGCATTTTATAATGATGGTAAAGCTCTCTCACTCACACACACACACACACACACACACAGAGTGCAGGGCACTAACCCTTGCACTGGTTTGGACATGTGTGCAAATGTCAGCCTGCACTCATCATCATCGCTCTTTCTCTCGCAGTCCTTCTCCCTTTTTTTATCATCTCTCCATTATAAAGACCTGAGGCTTGTGCCACGGAAGAGTTTTCACATTTCTTTCTCTCCTTTTCTTTGCCAACTTCCCACACTATCAGTCTTTATTTGTTCTTTTTTCTTTTTTTTCACTAACTCACTTTCTTTATATTAATAATAACTACAAATAAATGACTTTAGTCAAAGACTAAATATTACAGTTTATATTTGGTTGGGTTTTATTTTATGAATTCACTGGAGAAAATGTTTAAAGGAAAAAAAATGGAGCATGTGTCTTTTGTAGTTGGGGGGGGGGGGGGGGGCTTCATGCTGACGCCTTTTGACGTCTAGTCCAACTAGAAAGAAGAATACTTGATAAAAAAAACAAAAAAAAGAATGCATCCGTAATGTATGCAATGAACTTTAAAGTTTGTAACAACAGGTAAAACAGTATGGGATTCAGTGACATACACTCAGATATCAGAAACAGAACTGATCAACAGTCTTATTTATAGGGTGTGGGCTGAGAAATTATCAAAATTCAGACTTGTGATGAGAGGGAATATTGTACATGCATGTACTATGAGACTTCCACACAATTGAATTTTCTCAACACCTACATTGTGAAAATGATCAAGGTCCTGTGACTCATTGCTTGAATTGTTTTAAAAATTAGAATCTGAGGGTTGTCTCCAGCCTCCTCACAATATGTCCTTGCAAATCAAGCCTACATCTTTGGTGAGAATTGAGCACAAGAACAAGTCTTTTCTAAGTCTTCCTATGTCTATGATTCTCTCTCTATATATATATATATATAAACCCTATATATATATATATATATATATATATATATATATATATATATATATATATATATATATATATCGTTATGAACACTTAAAGGAGAACAGGTGCGGGATGTCCCGCATAATGTAGAGAAAAAAAGAGCAGAAACTCACATGCGTGCGTGACTGAGAAGCTATTAGACGACTCCAGATTGTCTACGTTATAATTCAGGTGAAAGGGTTTCTCAGTAATGTTCTGATTGGTGTTGTAGAGCTGAACGGCGAAGCGGAACGCGCTGTGTTCCTGAACCGTGGAGCGCATGAAGAGACCACCTGTATGTGAGATCAGATGAGTTAGGATCTAGTGATAACATCTACCTGAATTTACACTTGTTCGAATGAGAGATAGTAGTAGGCTAGTGTCATTCATGCAATTCACACTCTGTTTGGCGCTAGAGGTGCAAACTTCCCGAATTAAGAATACGTGGGTGATGCAGCAGGTTACAGGTAGATGAGGATCAGCACGTGTGCAAGGGGAGATGTTTTATTATTTTAAGCAAATAACCAAATCACTTACCGATATTGATCTGGTTTGGAAAGCCTGCCTGTGTTTGCAGCATCAGCCACGGCAGGAGCAGGACGGTCGCGTGCGCTCGCCGCCGCATTTTGTCTCCGACCTCTAGAATTCTTCAGCTCGCGCGCAACATCCAGACCGGGCGCGAGGGCGACAACAAAATCCTCCAGATGTGCACCGACTCCCTCACGCGATGCCGGATAGGTGCATTCGGGCTACAGGACGAGAGGCGAATACGAGCAAACAAGCGCAAGAGCTTCTCGATTCAGGACAGCACTGTAGATCATCCAATCGGACCGTTGATCAAACTTGATGTGACGTGAAATTACAACAGCAGCACCCGCGTACGCGCAAACGCACGCGCGCAACCCGCCACTGCGGACCCGCGTGCGCAGTCCGCATACAGCTCAGAAAAATCGGCACGCGACTCTGAGAACCGTCCACTTCAAAGACGTCGTTCAAACCTTCTATATTCAGCCACAAATCCCGTGTCCATTTGTGCGCTCGGACCAAACGTTTTACCGCGCGCGAGCAGATAAAATGTAAAGTTCACGTACAGCAGCCCACAGGTCCGGACAATTAGGCTACTATCCCACACCGGCATGCTAGTCATATAGTGTTAAAGTACGAATCTGTCGAAAAGCAAGAGGTGTCAATAAACGAGAGTAAGGTCCTTCAGTATGAATTTTTAAACAGAAATATTCATATTTTATGTCGAATAGAGGTTATCTCTGCAGGCTGTGTTAACTTGAGGTCTTTACCAAACACACTGCACTCACTGCATGTGTAAACAATCCAAATTTGTATTTTTTCCCCTCAGAATTTATCAGGCGGTTCTCAAAGAGTTTTGTGATTTAATCACCTATTATGATTCTATTTTTTTCCACGTAAGTATTTATCTATTTTGTCTTGTCCATATAATAAGGAGAATATTTTTTTCTATTTTAATCCTCTGATCTGTTTGATCACTGCTGTTGACTGTGTGAAGTCTGTCTCTGGAGTGCTTCATAACACAAGCTGTCCTTTGTTTATGCTTATAAGAACTGACTGACTGGTATACAAAACATGTTCCTCAATATTGATATTTTAATGTGTTTATGCTATTATGGGATTTTTATTCTTGAAATATGCTCTGCTAAGAGAAAAGCTCTCTGCAGGTGCCTGTAATTATGGCATGCTTCCACGTTTTCAGCCTTGACATCACCCAAAACTGAAAGCTCACAGCACTGAGCTGGATACGGCTGACTAACAGCGACCCAGATTTCATCAGCTCCTTATTTCCTGTGTGTGTGTGTGTGTGTGTGTGCATTTAAACTGACCATACAAGCCATGTCTGTGTATGTGGTGCCAGATTTATCAGACTGACTCTCTTGTTGAATGCAGACACACACACTCTCTAACAATCATCTCACTCACATTCTAAGTGAACCATGTGTGTGCTGATGTGAGTTGACCATCTTGTCTTTTGGGTAAATTTTAACTTAGAACCTGATGTGCAGATGGCTGGACAAGTATATACAAATAGTACATAAACAAATATTTATTTAAGTCACACATATCTATAAAGAGAATTAACTGCCCAAAATGACCAATCTTCCACCAGTTTCTTACAGATGTCACTCACTAATGAAATGTATTGCGCACTGAACTGGATTCAGATTAGCATGCAACTCGCCCACAATAAATGATTGCCACAGAAACAGTGATGTTGTCTACAGCTGGCTTTTTCACTCTGAAACAGCAGCACAGATGGAACGCAGCTGATCTGATTTCTTTTGAGTGCCCCGTACTCCCACGACAGAGAAAAGCATAAAAGATATATTGAGGGGAAAAAAAAAAAACATTTGATAAACATAATAGGGTTCCCTCACAAGCTGTGCAAAATACTGCACGATAAAAACTAATCTATGAGGCCTTAAAACTAAAAACAATTCTATATTCTATAGATTAATTTGTTCTTGATATTAATTATCACTGATGCATTAGCACTACACTTTATGTAGCATAACAGTAACAATGTCACTGCCCCCCCCCAATCCAATTTACTATAGTATCTTAATGACACTACTATAATACTGCTGCAAGCTTAAGAGATTGATTAAAGGAACTTACTAATTAATGCATATGCATAAGCACTGACACACGCACGTACATACGAATGCACGCACAACACACACACACACACACACACCAGAAGCCCTGGGGAATTATCTGTCCTATATTCAGGCAAGTGGAAAGTTCATTCATTCTGCATAATGATTGAGAGCTGGGAATAAAATTAATTTCACTGCAGGTGACATTCAAATACCTGTGAGCTCTCATTACATGCATTCATATTCAAAGTTTCTTAAAATGTTTACAAATATATCACACACACACACACACACACACACACACACACAACACGTGTTATTTACAGTGACAATGAATAAAGAACTATTTGTATACAGCCTATTAATACTAACAATGTAAAGACTACAACTAGAAAATAACTATAAACAAAGTATTTAGAAGTATATGTATTTTAAAGTGTTACAAAAAATATAAATAAGAATGAATAGTAAGATTGCATGCAGAAGCTGATGTTTCTTGGTATATTGTGCCTATTTCTTTTCTTTTTTCTGCTCAACTATGCTAGTTGCAAACAAATTAAATAAATGAATTTGTTTTAAGTTTCTTAAATAAAAAATGAGTCTAGTTGCATTTAGTGCTCTGCACAGCTGTCACAATGATCTCACCATAATAAATGTGCAGGAAGTGATGCGATATTTAATGTGGCCAGTGGCATCAGCTGGTGGGCAGTCATCCAGAGACACAAGAACAGCGGTTTTGCAGCAATCACTTAATTTTCACACTGAAGAAAGAAATGGACAAACAAGTGAGAATGAGACATGTCTTAGAGAAGTGTCAGTGCAGATTATGAGTTTAGTCAATACAATGCTACAAGGCACACAGTTCTTTGATGGACAGGCTGAAAATAATAAATAAATAAATAAATCATCAAATTACATAATCAAATTTCAGCATGTATTTGAATGTGACCATTACGCCTGGTACGACAGAAGCTCATCTTGTCAGATTCTAATTGGACCAATCGGCTACAAAAGCTTTTAAGAAGGAGTTTTCAGCAGTAAACAGCTTTTATCCACTTCATTTTCTGAGAAGCCATTTGGCCCCAAACTGTCACTTAAAGATCCAATGAAGTCAAAATTGGACTTTTGTGGCTTTTTAGTCCATGTCTGTAAGTTTTTACGCCATCCATATGCTAGTGTAAGTTCTATTTACTCCCAAAAGTTGACAAAATTAACTTAAATAGTTACAGTTTTTCCTTTATATTAATTTTTTTTTTACAAAAATATGCTCTCAGAGGCATAGCCACAAATTTGTCCAATAAAATGCTCTTCAGAGTGAAAAAAAGTCCTTTCCTTCTAATACCATATCTGACCAAATCATGGTTCATTTTCATCAAAACTATTATTTTAAACACTTATCAGTGCATAAAAATGCACTTGCTTGAGTTTGACCATGCTTTTAAGAATGAGACATTTTACGTTAGCAACGAAATCACAGCGAAACAACGAAGACAGCCATCCATGTCTAAAGACAGCTGATCCGAATGGAATTTAATGATGCTAACCCAAGTGTATAGACTGCACAATGTGGGCTATTTAAGATTTAAACACAGAACTCCTTAATTTATATGTCACTTTATTATGAAAGTCTTGTAAGCCAATTTAGTCCAGAAACTTTCTCTTGCTCTAGCTCCATCCATTCCCTTCACAACTCTGTTTCAGTCTGTGCGTTAGAGGGGGAAGAAATATGGCCAAATTGTTTCTCAATAGTAACTTCTTGTTTATTTAACTTTAGTATAAATATCACACTATCAATCATGCTGTTGTATTAGCTAAAATGCATGATTGGGAATCTGATGCTGCTTAAATAAAGACACTTATATTTTAATGAAATAGTTAAAAATGGCTTGATTTTAAAAATTAGGTTTAAAAAACAAAAGCACCCAAGTCTATACTTAAAGTCTTAGTAACCACAGCTCTGACGGCTGATTTGTAAAATAATGTAATGTCAATAACAGCTAGCAAGTAATCAGAGCATTGTGTGTCCACAACTAAATATTATAAACTATTTTTCTATTTTTTGTAAGAATATATGTGCGTTTTATTTATTTTTTTAACAGGTCTGGGGTGATGCTGACCTGTCAGAAACTGGAGGAGAATAACTAATGACACATGGGCTGAAGTGATGAGGAGTATTTAGTATTTTACACAACACAATGACCATGAGCCACCTGGATTGAATTTACACACCACATGGGTCAAGCTGTAATTTATCTGTATATCGGTTATATGCGTGTCTTCGTATACCGCTCACTTACACTGGACATTCTGTAATAGGAACTCATGGTTGACTAAGCGCACACACACACAGTAACAGCCTCAGCAGCCATCACTCTTTCTTTTTTCCCCCCATTTCTCCTCCTTCATCATTTATTCTCTGCATTTTTTCCAGGCAGAGATTCTTCAGTGCCGACTCACTGAAGCATAGAGATTCGCCCTGAGCACAAACACGCGCACACACACACACACACCTAACTTGTCTCTGCAGTCTCTCACACACACCATCTAAGAGAACAAATCAGATTTACGGCAGATTAATCTCTGACTTCTTAAACAGAACCACAGCACAGAGAGAGAAACAGATTTATATTTCTTTTTATAGATTCCATTAATTATTTTTAACGGATCACTGTTCATACTCAAAGTATTTCTCAATTTCATATATGCAATACGGTTTTCCAAGTTATTGCAAAAATAGTTTACTAGACTACCTTGTAAAAAAAAAAAGAACTTTATTATACTTCAAAAGAATATTCATAAGCCCATACTTGGCACTTTTTATTGCAATTAAATTTAAATGTGTTAAATTTGCATATCTACTTTGCATATTGTCTTTGGAATATGGTTCTAATTTACTGACAATTATTTACGGTAAACGAAAATAAACTATAATGCCATTTCTACTAAAATGGTCTTGCATTTAAATGTATTTGTAATTACACATTTTAATAAAGTTCCAATTTAGTACATTTAAAATATAACATCGAATAACACTACTTAAATTTATAAGTATTTTACATGTGCTTTAGAATGCTAGTCAATATCAAAATAAAGGTACGCCTTTTAAAACACAGAAAATATTAAACAATGAATTAAAATGTATTTTAAAATAAAACATTGCATTTGACATTATTACAAAGTGCTCTGTTTAAAAATGTACTTGATTATCTTCATTTATCAACAAGTACAGTTTTAAAAAATATACTTTTAAGATGCTTTCAAGTGCACATTCAGTACAATTAAATGGTTAGTTCACCCCAAAAATGAAAATTCTGTAAGTAATTACTCACCCCCATGTAGTTCCGAACCCGTAAGACCCGAGTTCATCTTCGGAACACAAATTAAGATATTTTTGATGAAATCCGAGATCTTTCTGAACCAGACATAGACTGCAACGCCATTGCAACTTTCAAGGCCCAGAAAGATAGTAAAGACATCGATTAGAATAGTTGTGTGTGTGTGTGTAATGGTCCTCAAGTAAACAGCATCGAACAATGGTGAGCCGGAATTCTGACGTACAACCTGGAAATGCTGTACTGCGTTTACTACGTCATCTGTGTAGCACAATGACACGGAAGAGAAGAAAGTGTTGAATAATGTCGTTATTTTTTCCAAACAAAATGTATTCTCGTCGCTTCATAACATTAAGGTTAAACCACATCTTAATGTCTTCACTACCTTTCTGGGCTTTGAAAGTTGCAATGACGCTGTCTATAGCTTTCCAACCTATAGCTGGTTCAGAAACCTTTTGGATTTGAAACCCGTCTTACGGGTTTTGAACGTCATGAAGGTAAATAATGACAGAAATTTCATTTTTGGATGAACTATAGCTTCAAGCACACTTTTTCACAAGGGTATGCTTGGAATCTCTTTAATCCAGATTAAATCACTAATTCAGATTCAGCAATAAGTGCTTTTACACTGCTTCTAGTCAATAACTTAAAGCACTCTCTGAAATCAAACACGGCTAGATGATTGCTTGAGAACCAGTGCTCACCGCAGCAGAGAAAGAGTTATCACAGGGGAGGTTTATTTATGATGTTCAAATTGTACTGCCGATGCAAACAGGCTGTAAATTCCATGCTAATATGTTAATGAATAGCCTGCAGACAGTGCCTGTGATGTTCAAATCAAGATTCTACATGATTCAGTTCATGAAAACATTTAGCTAGGAGCTGCTTCAAGTTAATACCACCGATCAAATTCTGGGTGTTTATAATTAGCTGCTTCCTCGGGCACATGCACTGCATGGCTTCATCAGTTTTCTCAAGAGCCTATATCCACAAGGGTCATTCAAACTTCATCACACTTTATCCGTCTACCTGCTACGGTTTCCTCTAAAGCTTCGTACAGATCCGCAAACCTCTGAATTGAAATGCGACTGATGAGTAAAGCAGCTGGGGGCGTGGCTTAGAGGGCATTTGATGATGCTGCAAAACACCCGTTGCCGTGACGATTGCACTGATGGCATCATAGAGAGCAGGAGATCAAACTCTGCCTTGCGGCAAAAGTCCAACAGCACAAAGTCTCCCTGCAATGCATACACACTCACAGGAAACATTAGGGGTTCTAAAATATCAAAGGAAGTAAAAGCCTCATCCATCATTAAGTTCCCCTTCTTAACCCCCTTGGGACTCTATCATTCCTGCACTTTCATCTGTGTGTCCGTCCTCTAAGTTCCCCGAGGAAACCGTTCTCCCTGTCCTTGTGTTGCTCACGCAAATATGCCCTGTCAGCAGCTCTCACTGTCCATCTGCTAGAGGCCTGAACCCCAACTGCAACGCGCCAACCAAAAGAGCAAAAAGTGTGTGTGGAAGAAAGCGGGTGTATGTGTTTGTCAAGCTGAATTATGCCCCATGGTTTCTGTAGTCGAGGTCAGACTCTGATATAACGTTATGGACCGTTTTCATGGCTGGGATCTATAGCGATCACACAAAGACCTTGACATTACCGATCAGTTATTTACAGTCACGCATGACGTCCATGAACCGTTTAGTGTGGGTCACAAATCTCCTTTCACTGAGGTTCTGATACTGCTGCAGCGGGTCATACCACCTATTACTGCTGCACACACTTCCATGCGTTCAGTACATATCCATTCAAATCATGTATGGCAGCTGTTTGTGCTTTAGGACAAGCACACAGGCCAGCTGCAGTTCAGCAAAATGGTTACATGAGCAACGTCACTTTTCATTGAGGGAAATGCAAGTACGTGTCTTGAGGGAAAATGAAAAGTTTGAGCATAAGACAAAGACTCGTCACGTAACGTCACGAATCAGAAGAGAAGTGATGCAACCAAGAGGTCAGGGTTTGACTGGTTAGAATGACCCGGTTGTCCCTCCTGATAGATGGTATCACTAAACCATCTGGACAGAAATAGGTATCTCAGTCCCCCTTTACTCTAAAAAATGCTGGGTTATTTCAACTCAAATGTGGATCAAATATTGATAAAACCCAGTAAGTGGGTTAATATTTTAAATGACATTTTTAACCCAAAGTTTGGGTTTGCATTTTTTAGAGTGTATAGAGTGCTGCAGGAATGTGTCCTAAAACTAATGGGTTTTTGGTTAAATGGCTGAAATAAGGCCTGTGGTTAACTTAACACAAGCTCAAGATAGATTTGGGTTTTATTCTTAGAAGTACAATACATCACTTTATAATTATTATGGGTCAACCGTGCTCTTCAGTCATTTTTGAAAATTTTTACGTATTGTTTTTTTCAGATTTCAGAATGGTTCAGATTTCAGATTTATGGATTTTATTTTCTTGCAGTTTTAGAATGAAACGCGTTTTAAAAAATATATATTTAAAATAAAAATTTAAAATAGTATTTTGTGTAGTTTTCATAACAATAAACATAAAATTCTGTAACTTCTCTTTATTACACTTCAGCCATAATCTGCCAAGTGCTGAAAAGAGATCAAATTTAAAACTGTGCTCTAAAGCAGTCAAGTTTAATGACAGATTAAGTTAAAAAAAAAGTTCAAAGCTCCAAAAGTGAATAAATGGATTATAAATGCAGCGTAAATATAATTTAGTACCATAAAATCCCCTAGAAATACAAAATATTAAATAAAAAAAATTATCGAATTAAAATATAGTACATTCATTTCATTGAAATACATAAATTCTGTCATTTTTCACTGACGGAAGACCACCAGAGGGTTCAAAAGGCAGTTGTAAAGTTTCTAAATGGGATTATAAAGGTTGTTGGGACATTATTCCACATCATCAGAACAGAAAAAAGTAATCTACTCACTACTTAGCTTATACAGCGTTCTTGTGTATATGCTCGTGCTCTTGCAAACCATTCGAACTCAAAATTTGTCAATTTTAATTCAAGATCAAAATCATTGTCAAATGCTTAGTGGTCATGAGCCACGATGTAGTTACTAGTTCATTTGTAGCCTTAAGCTTTTTACTTCTTTAAAAAAGTTGTGTTCATGTGTGAAGATTATCTTGCTGAACAAAATGTGTAAAAATTATAAAAATTAGTAGGTCAGAATTTATTTTCAGCAATAATCCAAAAGCCAATGGAAAAATCCTATTGGACTTTTGTGTGATGCCAACATTCAATTGGCATCAAATTATGTAGCACTCTATTTGACGATCATTAACACATTAGCCATCTCTTATGACAAACTCTGACTCCTTCCAAAAATTACAAATACTGGATTCAGAACAAAAAAAGTTTAACAACATCAAAGAGGCTTTTCCCTTTAAAGCATACAAATCACCCATTCAAGTCATACTCACTTCTTTCAATACTACATCACTTCACTTATCACTCTCGAACACTCCACTCTTTTTTTATCCTTAAATGGAGTCACAAACTGGGATTTTTAAGGCCTCTCAGTAATTAAAGCCCATTATTGGATACTACATCCCAAAAATGCCCAGTAGATGGTGACTGCCATAGAGAGAGAAGTGTGTTCAAAACAGAAAAATACAGACATACCGGTCAAACGTGTCATATTTGTATGAAGCGGTCAGTGACAGTGAGTGATGCCTTTCTCTCTCCAGCAGAGGCTGAAATACAAGCAGCAATGTTACTCAAAAGTTCTCTGGAGGTGAATTTAAATTTTAATAGATACACTCTACGCACTAAAAGCGAAGGAGTGTATCCATTCAAGAACATATCAAGGAAATATTTGACAGTAAGGACAAAGTGGTTTAACACACACACACACACACACCCCTTTTATTTACAGGTTCTGCTGAAAAAGCTATTAAAGTCAACATGAAACAATCTTCACAGCCCATTTTCCTATCATAATGAAACGACTACTCAAGGGAGAAGAGTGTTGGCATGGGGATTTCATTAAAAGGACAATGAAAAATGGAGCCAGGTGGCTGAAGGAGAAGGGTTGAATGACAAGCCAAAAAGAACAGTCAGAGGTGGAGCAAGTTATGTTTTGATGAAAGATTACAAAGACACATGACCGTTGTTTTTTCAAACGTAAAATGTAAGATATCAAATCTGGGCAACCCCATTAAAACATTGGGCAAAATAAATAAATATATAAATCATATGCTTTGTTCTATCTTACATTTCTTCATATTTACAATAACACTCAAATGTTTGGGGGGCCAGTCAGCCACTTCATTTTGGGAGTTTGGGGGGACACTAGATTTTTTTTTAAAAGAAATCAATATTTATATTTAGCAAGGATGCACAAAATTGATCAAAAGTGACAGTAACAACATTTACGTTACAAAATATTACATCCAGGCCAGAGCATCCAGACTCAAAAACAGTTTCTTCCAGCAAGCGGTCACGCCTTCTGAACTCAAGACTCAGTGCAGCCAACCACACCCCCAACCTGCCAAAAGGTTGAGACCATACCCCCATTATAAGAATTTTTTTATTTAAAGCTGCAGTCCACGGTTTTTCCTCTTTGTCGCCATCTCTGTTCGAAATCTGCAATTGCAGCCATTCACAGAATTATCAACTTTACGCGAGTTGTACTTCAACACCCTCGACACGGCACTGCGTGGATGAACTATATGCAATATAGCTTATACTAGCTGAGACTCCTTTATGTGTACAGATGTAATGACGCAAAGACATGCTTGAATCTCCCGCGGAAATCCACCAGTACACTGAAAATTAAAAACATTATTACAAGCTTACCGCTTTGAATCGAGCTAAGGCAAGCAGATAGTTTTGAACACTGGCTGCCTGGTTATGTATTTTCTCAAATATGTATTTTGGATCATTTTCAACACAAAAAAGCAACAGACTGCAGCTTTAAATATAGTCGTACATTACTGTTGTCTTTTCTTAGTCTTCATGAATCATTCGTTCGTTTTTAACAATTGCCAATGTGCTAAAAAAATACAATAAAGTTGACTTTGACTATTACTATTTTTATTCATCAAAGAAACCTGAAAAAAAACAATTTTGACAAAAATATTAAGCTGCCTAACTGTTTTAACAATGATAATAATAAGAAACGTTACTTGAGCACTGAACCAGCACATAATTCTGAAGGATCATTTGACACTGAAGACTGGAGTAATGGCTGCTAGAACTTCAGCTTTTCCACCACAGGAATAAATTACATTTTTTTAAAAATCAAATAGAAAACTATTATTATAAAGTGTAATAATATTTCACAATCTTACTATTTTTGAACAAATCAATGCAGCCTGGTAAATGAACTATGGAGGAAAAGGGCCTGCTAAATAACAAATAAGTTATTCCATGAAGTGACGGGAGGTTTTAGTGACATCTACTGTATTATTTTTCTTGACCAATGGCAGCTTCTCGTTTCCCTCAATCTCATTTCCATACCCCTGATCTATGAGATAACTGCAAATAAATCTAAAATATAAACCAATAACTAATAATAATTGCCATAAAGGCACCGACAGAAATGTGATTTTTTTTTTTGCAAGCCATCTGAGATGAACTGATAGATCTGCAAGTCTAATTTTACAAATAACTCTTTTATTAAATTATAAAAACAGACATTGAACCCAATGAGAAGGATTGGAAAGACAGCGTGTGTGTGAGTGTGTGACAGAGAGAAATAGAATTGATTGGTGTGTTCAGCACTATTCTTTATGTGTGTCAGCACAAGAGGGTGTTTGTGTCACAGTGAAGACCTGACCCTCCTCATCATCCTCTTCCTCTGAGCTGCCCATCACTGCGGCACTAAGAGCCTGCAGTGCCCCCAGCAGACCTGAGAGAGAAGCAGGATGAGGAACCAAGTCAAGTGCGACAGAACATTGAGTAGACAAAGAAAAATAAATGAATTCATGTATGAATGAACAAAAGAAATAATCAAAGATTTTACAATATTATAAAAATAAATACATATCATGTGCAAACAAGCATTAAAAACTAACAGCATAAGTGAGTGTCAGTGTATGCTTACTTTCAGGTGTTGTTTGCTGAGAATTGCTGCACTCAGACTGAAGATGATGTTTTTGTTTCATAGAATCGGTTGTCTGAATTGCTGATCTTCTCAGCCTTTTATACTCATTCATCAAACCCTGTTCCTGAACCACTGCCTGCACACACAAAACACTATAAGGCAAGGAACACAGAAACCGATCTAAAACCCACATTTAGATATTTAAACCAAGTGGATTTTAAATAAAACTTCCACATTTTCTTTTGCATATTTGACAAGTTAAATCTAAATATCACACCTTATGTTACTCATATGATTTTTTTTCTCTCAGCAAATTTTTTTCTGAAATTAGCTGTAAATATTTGGAAAATAACTTTAAAGCTTTAAGTTTGATTATAAAACTAAGTGAGCCAGGACTGCCACTGATTCCCCCTTAGAGAGAATAGAGGAGTATGTGAGTGTATGTGTGTGTGACTCACTAGTAGAAGGTTGCAGTCTTTGTCCTTGTTTTTTAGCTGTTTCTGCAGATGTGTGATCTGTTTGAGTGTGTGCTCTGTTCTCTCTCTCTCTCCTTCTTTAATCTGTTCTTTCTCTCTCTCCACCTGCCTCTGAACCTGTCGCAAAGCTACAACTGCACACATATAAAACAGACCGTGTGTTCAGTTCTGTGCAGACACTGAGAGCATTTGTCAGAAGTAGAACATTTGTATAAGAAAAAATTATATTTGTATACCTGCTTTTGTATGCTCTCTTCTTGCTGTGTTGAGTTGAGCCTCTATGTCCCTGAGCTTCTCTGCACATGTACTTTCAACTTCTGATACCTTTTTTAAAACTGCACAAACAAGCACATAATCAAAAATAAGCAACTATACTATTAGATGTTGTACACTTTGTAAATATTACATGGATATAAAGAAGCACAAATGATTCATAATTAGAGTTTATGAACAGCGTGGAAGCAGAGCTGCATGATTTTGCCAGGAGCAACAAGCAATTGATGTCAGCAGAATTCTCCGTGTGTTAAGCACAGTGTTAATAGACTATTAGCAATGAGAATTAAAGAAAGATGGAATTTGTGGAGTGAACACAGAATGCTTTGTGTGGGGAGGGGAAATTACTATTGCGCCAATCACACACACTGTTTTTCACACACCTGAGTCACACTGCTGCTGTTGTCTCTGGGCCTCAGCACGGAGCTCCCTGATGGTCCCCTCATGCTCTTCACATTGTCTCTGAGTTTCCATTCGCATCGTTTCTGATACCTCCAGCTCCTCTCTGCTGCGTGACAGAGTTTCCCTCAGGTGGCTCAGTTCTTTCTCTCCTGTAATGTGCATACAACACATTAACCCAAGGCTCCTTTCTTTACTCCACTCCATAAACATTCAGTGTTAGACTGGGGTTTGTGTACATACGCTGCTGCTGTAGTTCGGACAGGGAGGCCTGGATGAGGTCTGGTGTGCGTTTGAGCTCTTGTGTGAGTTTGTCCCTGTCTGCACTCAACAATTCCACCTCAGCCTGGAGATTCTTAATAAAGCTGCAACACAGAGAGAAGATGACAGAACGAAACACCAGCGGAACACTAACTGTACACATTGGTGAAGCTGTACACATGCAATGATAGGGGATTATCACGCTTCCGGGTTTCATGGGCGGGATTTGGATTAAAGTGGATTAAAACTTTAAAATAAAACAAGGTAGCATGTTTATTTGCAGCCGGCACTTTAGTGAATCAGACTTATTTACCAGGGATGACGTATAAATAAACTTAGTGTAGTCCTTCATCAGTTCGCCAGTGAGATCGGTGATTCAACGGAAGTGGCAGTGCACAAAGATCACTGAATCCGGAAATACTACGTATCAGTGTGAATCCCCTATTAACTTTTTTAAAACAGTAGTATGGAAAAAAGTTGTAAAGAAAAGGAATACTGATATAATTTCTGGATTATCTCATTCAGTAAATAAAATTCCACTCAAATTCTACAAAAGGAATAGGCAACATAAAATGTTTTTTTTGTGTGTGTTTTGGTAAATGATGCATAATGATGCATAATCAGCATGATGAATAAATTATATTCTCTCTCTCTCTATACATATATATAAATACACACATACATTTCTCTCTATATATATATATATATATATATATATATATATATATATATACACTTACCGGCCACTTTATTAGGTACACCTGTCCAACTGCTCGTTAACACTTAATTTCTAAGCAGCCAATCACATGGCGGCAACTCAGTGCATTTAGGCATGTAGACATGGTCAAGACAATCTCCTGCAGTTCAAACCGAGCATCAGTATGGGGAAGAAAGGTGATTTGAGTGACTTTGAACGTGGCATGATTGTTGGTGCCAGAAGGGCTGGTCTGAGTATTTCAGAAACTGCTAATCTACTGGGATTTTCACGCACAACCATCTCTAGGGTTTACAGAGAATGGTCCGAAAAAGAAAAAACATCCAGTGAGCGGCAGTTCTGTGGGCGGAAATGCCTTGTTGATGCCAGAGGTCAGAGGAGAATGGCCAGACTGGTTCGAGCTGATAGAAGGGCAACAGTGACTCAAATAACCACCCGTTACAACCAAGGTGGGCAGAAGAGCATCTCTGAACGCACAGTACGTCGAAACTTTGAGGCAGATGGGCTACAGCAGCAGAAGACCACACCGGGTGCCACTCCTTTCAGCTAAGAACAGGAAACTGAGGCTACAATTTGCACAAGCTCATCGAAATTGGACAATAGAAGATTGGAAAAACGTTGCCTGGTCTGATGAGTCTCGATTTCTGCTGCGACATTCGGATGGTAGGGTCAGAATTTGGCGTCTACAACATGAAAACATGGATCCATCCTGCCTTGTATCAACGGTTCAGGCTGGTGGTGGTGTAATGGTGTCGGGAATATTTTCTTGGCACTCTTTGGGCCCCTTGGTACCAATTGAGCATCGTTGCAACGCCACAGCCTACCTGAGTATTGTTGCTGACCATGTCCATCCCTTTATGACCACAATGTACCCAACTTCTGATGGCTACTTTCAGCAGGATAATGCGCCATGTCATAAAGCTGGAATCATCTCAGACTGGTTTCTTGAACATGACAATGAGTTCGCTGTCCTCAAATGGCCTCCACAGTCACCAGATCTCAATCCAATAGAGCATCTTTGGGATGTGGTGGAACGGGAGATTCGCATCATGGATGTGCAGCCGACAAATCTGCGGCAACTGTGTGATGCCATCATGTCAATATGGACCAAACTCCCTGAGGAATGCTTCCAGCACCTTGTTGAATCTATGCCACGAAGAATTGAGGCAGTTCTGAAGGCAAAAGGGGGTCCAACCCGTTACTAGCATGGGGTACCTAATAAAGTGGCCGGTGAGTGTATATATTATATATGCCTAGAGATTGGCATGGGGTACTTTCCATAAGATCATCTTTCAATGCAAATCAAACCAGCTATTAGGCTAACTAAAGTAAAACCATGCCAATCTCTAGGTGTGGTGAATGGTGTGTGATGATGTGGGGATATTTTAATTTCAAAGGCCAAGGGAACTTTATCAGGATGCATATTATCCTGGATCCATGAAATAACTGGCTTTTAAAAATAAAAATCTGCCTGACTCTATGCGAATTTAACATAGGGGTGCCCTGACTTATGCACCTTGTATTTTTAAGGAAAAACATTTATTTATTTATGATACATTATTCATTCACAAAGAAAATTTGTGTCTTCAAAGGTTGGAGTTTTCCTAATTTTTCTAATTAAGGCATTAAGATCAATACCCAAAAGATGATTTTTTATTCCTCTTTTTAGGCACAAATTTAGCATGAGTGTCCAAACTTATTCACATCACTGTATATACTGTATTATGACTGTACTGAAACTGAAGGATCTTTTCTGGCTTTTCCAACAATCAATGGGGAAGAAGTCACCTTAAAATAAAAGGACTACTCAAAATTGACATTAAATAACAATGTCTCTAATCTTTCCCATAATTCTCTACCTCTCTGACACTGCCGGCTCTGGAGATCTTGTAGCTTTCTTGGTTCTCCATAGAGCTTCTTTCCTCAACAGCAGCCCTGCAGATAAACAACATTTGTTATTAAAAGTGAAACGCACTTACCGTAAAATTTCAAATAATAGCCTTGTACCAAATAGACGCCTGTCTCTTTTACACATCACTGTTGGCTACAGGTTTGGATAAATAAAGGCCAGTCTCAAATAGAGGCCTGGTCTGTTTTTTTAGTTTCGGGTTGTATTTAATCCTCTAAATTTAAAACCTGTCATATAGTCTGTTTAAGCCAGTTCTATGGTGCAGATTGTGCACGCAAGACAGCCCTGTGCATCTGGGCGAGAGCTATTAGCGCAAGAAAGGCAGGCAGAGTTAGCGGAGTGAGGAGAGCAATGAGGAGGAATTCGTTGTTGAACTTGTAGTTGAGGATCGCGGTGATGATGACAGTGATGAATTTGATCATTCTGTATCACATGATTGCAGTTGTTTTACAGAGTAGCCATCATTCTTTCTTGTTGATGTGCTTCGGGCAACAAGTTCAAATGCTCGATGGATATTACTGGTAACATGGTATTGTTCAGCCCATCGTTTCGTTTTTTTATGCTGCCAATGATCTAAAGGGGGTCCCACCGGGCGAGAAGTGCAGCGCTGGGCCGCGTCTATGACAACCCGAGGTATCGTACACCGTATGCACACTTTGACAGTTTATGGCCAGCAATATTGTTATGTTTAAGGACATAATGGAATTATTATATTAATAATTATATGTTATGATTGTACTGTACATTTAATTACAATCGTTGCTTAGTCTGCAGTCTGAATTCTGAATTCTCAGAGCGTTTGCTAACTGAATGAATTGAGAATATCGCCTGAAAATCCGATAAGATCAGCAATTTTTATTCAACCAGCTGATTTCTGTAAATGAATGTAAAACTAAATGTATATTGCAGGCAGCACAGAGTGAAGTCAGTATATAGGCCTACATAACGACTATTTGAGACAAATAAATGTAAATTTAATATAAAACTATGTAAATGGGGCTCTGAGGCGCATCCTGAGCCATTGCCATCGCTGTGCTTCTCGTCCGGTGTGCGATCCCCTTTAGACATCCGGTAATATAGTAGGCCAATTCTTATATTAACTGATTTGTTAAACATTCGAATTATAAATAAAACGTAATATAATGTGGTAACCTCTGACTGTCATGCTTTCCATCTATCATGCTATTTGAATCGTTATATCTAGGCCAACACTCAATGAACAACATCTAAACACTAAATTATAGACCTGTCTCATTTACAAGCTGGTGCAGTTCGACGATTTGGGAAAATAAAAGCCCAGCCCTTTATAATTGGAAGTTGTATGGTACACACGCTCACACACAGATGACAATCTCACCATGTACTGTGTCCAGACGTTTGGCAGCGAAGGCGAGTCTCTGGTTCAGCTGACTTACACTGGACTGAACTGCTTCCATCTGACCTGCCTTTATCTCTACGGCTGACATCACCCTGATGAGAGAGAGAAAGATAACACAGAGAGAGGCAGATGTTTATGGATGAGCTGACTTCAGGGGTTTGGTCAGAGGAACAGTCAGCTTTAATCAAATCACGACAGTCATGTTGGTGTTTAGAAGACTTGTAGAGCACTAACAGAATCAAGAGCCAGCTCAAGGGGTGTGATTGTGTGTGCTACCTGTGTGCAGTTCCACTGATATCATTCAATGATCCTTCGGTGCTCTTATTGAGCTCTTTCAACTGAGCATTCTCCTGTAGAGCTCTGTCCAACTGCTGCTGTATTCCCTGAGCACACAAAAAAGCAAGGACACAGGCTTTCAGAAACACACAAAGTTTTGATGCTGTCACAGTGTAACACAGCTGATCAGCTGGACAACTGCTCTGCATGCAGTGAGTAATCACAGATGAATAACATGATGCTAAAATAGCAGATCTTCTGTGAGTCAATGCTGAACAAGCTTAAACCTCCCTAAGCTCAATCCAACCTGCTCAGGGTGTTAAAAAGCAAAGATAAGAAGGCAAAAAGAGATGAGCTCATGAGGGTTAGAGAGAAAGTTCAAAAGCTGATGCTGAAATGATTATGTGAATATCAATGAGGGTGGGCTTAAGATATTTAGTGAATAACCACTTAAATTCCAGTCTGTTTTCCACACAAAGCAATCACATGACCTGGAAGACCTGGAATGTAGTAAACCCTTTATCATGCCATACCTGGTTAGAAATGTATATATTGAGTACAGAAACCCAATATGAATGACAGCAACACATGGCATCCACGAGGGTTGTTTTTATCATTCATCAGGTAGAAAAACTCATTCTGAAAGTGATTCTAATAAAATTGTGAGTGTCTCAATCTGCTTGGGGCGCTGATCAGGGAGTTTTAAGGGCTGTCTCAATTGTAAAATCCTTCCAGTGCACTGAAATGCTTGCTGCCAAAAAAGTCCCACAATGCACTGTGAAAACCAAGCTGCATCAAAGCTCACTATGTTCCCTTTTCTGAAGCATGAAATAAAATATACAAATACTGGAATACAAAAGAAATTGAATAAGGGAAAGTCTGTAATCTAATTAATCTAAACACAGATTATTCTGATTCCTTACAATTAAAGGAATAAATTATGAAAAATGTCAAATCAGAAAAAAAAACAAAGAAAGCAGCTTAATAATCCTGCTTGTGTCTGTTTTTTTTTTTCTGATTTGACTTTTGTTGTTTGTTGTTGTTAAGAGCTGCACAGATCCATTATTCCATTGGAATTATTCATTAAAATTATCAACTTTTCTTTTTATGCAAAAATCATTAGGATATAAATTAAAGATTCCATCCCATTCCGCAAAGATTATATTAAATTCCATTCACTAACTACCGTAAATATATCAAACATTTATTTTTGTGAGTGGATGCAACACAATTGCGAACAATTGGACAACTTTAAAGGCGATTTCCTCAATGTTTTGATTTTTTTTGCACCCTCAGATTCTAGATTTTCAAATAGTTGTCCCGGCCAAATATTGTCCGAACCTAATAAACAATATATAAGCATATTTATTCAGCTTTCATGTGATTTATAAATCTCAAGTTCAAGAAATTGACCTATGTGACTGGTTTTGTGGTCCAGGGTCACATGTGAGCATATGAGTGTGACAGATTACCTGCGCGTGTACATGCTGTAACTCCAACTGGGCTGTTTTGTCCTCTAGGTGGTGCTGAAGGACAGTGTTCTGTGACTGCAAACACTCTACTTCCTGCTGTAGAGAGGACACCTACACACATTTACAGATTCATATATTCACTCATAGTGAAACAGACAATTATTTAAAATGTGTTAATGACTTTAGCTATTTGTCTTTTTGATGTTGATTAGATTTTTTTAATCATAATTTTATTTTTTATAATTGAACAGATTTAGATTTAGATTTATTTGCAGATTGATTCAATTAATTGACATACTACTGTTCAAAAGCTCGGGGATGGTACAATTCTTTCTTTTTTTAAAAAGACTCTCTTATACTCACAAGGCTGCATATATACACTTACTCCTATTTATACATCTATACAGTAGAAACAGTTATATTGTGAATTTCTATAATATATTTTAAAACATAATTTATTCCTGTAATGGCAAAGCTGAATTTTCAGTACTCATTACGCCAGTCTTCAGTGTCACATGACCCTTCACAAATCATTGTTATATGCTGATTTGCTGCACAAGAAACATTTCTCATTATTATCATCACTGTTAAAAAAAGTTGCTGCTTACTGTTTGTCGAAACCATGACACGTTTTCAGGATTCTTTGATGAATAGAAAGTTCAAAACAACAGCATTTATTTGAAATACTTGTTTGTTTTTTTTGTAAAAATGTAAAATTATTTTCTGTCTTTTGATTAAATTAATGCATCCTCACTGAATACAAGTATTACTTCTTTAAAAATATATAATCCTTACTGACGTTAAACGTTGTGACCTGTATATGGACTTACACTATGGTTAGAAAAAAATATAATCTAATAGGTAGGAATGATTTCTGAAAAGAAATTTCAGGGAGCAAATAAAAATTCAAATTACTGACACTATTGGTAAGGAATGAATATTCAATTCAATTAACATTTATTGTATAGCACTTATCACAATACACATCATTTCAAAGCAGCTTTACAGAAAATGCATGAGTCCACATTACAATTTAGAGTGATGCGTTATCAGAGGTAACTGTCTAAGTGTCTAAGTTATCATTTCAGAAATATATATATATATATATATATATATATATATATACACAAAACCACAGTTAGCGAAAAATGTAAACAATGTAATAATTTAATGCAGAAACATGCAGAAATACTTGTTTGTTAACAAATTATTATCTATGTAATGAATATATATGATAGTACACTATGTATGTATGTGTGTGGGAATGTGTTTTTATTACCATGTTGTGTAGTTGTGATTTCTCTGTGTGGAGTTGCAAGTCCCTGGTCTGCAGTTTAACAAGGAGCATGAAGACCTTTTGTCTCCAAACACTCAACATCCGCCCAGCCTTACTGCCAGAGTACAACGGGTCCGTCTGCACCTACACACATAACAAGTAACACTAAATGTACTAATAAATTCTTAACAATCAGACTGCATTGGTCATTCAATTCAAACACTAAACGCATGTCTATATGCACGTTTAATCTCACCTGTTCGCCTAACTCTTTCTCTTGAATGGATAGAATGTCACTGGATGCATTCACTCTGACATTCAGTAGCTGGACAGATAGAGACAGAGCTTCCTTTTCCTTCTCCAAATGCTATAAAACACACAATCATGATAAAATGAATGTAGTCACTTAGCCTGGATGCCAGCCAAACTTAGCCCCGCCCACAACATTTGAGGATGAGAAGTTCAGTCTGGACTTGATCCGTCGAGAATCAAGTATGCCCGAACCAAAGCTGTTTGGACCAATCAAATTGTCAGGGCAGGCTTTATACGATAATGGACAGATGATCAGCAGTAACATAATCATCCACGTCACCAAAAAGAGCTTGGGTTGAATTCGTTTACAACAAAGTATTGCTGCCGCTGGAGAATTTAGATGTGTAGATTCAGCCATCGCGTCTGTTATATAAGATGTAGACAGTGAATTCATGTTAAAAGAGGAACAGAGAACCGCATCAAGGCATTTGTCGATTGGAAAGATGTTTCTGACATACTTCCAACGGGATATATCACAACGGCATAATCACAGCCCTTCCACAAGCTGATATACTGATATACATTTTAGTAGTGCACATGTGTGTGTGTGTGTGTGTGTGTGTGTGTGTGTGTGTGTGTGTGTGCGTACCTGTATCTGTCGTCTAAGCTCTTCATCTTCTTTTCTTTCAGTGATGTTGCTGCCAATGTATGTACGCAGTTTCTGCACACACTCAGACTGCTCCAGCAAAGAGCTGTTAAGGACACTGCATAAACACAAATCATGCAACTTCAAATAAACAGACCTGTAAATGATTTGTCATTTAGAAACAGTTATATGAGCAAATTGTTTTTTATATATTCACCTCAGCTGATTTTTCAGCTCATCTCTCTCTGATATCACTTCTTGTATTTGGGTCCCCAGTGAGGTCGCTTCCTGTACAGCATCATTTATCACATTCTGATATTCAAAGACGTTAAAAGTTAGATCACATAGACAATTACAATAAACTGGACATAAATAAACTTTTTATTTTTTAAATTAAGTCGCTCTTATCATCTTATTATATTCGCGAAAGAGTGAAATTCGTTCTTATAAAATGATAATCTGTAAACACGGGTACTGATGTATGCCTTAAACAAGCATATTCATCTGCACTGAAGGGCTGAGCTAAAGTCACTTCACGTAAATACCAGAATGAGTTCCTCCGCAGGTAATAGCTTTACAAATCAACAGCTGGTAGTGGTGCACATATTTGCATATTTCGGATAAGCAAAAAAAAAAAGAAAAAAACTTTTTGTGGGAGTGGGGGGTACATATGAATACATGCTTGTATTTCTGTACAAGCAAAAGCATACATAAATACAATACAACAAAGTGAGAGTCTTTCAAGTTGAACAGTTAGATGGGAAAAAAAGGTGTGTAGTGTTCCTTTAAGACATTTCAATTATCAGAATATCAATGCACTGGAAACAAAATATTCCTAATATTGTGTCAATTATGCCTTACCTGTGCCTCTAATTGTTGTTGCAGTCTACCCATCTCCTGCTTTGAGACCTGTAACTCCTTCTCCAAACGTTGACATTCCAATTTATACTCCTTTTTTAAGGTCAAAAGCTAGACACACAAAATAAAGATGTATTCAGAAACTAGATTTTCTGACCCTAAAATACACGTACTACATATAGATTACATACACGTAAAAATGTTCTGATGAATCAGAGAATAAGGAAATAGTGTATATTCATGTATTTACCAGGTCTTGGCTCATACTGAGTTCAGACTTGCAACTCTTCAATTCACTGTGTAACTGATCACGCTCCATACACTGTCTGCAGAAAGACACACACACACATATATATTTCAGCCTACATACACAGTGAAAGTATCAGACATGCAGTCACTCATTTTGAGAATTTGTACCTGTTTATTTGACTTTGCTGATCTCTGATCTGCTCTTTCAAGCACTCTACTCTTCCTTTCAGACGCTCCATCTCGACCATCATCATCTCCTTGTCTTCTCTTAACCTTTCCACCTGCAGAGGTTTTGAACTGCTCCTCTCATCTTCTGGCAACCTGACAGAGAGAGAGACTCATTTTTAGTTAGACCCCTAAAATCACTAGACTGGATTCAACAGGGCTTGTAGCTTGTTGTGTTTTGTGTACCTGTTGTCAGAGCGCTGCTGTAACATTTTCTCGCTTTGGTGTTTGTGATGGACAGACTGCCATGCTTCCACTCCAACAGTCTCTGTCCAGGCAAGCCCCTCCGCAATGAATTTAGAAGGGGGCAGAGCTCTGAAAGGTGTAGACTGTGGCAGATCTTGGTTGGGTATGGCCTGTGAAGCTGCGGACTGGGGCACAGGACCCCCAGTAAACTGAGCAGGTGTCATCAGAGGAGAGGGGTCACAGACAGTTGCTGGGAGACACAGAGCCTGATATTAATGTACTAAATACAGAATGACAGAAAGAAAGAACGAAAACCTTGACCTCTAAATCTCTCTTTTGAGTATGTGTTTCCCGAGCATCTGGGTGTCTTTTTATCTACACATTCACATATTACAGATGCCTCGCATACAACACAACAAAACTGCTCATTATCTTCCAAGTTTGTTATGTTTAACCACCGTTCAGCTTTCTTCCAGTTGACTTTAACCCTGTAAAACCTCAAAATGAAACAATAGTCATGGAAAATGAAAGTTTATAAACTTTATTGAACCTTTAGAGACCATAGAAATATGAAGGCTTTTTAACATAAAAGTCTAGTAGACTATGGAGTTCATTTGAGTTAACTTATATAAATTGCAATCACGATAATATACAATGCTGTTTAATGCTAAGTTAGATTAAATTTCTCATTTCACGCAAAACAGCTGTCACTGCTTGACATGCCATGTCAGCTAAGTTACCCTGATATAAAGACACAAATATGAATAATTTGATATATATTTATACAAGAACAACAGCATGTTTGGGTTTGTTAATTTATGTCGGTCATTATTCGACTCATTTTAAAATTGTTTACCTCCGTCAGGAGCTTTCATGAAGTCCGCCGGCGCGTTTAGCCTTTCTGCTTTCCACAGATCCATAATACCCGCTAAAAAGCACGGTCTGACAAAAGAGGCCTCATATAAAGTTGTAAAATGCTTAAATTGAAATGTTTTGATGAATATTTCACGTCACAATTTTAAAAAGTGCGCGTCCTGCCCGCCATTGAGTTTAAAGCTACCTGTGCAGTTGTCATGGCAGAGATTTCCGGTCGGTGCGAGATACGACAGCAGCGCCCTCTGCCGAACTAAATCAACTACTAGAATGCAATATATTCCCATTTTTACCCGTTTTTACTTAAATTCAAAATACTTTTAATCAATATATGTACACACTCGGTACTCCTTTGAATCATTGCCACTAACCTTCAATGTTGTTTGTGCTTATCTTCTGCATTTGACATTTCCAAAAAAACAACAACAATCTGATGATACTGAGGGGCTGAGTGTGAACAAATTATTATTTGCGCGTTTATTTCTATATTTAGACATTATTTTTAACATACATGACGCACAACATTCTTCTAAGGTTCTATGAAAGTGTTTAAAACATACATGCTTACTGCATAAAAACAACAACAACTAACCCTTCCATGTTCAGTAGAGGTTTGATACTGCTGTGGTGCTTGACACTGATCTGTCATTTGTTCTGGTCGGATGTGTTTGTTCAATCATTGATTCTTTGTGTGAATGAAGGCTTTGATTAGGCCACTGATGAACACTGACCTTCTTGTTCATGAGCCAGAAAATGTCACTGTTGTATTCATGGTTCATAGAAAGAGTTCAATGAAGCAACAGTGATTTGTATGACAATTGTTTGTATTTTATCTAACACAAAAACAGAGACAAAAAATTAAATTAATTTTGAGTTCCAGTATTCTTCAATGAAGCATTTAACAGAACACAATTTAAACAAACCTTTCAGTAAAATTTGGTAACTGGGCAAACTCTTCTCTCTGGGAGTTGCTGATTTAAAAAGCAGTGCTAAAGACCAGGACAGTTTATTTTGTATCTAAATATAAATGCATAAACATAGGAAATGATACAACCGACATCTCGCAAATAGAATAAAACATCTTGGTTTTTATGTACAGTCCAATACATTAAAATACATACACTCACACACTTATTGAAATAAGGAGACATTGCAGAACTGGGAATTAAAATCAAAGTGGGACAAATGACCAACTATGTGTGAAATGTATATAAAAAGACGTTTCCTTTCCAATCCCGAACAAAAACTCCTCGTAGAAATGCATTTACCCTGCTTACAATCACCATGGTTACATTTAGCAAGATTTCTTACTACGAAAAACAATCATCATGATTCACTCTGATTAACAAGCCATTCATGATTTTAACTACCCAACCTCAAAAATAACACACAACCCGAATCCATACCTCAATGAACTACACAAAGGGGAAAGATTATAGAATTTTTCACAGTGGAGCTTTTCCAAAATAAATGTGAATAAAACAGTGATTCTCTCAGGAAAGATGAAGCGTGAATGAAACAGTAGGTTGGATACCAAACATAAAAACACAACTTAAATATAAACCAGCAATGATTCACATTACATTACTCATTTTGTGTAAAACAAAACAATACATACACATATACCTTATATATATATATATATATATATATATATATATATATATATATATGTGTGTGTATGTATGTTTTTAAGATATATAACATTATATTATAATACCTCATTCTAATCTTTAAAAAGAAATTAGATATATACTACAGAAATAGCTTTTCACTGAAAAAGGGGTAATGCCCTTTATGCAGAAATACATTAAAATATTTATATACACACACACACACACATACACATATATTCACGTAGACACACACATATATAAATATGTGTATGTATGTATGTATATATATATATATATATATATACATACAGATATATATGTGTGTATGTGTGTGTATTTATGTGAATGTATGTGTTAGAGCCAGACAGATTTATCGGCAGGCCGATATTATCGGCTGATATTAGGCATTTTCAAAACTATCGTTATCGGCAGTTATAATGGCCGATAAAGGAATATTTAAAAAATAAAATAAAAACGGACGAAACACGCTTCAACCATGTCATGAGTGTTGGAGTTGTATAGTTTGTCCACCAGAGGGCACTCTACACCGTCCTTGTTGGCAACACTTGTGTATAACGCGCCACACATCCTGCAACCTGCTGATCCAGTTTGCAGGTAGCTTATAAAGCAATGTAGTTAATAATTATTACTCTGTTCTGTTGTGAAAATTAAAGATAAAATTTTATTTTTAAAATGCATTATCATATTATTTTAGTTAAAACTCATAAATAACTACAAATAAAGAATGTTAGGAAAATCTGTTATTGTTTTGTTGCGCGTTTCTGGGAAAAAAAACGATATATATATATATATATCGGAATATCGGATTTTAAAACCAACAAATATTTGTATCGTCGGTATCGGCCTTCAAAATCCTTTATTGTTGGGCTCTAGTATGTGTGTATTCATTTATATATATATATATATATATATATATATATATATGAATTTAAATCCGAGGAAGGGGCAGGGTTTCAAAGGGCCAGCCAATCAGCACAAGTGCTTTTAGCTCTTAGAGGACCAATAAAACCAAAAGAACTCAATCAGCCAACCACCGCCATACATGTGAGGAATATCATCACAATGAAAACATTGTGAGAGATGGTTAAAAAGCAAAAACAAGAGACAGAAATACTGAGGGGGCAAAAAAAGACAGACACTGCAAGTCTAAACCCTTAAAGGAAAGTTGAGTTATAAAGTTTAGATTTCAATCACCCTTTATAAAGTCATTTACAACTGATTGTCTTTACAAAATTACTTAAAAATCAAAACTCCTCCAGGAGTTACAAAAAACAGCTATTTTTAAACCTCCATTACAAAAAAGCATGAATAGATTCGTCTGATCTCATGCTGTAAATGTTTGTCTGTTATATGTACAGATGGAAAGTTATGGTGTGTTTTCAGGAGGGAACGATACACAGCACCATCATGTGCATTTAGTCCATGGAGTGAAATCAGAGGAGGAGAAACTTGTCAGCGATGCTCTCATTTACCCATCTCAGAACATGGAGACATTAAGAACCTGGAAGGCAAAACACAGTCGCTTTATAAGAGGTTCTAATGATGGTGAAGTTGATCACACCGATTCCAACAGAAATGTTTTGGTTTCAGAGTGACTTCTGTGTGATCTGTGTGCATTGCTGTTATTGACAAAAGGCAATGGGATTTGTTGCCCACAAAAAGTAGCTTACGAGACTAAACCTTTACAATGACGTTTTAAACATAATAGTTTATCGTTATCGTTCACTTCATAGTTTATTGGTATTGTTCTTGGTGTGAACAGGCCATTAGTACTGTATTCTTTCACAGCATCTCACTCTCTGTCAGTTCACAATGACAAGAACAATAGACCAACAGAGAAAACAAGTGAGCAAAGCAGATTTTTGAATTTTTTGTGCTGGGGGGGGGGTGAATGCTACAACAATGCAGTTCAGCTGATAAAGGAGTTCAGGCACAAGATTAATAAAAAACAAAAAAACACAATGCTCTGGTCCCTCCTTTAATTTAAGTCTGAGGGATTTCTAACAAGCACCACTGATCAATAGACTGAGTGGATTAACAAATGAATGAATAAACATTCGGATGAATAAATGCTCACCGAGTCATCCATAATGGAGGCAGGGTCAAAGTAGTCTGGTTTCAGCTCTGACCTCTCCCTGCGGTTTTTGGATGGAGGCTGCAGAGGGACAAAAAAGGTAAAATTAAAGACCATGACACAAAATGTGTTTTCTCTATACGTGAGTTGACCATGCAGCCAAAGAAGATTGGATTAGATGGACTATGTGAAGATCTGACAAACTTTCACGGTCACACTGCACCTTTTAGTAAGAAAGGGTTCGCGCAGATTAATGTTATGCTTTCCTGAACTCTCATTCCTACCAAATCAATGTCCATGGTGTCAAAGTCCATGCCCTCATTAAGGTCGTCCAGTCGTTCTTCTGATGACATCATCACATCCTCTACAATTGGCTCCTCATCATCCTCCATCAGTCCGCTGCCACGACGACTGGCAAACAAGCACATCAATAAAAAAAATTAGCACCAATAATATCAGTAGCACTAACTACCGTTCAAAAGTTTTGGATGTGTAATTTTTTTGTAAGTAAGTCTTTTATACTCAACAAGGCTGCATTAATTTGATTTAAAAAAAAAAAAAACACTGATCATGTGTCCCGGGATTGTTTAATTTTGGTTCATTCACACTGCCAGTTATTTTCTGAATTCTGAGTATTCGTTCACACACATCTCGTAAAGATCCAGTAAAGACACGTGACATCAGAATGCGACATGTTTGCAGACATTTTTTCGTCTTTTCTTTGTTCCTTGACAAACACAAACTTTCTTCTTTTTGTTAATGTGCAATGTGAAAGTTGATCTGCATTTAAAACCCCCAGTCAAAGAGACGCACGATGACTACGGCATTGAGACACTCAATTTAAAACGTTCTGACCCCTAATTTTAGAACAGTAGTGTATGCGCACGTAGATGTGCACTCACATGGTGTGCTGAATGTGGCCTCTCATCTTGCCATACTGCAGGCTTGCTCTGTCCTGCTGCTGTTTTTGGGCCATCATCCAAGCGACCTGAGAACTGAAAACAATATTTCTCAGTCAACTATTTACTTATAAAGGGAGTATGTGTAAATCAGGGGTGGGCAAGTCCGAGAGCCGCTATTCTGCAGAGTTGGAGGGTTGAAGCTAAACTCTTCAGGATAGCAGCTCTCTAGGACCGAACTTGCCTAGCCCAGGTATGAATGTAAACGTGTATGTTTACTTGTAGTCCATGTGTTGGTGCGGCTGCTGCAGGGGTGTGTGTTGCGTTTCGTTGCTCATGCTGTAAACTCCCATGTACCCCTCCTCTGGTCGAAGCTTCTTTGCATCCCGCAGGACAGTGGAGACAATGTGGGGTGATGACATCATTACAGGAGTGTGTGGGCCAGTCTGCTCTCGGTTGACCCACGCGCTCACATCACTGCTGCTGCAGCTACTCTCCTCTGAGAGACGGACAGAAAGAGAAGACAATGAAAGGGAAAGTTAGTTTTAACTCTGTAGAGATTATAATTCATGATATAATTACGATTGAACACACGAACCCTCAGGCAGTTTTCTCTTGTTGGCAGCAGGTGGTTTGCTCCTGCGACTGCGGGCGGAGCTCCTGCTGCTCATTCCGCTGATGACAGACAGTGTATCATCATCAGCGCCCGCTTGCAGAGAGTTCCGGTAGGAGATGAGAGGCAACCAGCAATCGTCCCTCTGGAGGGCCATTTGAAAGGTCATAAACCGCTCCAGATACAGGTGCCTGATGGGAAAGGTCAGAGGTCAAACAACAAACACAGATAGATTTCAGTAGAGAAATTCATTTAAAAGACAGTACACAGTTAACCTTCAGAGACCCAGCGCAGCAGAAATGCAACACTTGTATATTTACTAAATATGAGTAAAAACTACACATTCCAGTAGCTGAAAATTGAGATGTATCACAACAGCAGTTTTAGTGAGAACAATAAAACATTATCGGCCACACCTTGCTAAAGTCACATACAGTGGTATGAATAAGTTTTGGCACCCATACTAAAGTTGCCTAAAAAGAGGAATAAAAAAAATCATCTTTTGGATATTGATCTTAATGCCTAAATTAGAAAAATGAGGAAAACTCCAACCTTTAAGGACACCAATTTTCTTTGTGAATGAATAATGTATCATAAATAAATAAATGTTTTTCCTTAAAATACAGGGTGCATAAGTCAGGGCACCCCTATGTTAAATTCCCATAGAGTCAGGCAGATTTTTATTTTTAAAAGCCAGTTATTTCATGGATCCAGGATAATATGCATCCTGATAAAGTTCCCTTGGCCTTTGGAATTAAAATATCCCCACATCATCACACACCATCCACCACACCTAGAGATTGGCATGGGGTACTTTCCATAAGATCATCTTTCAATGCAAATCAAACCAGCTATTAGGCTAACTGAAGTAAAACCGTGCCAATCTCTAGGTGTGGTGGATGGTGTGTGATGATGTGGAAACAACAACGTGTGTGAAAACATTTATTTATTTATGATACATTATTCATTCACAAAGAAAATTGGTGTCCTTAAAGGTTGGAGTTTTCCTCATTTTTCTAATTTAGGCATTAAGATCAATATCCAAAAGATGATTTTTTATTCCTCTTTTTAGGCAACTTTAGTATGGGTGCCAAAACTAATTCATACCACTGTAAAATGTATGGCTATATATTAGATGCCTAATACTTTAGATAAATGGCTGGCACAATTCTTAACATTATTGGAACAAATTGATCTGTTTAAAATAAATAAAATAATATACACACACACACACATACAATATGTATATATATATATATATATATAGGCTTACATGCCATCTAAAATTTTGAACATGTCTCATTGACATAATGTGTTTTTAAATTAAAGGGTTAGTTCACCCAAAAATGAAAATTCTGTCAGTATTTACTCACCCTCATGTTGTTCCAACCCCGTAAGACCTTCGTTCATCTTCGGAACACAAATTAAGATATTTAAGATATTAAGATCGCTCCTGCATACAGTCCATAGGCTTCTTGAGGGACTGGCTCTTGCTGTCCTCGAAAAGTAATTGAAGACATCGTTAAAATAGTCCAAGTGACTACAGGGGCTAAATCTTAAGTTTATCAAACGACGAGAACACTTTTGTGCGCAAAAAAACAACAAAAATAACGACTTTATTTCAACTATTCACTTCCTTCTCCATAAGCCTGTAAGTCAGTTTACGTAGTGTGATTGCGTAGAGCTACGTCACACGTAGGCTCACTATTGGCCGACGCTGGTCATGTGTGTGATGCGTGTGACGTACAATAACAGAAGCTATACGCTATTAAACTAGTTACCTGACTCGCGCAGAGGGAGAAATAAACGAATAGTTAAAATAAAGTCGTTATTTTTGTTGTTTTTTTGCGCACAAAAGTGTTCTCGTCATTTGATAAACTTAAGATTGAGCCCCTGTAGTCACTTGGACTATTTTAACGATGTCTTTTATGACTTTTCGGGGACGGCAAGAGCCAGTCCCTCAAGAAGCCTATGGACTGTATGCAGGAGCGATCTTAATATCTTAAATATCTTAATTTGTGTTCCGAAGATGAACGAAGGTCTTACGGGGTTGGAACAACATGAGGGTGAGTAAATACTGACAGAATTTTCATTTTTGGGTGAACTAACCCTTTAAGATGTAAATTAGTACTTAAATTGTAAAATATATTTTTATCTTCCTAGCCCAAATGCATTATTTTAAATACAATAAAATAAAATACAATAAAATATTCACCTATTGTATAGAAAAATAGTTGCCCAGCGCTAAATGGCCAGCGTTGCGATTTTGAAACATTTTTCCAACTTATACACCAATGTAAATTGTGCCTAAACAAAATAGTTTTTATAACTAATGTCCTAAAGACATTTACATCATGCTATTACAATGCTTAGGTCTCTGAGGGATCTGAGAAAGCAAAGGATTCTCAGTGTGAGTGTCTTACACAGTCTTCTTGTCCTGCCTCAGTAGTTTGGAGGAAAACTCACTGAGGATGTCAAGGAACGGAAGGTTGAGAGGAGGGCCGCCTTCTCCCTGTGGACTGGGTTCTTTAAATGCAAATTCTATTCCATCCCTAAAACACGAAAAGCACATACACACACACTTAAGACTCTGTCACTAAGACATATGGGGACGCTGATGCCCCTTTACTACAAATGATACTGATGTTGGTAACAGAGCAGTATGACAGTCAGAAGATTTGTGAACCTTTCTTAACAGCAAGCATGTTTGAGTTTTCTTACTTGTGGAGCATTGCAATCGCCTCTCTTGTTTTGACCTGATCAAGTCCAAACGTGAGCGAGAAGCGTCGGGCCAGTTCTTTAATCCCACAGAAAGCAGATGCAGAACGATCAAAGTTACAGCCTAGATCACTCAGCATCTCATTAAACAGCTGAAACACACACATCACCCTTCTGTTATTCAGTGTTGCTGGCAGAGTGGGTTTGTGTAACGACAGAAGCGCAATCTCACCTGCTGCAGGCTGAGGATCAGAGTCTTGGCACACTGAATCTTGTCGATCTGACGTGCCTTACTCATGGTCTCCTTAATGATGTCACCATAATCATTATAGTACTATACACAGACAGAGACAGAGATGCACAGTAAGCTTCAAGTAACACAGAATGTGTCGGAGCCGATAGCCTCGTAGGCAGGGCTCCGACTTGTAGCAAGGTTGCCCTTCTGGTGGCCTGAGTTTCTCTCCAGGTTCACGGATCTTTCCCGATACTCTCTCTCTCCCACTTCACATCCTGTGTATTATATATTTTATCTTATCCCAATAAAGGCAAAATACTAAAAATGTTAACTAAAAAAAACACAGAGGGACTGTGAGTGGGACTCACTCTCATGTACTGTTTGAAGACATCAGCTCCTGTCTTCATGTCCACAACATTGTAGATGATCAATTTGCAGAAGGCGGCCAATAAATTCCTGCGTCTGTGGAGCGCCTCAATCTTACCAGCCTCATCGTCTGCAAGACACACCCCAGAAATGGATGAATTGGACTGAATAGTGAAAAAAGCAGCCAATAATTGTGCAGAATAAAATAATAATAATAAAACTAATTTGTTCTTTTTAAATTATTTTTGTTAGAAAAAATTTTAAGCAAGGATGGAAATACAAAATAATACAAATTGAATACCATTACCAACTTTTGACTGCTTGTTTGTTAAAAGTTTTTCTACAAATTTCAGTGCTTCTAAATAAATTAATAAGGTGCAGTGTCTCATTTCAGCTCCAATATCAGCACCAAACCAAAAACATTATTAAATGGAATGAAAATGTAATAAGTCAATGGTTAATCATCAAAACACAAATTAAGGTTTAATTAAACCTGGGAGATTTTTGTAACTTCACAAAAAGTTCAGGTAACTAAAACTTAAAAGATCCATAAAGCTCAAAGCATAATGAATCCAGATTAATTTATTTTCAACAAGCTATGCCATTGTTTGACAACAACAGTAGTCTGACCCCAAACTCCTACCCGAGATATATTGCCATATCAGTTTGTTTTTTTTGGTAATGTTAGCTGTGCAGAAATTAGAACTATGCATTGTAAATCAGGAGCTGATCGTGCTTCTGGAGCAAGGACTGCATACATGCCGTTATACATTCAAATCCACTTTAGAGTGGATCAGATCAGTCTTCTGTCCTCTTTGTATTTGTTTTTTGTTCACCTGCACTGCTGTCCTCATCCTGGTCAACAAACACGTGATCCAGGATAAAGTTGATTAGTTCGCTCTGTAAGGATGCATCTGGACTAAACACCAGGGGTTCTAAAGCTTCCCGTCCCGATGCCACAATCTGATAACTGAAGATCAGGAGTGAATCGCAGAGAATGGTGAAGGCCTGCAACACACAGTTCATGAAAGTAAAAATTATTTCCTGTTTCCGGTATTAAAAATCCAACCTGCAACTTTCGGGTTACCAGTATGACTCTCTAACAATTATAGGCCAAGACTGCCCCCAAGAAATCATTAATTTTTCCACAATACCATATGCATGAAAGGATGCGTGGTCTGTGGCAGGTCAGACTCACCTGTTCTTTGACAGTGGTACTGATGCTGTTCAGGTAGCTCTGACATATCAGACAGAAGGCTCTCACCTGCCTCCGCAACAGCACCATTTCATCCTGAAATGGGACAAGAGTGTGACTAAACATTCAAAATGACAGTCTCACACAGGTCTGGGCACGTACGTGTGTGTTGTACCTTATTGGCACTGCCCTCTGAGACTTTAGCCAAGTGCCAGAGTATGACATAGTGAGTGCACTGGAGTGCATGAGCCACAATCTATAAAAACAAAACAATTAAATAACAATGAAAGTGCTTGAAGTTAGGTCAAAAAGTTTAGAGCAGAGTCAAACACACAGGTCACAGACCAAATATGGCTATCATATATATCATAAATATATATATATATATATATATATTTAGAAAAATTAAGCACTACAGTTACATTTGTAAAAATAAATCAATGAATAAATCAGGGGTAATCATTTTTATAACTATATAATAATTAATTTCTTCTTTTTAGATATGATAAATTAAAGGAATTCATACAGGTTTGGAACAACTTGAGGATGAACTTGCGTGAACTACCTCTTTAATTGTGATTTGATGCTTTCAAGCCAAGATCATTGAGTAGTTTTCTACATCGTTGCTTGATTAATATTCCTTAATTACCAATTTATGTAGGCACAATGTAATCTAAATGCATCTGGGGAATTAAATGTTTCTGTTATTAAAGCAGCATGAAGTTGATTCAGCTCAGAACAACATTTAGAGGCAGGATAGCAGCTAAAATGAATTAACCCCTGTGTTGGTAGTCAGTACCTGCTCAGGCATATCCCCGTTTTGCAGGCCAGAGTTCAAAAGTTTGTAGTTGCTGGTGAAAAGGTCCCATTTAGTAAGGTCATGGGCACTGCAGGAAGACAGACACACACAGTTATGATGAAGACACTCCTCTGGTCTCACTGAAACATGTCCAGAACTCATTTCGCACCAAAATCAAAAGAATAAATAAGAATAATTTTCTTATCAAATGAAAGCAGTGTTTTAAAAAGTTCTTACTTGTGGAAGGCTGTGATTCTTTTGAGTGTTGACAAAACTTGATAGGCATCATCTTCATCAGGCTCCTCCCCCTTAAAGAAACAAAAGCATTCAAACTCAAATTGTCTAAAATTACACAGAACTGTAATTAAACTAAAACACACACAAACCTCCTGCAGGACGTCCTCCAGCAAGCGGTGGAACTTGTCAATCTGTTCATCGAGCATCTGGCTGCGGACGATATCTACACGGTTATAGATGGTGAATTCCTCATTGCACAGTGCATGGAATGTCACAGAACATGCCTCTAATACATCTGTGTCTGTGTGCTTCTCCACCACATCGCGGACCTGACGCAGCAGAGCATCCAGATGCTGCAGGACATCATAGTTATTACTTACAATACTACTATAACAAAACAAAAACAATCAATAATTTCTTTACTTCATGTCTATTCATATTATTTTAAAAAAACTATTGGTACTATTGGAAACTTTCTTCCAATAGAAAACAAAAAACAAAGCACAAAGCCAGAATAAGCACAATATTTGTATTACTATGTGGCACAATATATATATATATATATTTGAATGAGCATAATCACCTTCTCCAGTCGACCGGTTGTATAGATCTCCAAATCAAAATACTGAGGAAACTGCAACAGATTAGTGACCTTCTCTGGGTCCACTGAATACTGAAAGAGAAAAAAAGAGAGAAAGAGTCTATTCAGAAATCTGTCGGTTATGCATCCTGATTCAGGTGGCCAAAACCATTTGGTTGGATATTTATATGCAAATTGCAGACTGTTGTTTTATTCCCAAAAAGCCAATCAATAAAAAGTGTTGAGGATCAATCAAAGTGACTTTTTGTCACAATCGTTTACATTTGTTTGCTATCCGTTTGAAGCATTACACACTGTCTGGCAGGGAAGAGACACACTTACTTTAGCCAATAACAGAGGCAAAGCCACAGCAAACGTTTCTGTGATCTTTGTTCGATCATCCAGCTGGGCTTTCTTTTCTTTAGCTGTAAGAACCTGTGCCAAAATAAACAACAGCAAACGGGTTTCAGAATGAGACTATTATTGTATCTATTACTGACTTCTTACGACAACATTCGTCTGATGATTTAAAAACACTTTTGTGTGTACACAGGTTTGACTACAGTTGTGAGGTCCAATGTTTCGAAAATATCTACACAAATATAGTAAAACATGTCATTTAAAACAAAAAGAAAAAAAGACAAAGCCGAATCATAGCTGAGATGAAACAAATGCTACTTTTGTTTCATCTCAGATCGTACCTTGAAAAATGCGACAGCGAGTCGTGTGCCTTCACACTAGAGTTTATGGTACGTTAAATACAGGTTTGCTGAGCTGAATTTGAAACGCTACAGAATCGGATTGCTTGACGGAGAGCGAAACTCAAGTGCTTAGTCAGTACTCAACGAGTGAAAATACATCTATGTTAAGCTTATACTTGGAATCTAACACACACAGGCAAGTGAAATCTAAGAATGTATTAGCCAATGGCTAATGGTAGACATTATTTAGTCGCCCAGAGTGAAATTTACTCGCATATGTGTGTGATTTACTCACATTGTAGGGTTGATAACATTTCCATAGATTAGGTTCATGGTTAGGGGTTAAGAAAATATCTCCTCTATGTAAAAACCACTGCATCTATGTGACGTCCACATTAATATAGCAAAATCAAAATGTTGTTTTGTGTGTGTGTGTTACCCTTTTTCCGGAGCCTCGTCCGATGGGTGGGTGACACTCACAGGTCTGTCTGACAGCACAGAGCATGATCTCAATCAGAGCAGTTTCCTGAGCATCAGTGAGAGCTGAAATACACACATTGTGGTGTTTAAGTGATGTAGGTTAGAAAGATTTTAAATTTTGGTCCAGACACACACAAAAAAAAAAAAAAACGACAAGAAATAAAAGTGTGTGCATTTGTACCTTCCTCTCCAGGGAACGGTTCGTCTAGCAACAGGCTGATCATACTCTCCCAGTCCTTCAGGAGCTCTGACGCACAGTCCCACAAGCTGTCCACCAGATAGGCACCGTGCTCATGGAGCTAAAACAAACAAACAATTATAAAATAACCAAAAACATGTTTTTCTTCTACATTACAAGCCGAGCACATCAAGCACACCTCACTTTCCAGGAAGAACAAGACAGTTGTTCTGATGAGGTTAGCATTCAAACACTGTCTGCCTCTCCTTGGCCGCCCCTCATCCTCTGGACCATGATGACTGAACAACCTGGGAGCACAACACACAAAATTGTTGTGTTCACAAAATAGCCACATGGCAGAATTAGTGAGTCAGGGTGAGAGTCAGATATATTACGGGTCAAAACTAAAGCCCTAAGTATTCGGTTGTTAAGTAGTGACGTAATCACGCTCTGATAATACTGTTTCCGGGTCCAAATGCTGGGTCCTCTCTATCTGCTTACCGCTTTTGCCCGAGTTTTAACATGCCGCAGTGCTGTGTCCCATGTTGTTTAAATAGATCGGAGTTAAAAAAAACAAGTGACATTCAACTGTCATTCTACCGCTTTCCCTGTGACGAGAAAGAAAAGAGAAAATGGCTGCAGTTGATAAGGTAAGTTACAATTCTTTCCTTTATCCCTAACACCCACTGGCGCTGAAGCGAAGCCAGTCCTTTAAGAAAAGGGCTTAGTCTAACGTTATGGGTTGTAACGTTAATTAGATATGGACGAGCGGAGCGCTTGGACCCGGAAGAGGCTAAACGTCACGCGTGACGTCAGACTTAACAACCGAATACTTCGGTCATCCGTGTTCCACGAGAGTTTATGCAACGATGTAATTTTCTTCACCAAGAGGCTCCGCGCACAGTCCAAATTATGAATGTATAGTGCGCGAACAACAGCCTATGTGCAAGTGACTTGAGCACTTGAAAAGAAGTCCACTAGATTTTCGCATGCGTCTATCCATGTGCTCAGGCCAAAGGAGTATACTTTGAAAGGCTAGCGCACTCAACTGTATAACCGGACCAGTGTTTCCCCTACCATTGTTCCCCCCTAAAATATTGACGAAATCCAGTCATAAACTAGTGTAGCCGTGTAGACTAGTGTGTGTGAATATTAAACCACAAAGACTATTTAAATACAAATCCTGCATGTTTTGTGTAAATGAATGGTGCAGCCAACGCGCAGTTTTTATTTAACACACACACTGAAGCACGTGTGACGCTTGCGCTGTTTTTTTTTTTTTGCTTATATAAAAGACACAAATGCATGAACTTCCTCTCCAGGCACTAGATCCACTCTGAAAAGTCATTTCGTGATAATTTAACCGCTATATTTGAGAAAAACTATCATCATGACATAAACACACAGAAACTCAAAAGGTCTTCATGGCAACCCGTCGAAATAAAAGTTTGGTTTAACTTGACAGAATTATATTACTGTTGAACAGTAGAATTTAGATATGTCCTAATGTAATAATACTAACACTAATCCTAATAAATTATCATCAAAACTTAAATTTAAGGAATAATCTATTTTTCTTTCATGTTTTAATTTTAACAGTAACTGTAGCTCATTGTGCAGGAAGTTATTTGACAAAAAGTTTATTCTATTTCATATGATTAAAATTGAAGATAAATTATACAATTTGTGTTTTATGTCTTGATTTTATGACCAGAAAAACCACAACAGCTGTTCAGAGACAATGAACAGCTTTATTTTTATTAACTAACATCAACGAAGATGAACACATACTGTAAAAAATGTATTGCTCATGGTTAGTTCATGTTAGTTAATACATTAACTAATGTTAACTAATGAACCTTATTGTAAAGTGTTACCCAAAAAATGTTGAATAAGTTAAAGCGGACCTAAAATTGGGCTGCACGATGACATCCACGTACCCTCCTGATGACGAAAGTTATGTCACGAGGACAGTGTGTGAAGTATACTTTGAGCTTAATGTGGCAAATTTGTTTAATCACATTGGTATTTAATGAAGCACAGACTGTGCTGTTGAATAAAAAAAATGTGCCACTCACTTTTTGTAGAGAAACTCCCCTGCTGCCACAGCAACCGGTCGGTGGGCAGAGTAGACTAAGTGATAGACGCTCTCACAGTCTTCAGCAGTCAAGACCTCATCACTACTTCTGTGTGCACAAACGAACACACCCGCAAATTAAATGGATACATCTTAAAAAAGCGAGTATGACTGTCACAGATGAATGATCAATGCTGAACTCACTGCAGAACTAGTGTCAGCAGCTTAATGGCCTGAACAGCAACATCATATTCCTTATCCAGAGTCATGGACACAATCCGATCCTACAGAGACAGGAGGAGAGAACTGTGTGTGAGAAAATACATTTTTCAGAGCCTTCAGAACCATAAAGTGAGTTGATGTTGCCATCTCAAGTATCCTGGTGGAACACTCACCTTAAAGCGGCTTGTAAAGAGTTCCAGTCTGGCGTTAAGTTCTCTGCTATAATACAAACCCTGAAGAGCTGTAAGACACTTCAGACGGACCTCACCTTGCTGGAGAAAGAACAATGACATAAATGGATGACAAAGAGATTGCAAGTCACCTTTATTTATATAGAGCTTTATACAATCCAGATCCAGCATGCTGTTTATTTGAGGGTTTTTTTTAGCTTCTTTGATAAGTAAATATCATTCAGTCTGTCTGAATGTGCTTGTTATACCTTATCATACATGGTCCAGCCCACGTACTTCAGATAACTGTCATTTAGAAAAGCATCACTGTACATCTTCATCCACATACCAATCTCCTCTATGCAAACGACCCTGATCTCAGCAATTACATCCCTGCAAACAAATACATGAAAAAAATCAGCTCTTTTCAAAGACTGTGTGGTTATTTTAAAATAGTATAATTAATTGAATCAGTCCTTAAATTTAGTTCATTCTGAGACATTTCCTTGCCTGTATCTGTGGATGAACACTCCTTTAAAAATGGCATTCATCATGTTTTCAATTTCATCCTGGTTTTCCTGAAGCTAAAAATGACAGAATCCATGTTTGAGTCAGGTTAATTGTTTCATTTTAGAGTGAGAGTGTGTGTGTGTGTGTGTGTGTGTGTGTGTGTCACCTCTTTGCGTTTCTGCAGCAGGAACTCCAGGCGTTCATTGGCTCGTTTCCCGACGCTCTTGTTGCGTTCTGCCTCGTATTGTCGTTGTGTGTTGTCCAAATTGATGCTCAAATTCAGAGCAACGTTCACCAAAGCGGTCATCAGTTTCATGCCTGAAATAGGGTTAGGGTGTACAATTCATACATTTAAGAACACCATGACTGACTATTGCATCACAAAATTCATGACATTCCAATTTGTTCATGCTCAGTATGGAATATTAGCACACTGTGCAGTATACAAAGTATGCTGTCTATTCCATTTATCAAACTGGAAATGTCAGGTGAAGTTGAGCGCATTGCATTGTCAGGATACAGTAAACAAGACTAAGCAAATTAGCAAATGTTTTAAGTAGGGATGCACTGTTTTTGGGCAGAAACCGAAAATTCAGGATGCACTTGCCCAAAACCCGAAACTGAAAATAAATAATAAGTTATTTGATCAAACTTTAATCAACACTAAATAGCTAAATAATTAGCTGTACTCTTTTTAAAATTGCATACAAGTCAACAACTCCATTACTCTACACTACTCCATACTCAAAGGTATTACTACTCATTTGTTGGTGAAATATAAACATTTAAATGACAATAAAATGTAATAACTTGCTTTCATTCATGACCGATTTTTTCAAATATACATAAGTAATGAAGATATCACTAACAGGTAGGTATTTTTATGACACTAAATAGCTTTCTTGAGGTAAATGTAATGTTAAGTGACATTGTACAGCCTATAAGCTGTTTTATTGATGTCTTTCCACAGCTGAAACACTGAGCAGTTACATGAGACAGGATTCATCTCGGTAAGTTGTAAAGTATCTTTTAAAAAGTGTTCACGCATTTTTATTTTGTGCACAAAACTAGTAGTAAAGAAGAGATTAGATGATCGGTTCACATGTGCTACATCCGCTTGAACTGAAGAGGCTACAGCAATCTGTCACATTGTATTAAAGAGCACCAACACAACATTTATTGTCTGAATTTCCTAATAAAATCTACAGAATTTTTAAAGTTGAGACTTTGCTTCATATTAAAAGTAACAAAGCTTTTTGTGATTATTGGATGGCAAGCGTGCTACAAATATTTTATTCACATATCAACAGAAAGAAATAAACCAGAGGTTGTGTCCACACAGCTGACAACTGTATTTCACTTTCGTGAACACTAATTAAAGCGCTGTATCAGTCAGATTTCGGCCCTCCAAAACCATTCCGAAACCGAAAATAGCTATTTCAGCAGAACATTTTTAGTATTTGAAATTTCTGTGCATTCAGTCATAAAACCAAAACACACAACTGTTGAAGGTTTGAGGTTGTTAGGATTTTTAAATGATTTTGAAAGAAGTCTATTATACTCTTAAAGGCTGAAATTATTTCTGTGATTGAAATGCTGAATTTTCACCATCAATACTCCAGTCTTCAGTGTCACATGATCCAAGTTCATGATTCTAATGTTTTGATTTGCTGCTCAAGCATTTCTCATTATTATCAATGCTGAAAACATTTGTGCTGCTTAATACTTTTGTGGAAACCTTGATACATTTTTTTTTTTCAGGATTCATTGATGAATAGAAAAAAAACAGCATATATTTGAACAAGAAATCTTTTGTGATGTTTTAAATGTTTGTTTTTTTACTATCACTTTTAAACAATTTAATGCATCTTTGCTAAATAATAGTATTAATTTTATATATATATATATATATATATATATATATATATATATATATATATATATATATATATTACTGACTCCAAACTTTTGAACAGTTGTGCGAGTTAAAATATCAATACTGAAGAAGTAGTGGTTAGGTTATGTTATGTTATTCTGAACATTGCATGGTACGTAGCCCAAGGTAACCCACCTGCCAGGGTGCTGGTGTGTCTGAACGCTCTGACCTGTGAGTCAGACAGGCCGGTGAGGAGAGAGATGAGCGTGTCCATCATGTACTCATCATAGATGATGCTGTACTGGCACTGTCGAACCAGGACCGCGATGAACTCACACAAGTTTAATTTAAACTTCTTCCACACAGGACCTGAACTCGCGAGTGGGTAATCGCCACTGTCCTGAACACACATACACACACAACCTTTTTACACATATTCATTTGAAGTACCTAATTTCTTCCATCCCAGCACACACAATGTTTTACATATATATTCTTCCTATGGAAATGTCTGTGGTATAAACTCACACATTAACAAACCTCATCAAACTCTTCCGTCATTTTCCTGATGATCTCAGAATTCTGCATGTGCCGGAACATCTCTGAGCTCACAGCGCCTACAACAAACACGCATTCAGTAGCACAAAACACACACTTGAAGTATGCAAACTTATCTACAAATAAAGAACATACAAACACACACCTTTACAACCAGAGCAGTGGATGAAGAAGTTGATCAGTTCCAGCAGGGCAGAGTCTCTGTCTGTCTTATAGGACTCAATCCAATCATCAACTACTGACTGCAGAGAGAGAGAACACACACACACACACACACTCGCTTAAACTACCTCAGTTAAACCTTCTTTCATACACACACAGCCTACTCAGAAAGCACACGCTGCAATTAGGCCTGTATATAATAACTAACCACACACACACCACTGATTCACATGATGATTCATCCGGGCACTTTGAAATAGAGTCTATGAATGAATACAGTGAGAGATCAGCATGTATCTGAAGATGTTGTACAGGTGTTGGTACCTGTGTGGCACTCTTGCCCAATTTGACAATCTCGAACAAACTGAGATTCTCCATATCATTCTCCTGATGGTGGCCATTTACCCGACCTCTCACCTCTGACCCCTTCAACTTTTCTCCAAGGGTCTTCTTCCCCTTCTAGACACAAAAGGCAAAAAGCAAGGAAATTTCCAACAAACAATTTAGTATCTATTCCACCTCAGATATAAGCCAGTACAATTTGAGATTTTTCTGATATAAACTGCCATTGCATTAAAAAAAAAAGAATTTGTCAAAAATACTGTGTTTAAAAATATGATAATGATGATGTAATAATAATGATTAAAAAAAATATTAAACAAGGAGAAATGTTAATATATTGAAATATTTCAAAAAATCTAATTCAGAAAAATAATACAATCATTTTAATTTCAGTACAACTGTTAAATTACAATTACTAGCATTTGTGGTTGTCTTTATTTCTTCATATTCAAATGTTAAACTACTGAGCTTTTATTTTAGCAGAAAACCACCCTAAAATTAAGCCCTCAAAGCTTCTCTTTTGTAGACAACCACTTGTTTATAAGCACTTCTCATCACAAGATAATGAAGATGATTGTGGCGAGCATGGCGAGGCCAAGGGCCGTGAGAGAACGGCGCGAGGCCGGTGGCGTGATTGATCGACGCACCATCTAGTATCTTTCACAGAGGAGTGGAAGTATAAAAGGAACAGCGACGACAGTGAAGTCGAAGGTGTCACTTATTATTAATCACGCCACTGGCCTCTGCGTCTTCCTGCTCGCCACAATGATGCATTGCTAAATGCCCGTTATAAGCCAAGCACATGCATAGATGGAGTTTGTGTCCAGTAGCATTTACTGTGAACCAAGCCACTCAGAGAAACTGAAAACACCAAGTTTTCATTTCTACTAGTGAGCTGCACGTGTGAAAATGGATACAGTTCCACACTTCACTCACATATTTTCATTTCATTCAATCACATTAGCACATTAACATTATATTGCAATTTCGGTTTTATTACAAATATTCATGCAGCGCAACTCATATCTGTTTTACAGTGCATCTGTTTAGCTAATTAAGAAGAACTATATCTGAAAGCTAAATGGCTGATAGGTACCTTCCCTTTTCCAGGTTTGCCATTTCGACCCTCAAGATCTTCAAGATCGGTGTCAGAGAGCCGAGAGTGTCCTTCCCTAAACAAAATGCAACAGTGATTACAGCAGTGTGTATGTGGAGATCAAAGTAATTAATTGGGGTGTGTGTGTTAATCAGGCGCTTTAATATCCTAATATACAGAGCTCAGATGTCCTATGTGCAGCCATGTAGTTTAATGATTTTCCCTACATAGATGGATAGGTTTTGTTATAGGTAGTCCAGATGCTGGACTTCTTGTTCAAATGAGCTTATGATTTCCAAAATTGCGTTTAGGTAGGCAGCTCCTTGGGTTTTCAGACACAGACACTGTCTGGCTGGAGAAGGAGTTAGTTAATGTATGTATGATACTTACTGGTAGAAGTCTGCTTGAAAGTCCTGAACTGCTATCATTTTTTCAACATCTTCTGTCTCTTCTGGAGTTTACAAGTGTCCCCACACTGCAGAAGAAAGACCCACACATTTTAAAACTGCTATATGAAAACCATTTCTTAAAATAACAGTTTAAACACAACCATAACGTCTCAATGCTGTTACGGTACTGACTGAGTTTTTTTAAGCGTGCGTTTGGTTGAAGGACGGTGTGTTTATATATGTGACTTTAATAATAAATATCAGACATTTGCTGTCAACATTACTGTACGATTAATCAAACATTATACAAACTCAATTAAACACATACAATATCGAAGTATTCGTGTAATGTGTGAGATTTTATTAATTGTGTTTTAATATTCAGTTTGATTTCCGTAAACACGGGCTAGCATTGCAAGCTAACATGCTAACAGGCCTCCAGCTCCTCTAAAAGACATTAAAACCGCCCCAAACCCACCAAAACAATGTCAAACTGCAAAACCAAATTACAACTTTACGTTTCTTTACACGAAGCATAATATAGTGTCTCAATATTTTTCAATATTCAAGCTGATGGTTGAAACGGTCTGACATATGAACGACTCTGAGAAATGTATCTCCCCAAACTAACAGTAAAATGTCTTTTATTTATTTTATTTTTTTCCAAAATCGCGGATATTTATGAAGATCGGCCGCCATTTCTCACCTCCCTCAGCGTGAGTCCAGCTGCATAAAACCCGCCCAGAGCCGCCGCCGAACGGAACCGAACCGGACCTCCGCTCCGCGGTTAAGACATGATCCAAGTGGAACTGCAGGCTCAGTTCTGTAAAGGTTCGAAGGTGGAATGGGCAGTTTGGTACTGTGGGCGGACAGAAGTAAAATGCAGCCTCGAGGAACCCAAAACACACTTATTACGCATCCACACACACTAGTTTCCACAAACACACCCACCCACACACACACACACACACAATGTGGAAGTACCACAGATAATTTTTGGCCTTTTAAAATGGTTTATATTTTAATATTCAGTTTCTGAATCACTGCTGTTTCTATTTACAAACAAATAAATTAGGAAAAACTAGAAGATTTGAGAACATCAGTGTTTCAAAGTCAACCACTTCAATAGAGGGGTTAAATCAGACTTTGACATGAGAAAAGAACAGCTACTAACAGAAAAGGGTTAAACGTCAAATTCTCCAGATGACAGACCGGCCATGGTAAGATGAATTCAGGAACAACAATTGGCATAGAGAGGTTTTGCCAGATAAATGAGGAGAGAAATAACCAATCTCTGTGCCAAATTTGGATAAAATATGGGGAATAAACAAGAAGTGTACTACATTTCATTTTGACACAGATGAATGTGCAAATCAAGCTAGAGAATGAAAAGAGCATCCAAAGTCTGTGGAGTGATGGTGGACAGACAAGATGGAAAAGGATCTTTTTGTTTCTAAAAACAATATCAGAACATAGCACTGTCAGGAATATATTTTATTTATTTTTTTTTACAAAATTCACAAGTATAAGGCATATATACAAAAAAACGTAATCACACAAGAAACTATCAATGGCAAAAAATTCATATTGTGAAATGGGGATATAGTTATTAAAAAATAAAAATGCAATATAATCTATAGCTCAACGCGACAAATATGACTTCCCAGTTTTATCTCTAACACACGACATTACACAATGACATTGGGTTCATAGCACCACATATACCATGTGCATCGGAACTAGAGATAAAATGTAAAAACATCATGAAAATTGATTGATTTCAAAAATATATATATAGTATAAAGATAAAAAAAAACATATTTCCCATACATATGTAAACATAAACTCATACCACATAATATTGTAGTTTACACAGTTCCCAGTTGTATTTCTACAGGTTTTGAGTGAGAGTTACTAGTCTTAACCTTTAGCAATAAGTAAATCACACTAAACAACACTACATCAGCTTTTGTTCGACTGACTCTATCACACTGAGCAACTAAAAATGTGACATTTACCACTTAACACTTTCAAGTACAGGTGGCACAATATTTAAAAAATTATAAGAATATGTAACATAGCTATGCTTTATGGCACCTTTTAAAGTAAAAAATATAAAACCAAATATAACACAACTACATTCACATTTTATTGCCAATAAATAAAAATGTTCCAAGATGTAAATACTATATATATCCAGCAGGAGGCAGAATGATGTTTCTACTGAGATAAACAGAATTGGCAATAAGTGCGCCTTTTGATGAACCCCAATTGGCATACTTTTATCATGTCTACTTTATGGAGCAAGACTGGAAGACAATACAATACACGTGATATACATCTGTCTACTTTGGGGGGTAGTAAACTAGGAAGCTTAGAATTACTACAATTGGAAATCAACCTAGACTAGAGGAGTGTGCATCATTTAGTCCCATATAACCTCTCAATGTCCTTTATATAATGATTTTTCAGTTCTTTTCTCTTTAGTTTGAAGGCGTCCGTCACCAGCCCTGTTTCTGGAGTCCAAACCTCAGAACTTAATCGGATCTTCTGTGGAACCTCAAACTTTTCCAGTTTATCTATAGTACCACACACACACACACACACACAAATTTATATACAGTTTAAACACAGACACAGTGACACACACACACAAACATCAACGGCTTTGCCGTTTCTCAAAGTATCAAACAGACAAATCTCAGTAGTTTACAACAAATACTGTTTAAAGGTAAAATGTGTAATTTGATGATGACGGCCACTTATTTCAAATTTTGAATATCTCTAAAATAAAAAAAATCTTTGGAGACTTTTGGGGTATTGTAAGTACACAACAGCAGGAAATATATCACACCGTGCATGTGATTTTTGGATATTTTATTTCAAAATTCTTACATATTGTACCTTTAAGTTGGGATAGGTGGAGAAAAAAAACACTTCAATTTTAAATACACTAACAGCCGATCTCTGCAAAACACCTAAAAACAAAAACAATTAAAAAGGCTTGTAAAAATATGCTTACTTTTTACTGCAATCTCTTTGATGACTTTAAGGACTTCCACCTCCATCATGGTGTGGTTACAAAGCTCCTCCCACTCGCCCTCGATCCCACTCTTATTTGCTAGCTCAGTTAGTTGCTTCTGATTGGGCACCACAAAGCTGATCAAGTAGTTCTGGTCACTAATCGGAAATGAATCGCACATGTAAATGTAGTGCTTTTTCAGGTTAATCTATAGTTGGGGAATATTGTGCTGTGTGTGATTGTTTTGCGATTAACTGGGACATAAGGTTCTGGTGTACCTGCTGGCATAGACACAGATGTTCTCAATGAGGGGGCTGTTTTTCAGGGCAGCTTCTACCTTTCCCAGAGACACATATTCACCTGCCTGCAGCTTTACCAGGTCCTTCTTACGATCTGAGAACAGGAAGTGGAGGATTGGCATGCTATGGTTGACGTAACTCAACATTGACTTCTCTGATGCAACTCTTCCCTGTAAAATGATTCAGAACTTACCCACAATCTGCAGACAACCGTCTGGATGAACTTCCCCGACATCTCCGGTACAAAACCAGCGCTGCCCCGCCTCGTCCAGCCAGAAGTTGTCATTTTCTCCCTCCCCCTCACTCCCATAGTATCCCATGGCAACATTCGGTCCACCAAACAAAATCTCCCCTCGTGGGTGTGGCTTATCCTGACTGGTGTATCCACCTAATAATGAAAGAGAGAGGTAGGTTAAGAATGTAAAACGAACCCTCGATTGCATTTGGTGTGTGTGTGTGTGTGTGTGTGTGTGTGTGTGTGTGTGTGTGTGTGTGTGTCTTACCCTCAGGCCAGTCTCTGAGTTTTATTTCAGAGCAAATGAGAGAAGCTCCAACACGTCCTGTACTGTAATCAGAAGCTACAAGCATACAAACACACAAGACTGAACACGTCAGCACAGGAATCTAGTATTTTAACATGCGGGAAAAATGTCACAAGTAAGTTGTATGAGTGTGTTTGGACTGCCACTTACAATCTGAGATAGTTCCTGCTCCACACGTCTCTGTAAGGCCGTAACCCACAGCGACGGGGCAGAAACACACATTTATGAATCTATGTGTGGAAGCAGACAGTGGAGCCCCTCCGCACAACATCCGGCGTACACACCCACCCAGCAGCATATTCACTTGCTTGAAGATCAACCTAACATACACAATATCATAAGAGAGAGAGAGAGAGACAGTTTTTGGTTGCACTTTATTTTACAGTACATGCACTTAAAGTAGTAGGCAATATAAGGTAACTACATGGGTTCAGGTTAGGTTTAGCGCAGGTTCAGGGTTATAACCTAGTTATTATTACCCAGTTATTATAACTACTATAATAAGTACATAGTATAAGAATGCAGAACATGACTGTAAAATAAAGTGCTACAGAGTTTAAACTTTATTGTATTTTGCAATTTGTCTGGAAAATGTGTCTTATTTAATCAATTTGGACAGTCATTTTTTTAAGAAACCCCCAGACATTTAAGCATTGATATTCATGATGGGGTTTTTTCCCACCCATGGGAAAAATGAATGAATGAATGAATGAATGGATGGATGGATGGATGGATGGATGGATGGATGGATGGATGGATGGATGGATGGATGGATGGATGGATGGATGGATGGATGGATGGATGGATGGATGGATGGATGGATGGATGGATGGATGGATGGATGGATGGATGGATGGATGGATGGATGGATGGATGGATGGATGGATGGATGGATGGATGGATGGATGGATGGATGGATGGATGGATGGATGGAT